>NC_092580.1:4896500-5209500 GCF_037975245.1 Apostichopus japonicus
TGTCGTATCAGATTTTGCGGTACTGGCTCCCAGTTTTTCTGTCCTTGACAGGTAAACCCCATAACCTTTCTTTAACTCAACAACCTAGGAAAAGGGTGAAGGTAAAAGACCAGTTCAGACATATGAGAACTGCAGAAACAGGTGCAGTGACTGCATGGAAACCTATAAACCGACAAGGATATTCAGATAACATTTCAATTTGACTTGCGATGACAAGACAAAGCATCTTACACACACACCTGCACACAACCGTTACAACATGATTGTACAGATTCCTTCTACAAGTAATCCAAACATGTTGGTTTGATTTGTTCCACCTTCTAACTACCTTGATTTTAATAAGAAAAATTGTGATATCATCTAAGCATGAAACAGAGAGGTTCATCTAAACAAATTACACCAACAACCGAGGGTCTGTATTGAAGGTGGTCAAACGACAAAGTTGATTCAATTTCTTGAATTTCCCGTGGCACTTCATCTGATGAGTTGTGTTGGGAAAACTCAACGTTTGTCATCTTACGGACAACCTTTTTTAGCTGCTTCAGCGTTTCCTGGATGTCTATATGAAGAAAACAGTACAAATCTTTTAAATGGTAATGCAAAAATGTTGAGACAAACATTTCTAACTATGTCAGTTTATTCACCACTGTGGTTATGGTAGACCCCATGCAGCTGAAAAGAGAATGGACTGCTGTAACTGGAAAGCTGCTGTTAAGTGGAAAGTGCACAATTCTTTCTTGAGTGATACTCAACAAAGATTATAAATTAGCAAAAATGTTGACACAAACATTTCTAAATATGTCAAAATATACCATCAGGCCCTCAGAAATAAGTTCATCGACTAATGCAAGGATGAAATCCATGTGAGGAATGTTTCTGCCAGAAACAGGTTGTGTTGGTGACAGCAACATCATTCAAGTACCAAACCAGTTTCTTGTACCATTTTATTGTACGACGTGCTTCTGTGTACACCTTGGCCATTCTGGTCGGCCATATTCACAGATCCCATCTGTTCATTGTAATCAACGATAAGCTTTGGCTTTTTTGATTTGTTTGTGTCCTTATCAACTTTGCCTGTATCAACCTTAGAAATGAGCCAAACCCAGCGGTGTATCCCTTGGTCGTGGACGACGAGCGCCCCTACAGCGGTTAGAAAAGGCCAAACAGGGGGCCTGACCGCTATTAGCAGGTTTCACGGATCTCCCGCGAAAGGGAGGCAAGGGAGGAGAAGGTTCTGTGGTCTTACGGAGGTTGTCTCTCCTCACTACGTCCTGCTCAACGACCTGTTGAAACAAACCTCCGAAGAGGTTCGATCCGGAAAGGGGTGGGGGGCGCCCATAAGAGCACCGGAGGCGATGTCCGACAATCCCAACAGCGGGAGAATGTTATGCGGACACAGAGAAACCGAACAAAGCGCCACACGAGAATACTGATCAGTCGAACGGCGCACAAGGAGGGCCAGTGTCCGTTGCATTAGCTGGACCATAGAGAGATCTCGGGGTGTGGGTGCTCGCAAGAGCCACTCCGAGATAAGGAGCTGAAGTGCAACAAATAGACATCTCGTATATCGAAATACCTCATAGCGAGCAGATTCTCACTCCTACAAAAGTCCACTTCTCCTCTTTCTCTACCCTTTTTCGGGTTTGTTGTGCGAGAGCTCCCTAGGCATATGTTTCCTGTTCACCCGTCCCGTTCCAGCAGCATGAGTTTTATTTTCAGACAACTTCTGGTAGAGCGTAGGACTGGAGTACCAGTTATCAATGAATAGGTGGTATCCTTTCCTCAACAACTCTTTCATCATATGCATGACAAGTCCAATTACTCCCACCACCTAGCTGCTCTATTTCCTCATCAACTTCCTTCCCAGTGTACAGCTTAAATTTCCAGGTATATCCTGTACCATCATAAATCTTGAAAGCTTTCATTCCATACTTAGCTGGTTTTCAAGGGTTGTAAGTTTTAAAGCTTAGCCTCCCAAAGTTTCTTTAGTAATGCTACATCAAATCGAGACATTCTGCTGTGGGGTATATACGTATGTAAAAGCCTTAGTGACTGTGTCATACAACCGTCTAATCTTGAAAAGTTTGTTTATAGCCTGCCTGACCTTAATCCTTCTGATTGACATTGTTATTAAAGTGCAGAAACTGCAAAATCAGCTGAAATCTGTCCCTTGTCATTGACAAGGAATAGAATGGTGTCGGTACAGCCTGTGTGGTGCTCTAATAGATATGTAATGCAGGCTTACCGATAATTCTGGTAAGCATAAACAACGCCTAACAAATTTTGAGTTCACATCGTAAAATGTTTTCCCACATTTTACCACGAGAATGTTCTTTTCCCGTTTCCTTGGAATCCTCTATGACCTACTCTGCAAAGAGATTTGTTTCAGTAACAACAGAGTCAAAAGCTTTCATCACTGATGTACTGCTTGAAACATTCTAATGGAGTAGAATTTTCAATCATACCCTCTTGCTTCACCTCCTCAAACGTCATACTGGTCTTCTTTGGTATCTCCCTTCGGAGTGCCATCTGTATGGCACTATTTCTGATGCCTGCCACAAAGCGATCTCGTAAGACAATATCTGGGGTTCACCACTGCACCTGGAAATCGGGTGACTATTCGGTTCTGCAATTCACGCAAACCAAGTCCATATTGCCCGACAGTCTCCTCACTTCTCTGACCCCGTGGATAAAATGTAGCCATGAGGGTAGTTTCTGGGGTTTTGTCTCCATATATCGTTCTTAGAAGTTTAAGGGGGTACCCCCACAGAAAAACTGAAAAATTTGCTTATGAGCGTAGTTATAAATAATTATCACTTCAGATGGAAGTTTAAAAGGAACAATATAGAATACAACAATTTTTTTCAATTTTCGTCCACCGTTGCCATGGTAACTAATGAATAAAGGAATAACATAACATAAAACTTCCAACATACATATCTTTTTTAACCAAACAACCTATAGCTTTGGTTTTTGTTTTGTTTTATTAAGGGGGTAGATCCTCATGCAACCACAATAAGAAATTTCAAAAAATATTATTCATTAATTAATGCAGCGCATTAATTTGCATATTTAATGAGAAAGCACATCATCATATAGTAATTAAATGTATAAGTACTGTCCACAACTAAGTGATCAGTTTTCTCATTGTCATTGAATAAAACAACACTTCATACATTGTCTCTGAAAATTTGAAGTTAATCTGATTTAGCTAACTAAAGTTATGACTGTTACAAATCGTAAACCTACCGAAAATATGATAATGAGTTATTGCGCAATATACGACACACGCAAAAAAAAGTAATGTCTAAAATCCACCAGAGAGATATGTTATTCCTTCCTTTTCTATTGTTTCCTCATTATTTTGCTCCCTTTCCTGTCTCAATGCCTGCCTTATTTTCTTTACTTTTGTTTCTGCCCTCTTTTTGCTATGTTTTATTCTAAGTTTGTCTTCATCTAATCTCCAAGCTGTGGTGTGATGTCCCGGATCAACACCCAACAATTTCAGTATTTTGCACAACGAATTCACTCCTATCATTGAAACGGCCTACAGCTAAAGCAACACCAGTAGCCACCACAGTTCTCCCTGTGTATATTTCTTTTGGCGCTCTCTTCCAAATAAGAGAGTTAAAGCTCTCACAAGCGTTTTGGGTAAAGCCATCTAGGTTGTTAAAAATTGGTGTTATTGCGTCTATAATCGCTGTTGGTAAACTGTGTTTATGATTATATTGCTCCCCTTTTGCTTTGGCTTTCTGAAATCCACACCAACTGGCTTCTCCTTCTGGACAGAGTGTGTGATCATGGCTATCATTAGTACTTGCCTTGTGCTTGAGAATTGCACAAATGTGCTTTTTCATGGCCTCTAAATTACCAGTATTTCTCCGTATCGCAAGTCCATAATACAATTGAAGGTTGTCGATTTCTTTTGCAGTCAAGTGACCCGGCCCACCCATTGTTTTCCATCAGAGAGTTTTAAATTTCGGCTCTTTTGCTTAAACACTTTATCGGTGTAATGATTACAACTGATGCGAAGGATTGATTTATTATCTTTAGTTTATTCGGTTTCTACTTTTAGATGGCATGTATGGACAGGGAGCGCTGGTGAGGGCGCTAATACAAAACAACATAAGACAATACTCATTACATCTCCCTTTCTTGAGATATGAAATCATAATATGGTGATTAAATAAAGTGATAAAATACAAAGTTTAATAATATGAAAAGTTTACATCTCTTTTTGGTTTAATTATTCTGCCCCTTCTAGATGTAACAATAGGAGACTCTCTATGAGTTGGGGTGTCACTTTCTTCTTGATTATCTACATCATAACCAAACTGTGGTACATCCAAATTTGGTAATATTCTCAAATCTCTGCGGTTCCGTCTATACTGTTCTACGCCTATTTGTACCACAAAAGATCTGGGGTACTGAGACTTTGCCACCACCATTCCTGGCTTCCATTCTTTACCAAATCTTACACCGACAGCATCACCAACTTTAACAGATGGTAGTAACTTAGCACCACGGTTAAAATACTTTGTCTGTTTCTTTGCACGTCTCTTAAATTTCTCCTCAACATTTTTGGGGATTTCTGGTTTCATTAATTTTTGATATGTCGGTAGCAATGTTTGCGTTCTTCTACCCATCAATAACTGTACTGGGGACTCTTCTTGTGGGGTGTTTCTAAAGTTAAGCAAGGCAATGTAAGGGTCTTGCCCTGACAACTTACTCTTCTTAATAAGATTTTTAGCTATCTGCACAGCCTTTGATTTTTAGCTATCTGCACAGCCTTTGATTTTTAGCTATCTGCACAGCCTTTTCGGTTTTTCCATTCGACTGTGGGTACATGGGTGATGACATGACATGTTTAAACCCATATGCTTTGCTAAATTTCTTGAACTCTGCAGATACATACAGTGGTCCATTATCAGACATTAGTATGTTGGGAATACCAAACCTTGCAAATTGCTGCTTACAGAAATGGATAATATTAGTTGACTTAGTCTCTTGTAGTTTCTTAATTTCAAAATAATTAGAGTAATAATCAACCGTGATAACATATGTACCACCATCATATACAAATAGGTCTGATCCAACTTTCTGCCATGGCACAGCAGGGATTTCATGCTTCATAAGCGGTTCTTTCCTATTTTTGTGTTTAAATCGATTGCACACACTACAGTGTTCTACAGTTTCAGTGATTTGCACAGACATTCCTGGCCAATACATGTCTCTTGCTAATCTCTTTGTCTTTTCGACTCCTTGGTGTCCTTGATGTACTTTTTCTAGCATCAATTTTCGCATCTTACGAGGAATTACTACTCTCTCGTGTTTCAAAATTAGCCCATTTTCTGTCAGCTCACTCTGACATGACCAATACGGGGCCAAATCTTTGTCTAACTTTTGCTTACTTGATGGCCATCCCTTAACAATTTGGGAATGCAATTTGCTTAGAATTGTATCCTCCTGTGTTTGTTTCTCAATTTGTCTCAATCTTTCTCGTGAAATTGGCAGGGGAGAAACTACACACTCCATAATGTGTAAACCATCATTCACTTCCTCTGATGTGTCAGGTAGGTAGTTTCGACTCAGTGCATCTGCTACATGCAATTCACTGCCTTTCTTGTATGATACAGACAGAACATATTTTTGTAACTTGAGCAACATCCTTTGCAGTAGTGGAGGTGCTCGACTTAGCGGTTTCTTAAAAATAGATTCCAGGGGCTTATGATCCGTTTCAACTGTTACCATTATACCAAAAATATGTTGATGAAACTTCTCACACCCATACACAATCGCAGCAAGTTCCTGTTCTATCTGTGCATACCTAGTTTGTGCTTCTGTAAAAGTCTTTGATGCATAGGCTACAGGTTTGTTCTCTTCCAGTAATACTGCTCCTACACCACTTTTCGAGGCATCTACACTCAGTGTAACTGGTTTGTTTGTGTCAAAATACTTAAGTATTGGGGCATTCGTTATCATTAATTTTAATGCATCAAAACTCTTTTGTTGTTCTTCGTTCCACTGCCAAACAGTATCCATACGAAGTACTCTCAAAGGCTCTGATATGGCTGATAGATTGTCCACAAATTTCGCAACATAATTGACCATACCCAAAAATCTTTTAAGCTCTGTGATATTTGTTGGTGGGTACATTTCTCGAATTGCCTTTACCTTCTTAAAATCAGGTTTTACACCATCCGATGTCAGAATATGCCCAATGTATGGCACTTCATCTACCTTGAAGTTGCATTTATCCAAATTCAGCTTCAATTTCTTGTCTCGACATCTTTGTAATACTTGCTCTAGCCTCATGTCATGTTCTTGCTCATTGGAACCCAACACCAATATGTCATCCATGATCACTTCTACACCTGTGAGGTCATCAAATAACTCAGTCATACACCTCTGAAATATTTCGGGTGCAGTATTTACGCCAAATGGTAGCCTTTTGTACCTGTATCGACCCATGGGTGTATTAAATGTGCATAATTTTGAGCTATCTGTATCAAGCTCTAACTGCCAATATCCACAATTAGCATCTAGGGTGGAAAATACTTTTGCTTGTGAGAGCTTTGTCACTATTTCCTCGATAGTTTTCATGGGGTAATGAGCCCTCTCTAAAGCTTCATTTAAATCTTTTGGATCGATGCATATACGTACCCTTTTTCTGTCTGGCTTAATAACAGTAACCATACTACTGACCCATTCTGTAGGTTCTGTAACCCTTTCTATGACACCTATTTCTTCCATACGTTTCAGCTCATCCTTCACATCCTTTTGGAAGGCAGTAGGTACTTTACGAGGTGGGTGTACTACTGGCGTACTACCAGGCTTTACTTTGAGAGATACCTTACCATGCAAACAACCAAGTCCAGTAAACACATCTTTGTATTTCTCTTGTACTTTTGCTTGTAGTTCTGAATCTACAACATCAACACGTTTGATCAGTCCAAGAGCTGTGCAAGCTGTCAGCCCTAATAGTGGTTTGCTTGTTCCTTCAATGACTTGAAATGTCAACGTGTAGTAGCGGTTCTGGTATTCACACAAAAGGAGGCACTGTCCTACTGGTTGTATCTTGTGTCCGGAATAGGTAATCAAATGCATCCTTGACCTTTTCATCCTCACATTCTTCAGGGACTTCAAAACAGAACTCGAAATCACATTACAGTGGGCTCCTGTATGGAGGGCGCTAATACAAAACAACATAAGACAATACTCATTACAATCGGCAGTGTCTCGTTCAGCGGCAGCCACAACAGATACTTCTCGCTCTGCCTCCCCTCCCAGGTACCTGATTGCTTTAATACGCAGCCCGTTGATCATCAGGGGTATTCCAAGTATGGTGAACAGTTTTGACTGTAGCAATCCAGTCTGACAATGTAGGGTCATTAACACTTTTGGGGTGACCCGGGAATAAAGGGATTTGTAAATTCATTGGCATATAAGCATACATTGTAGGTTGCCTTCCTTGACTTCCACTAGTAGTACCAACGTTATCATTCATTATGGCACACGACAATGAAATTAATATACTACAAAATTAAACCATATACTTTACTATACTCCAATGCAGTTTGTTAAGTGTCTTTCTCACTGGAAGAAGTCCCAGTCGTCTGACATTAGACTTAAAATAACACAAATAATTAGTTCTGAATGCTTCTGGCCTACAACTTAAAAATTATTGACACTTTAACGTTGACAATATAGGTCTAGGTAGGCTAGCTTGTGTCACTTTCGTTCTTGATAATATGGCGCACTAACCTGAAAACACGTTATACTTCCATCAGAATGGGCACTTGCAAAGTTGCAGTTATCTTGTTTCCACCCTAGGGAACTGGTAAGGCGCAGTGGCTGGCGGTAAGGCGGCTGGTTAACAAACTTATTTCATGACGCTTCAGCTTGATAGGTGGACATGCATTTGATTGACAAGTTTGCCACTCCCATATAAGCACTGCTTTTTATGTACTCGAGCTGTCTCCTCACCTCTGATTGGCTATCGGGCAGAAATACTTTTAGAAGTAGAACAACAATGGGCGCAATAGCACAGATAAGACAAGCTTGGACGAGGCCTACCAACACATGAACAGCGTGCAATGACGTGTTATAATCAATTTATTTCCAGGAAAATGAGTGCACATGGTTCTGCAGATATATACTGCCCGCCTTTCGGAGAGGATAAAACGTACTTAAAAAAATTACAACTTAAAGTTAAGCTATTAGCTAAGTTTTCACAAGGCTTATGATGCGTTAGTCCAAGGCGGGCTATATGTGGTGTAAAAGAGAACTTAAGCTAAATGTAAAGGCAAATGAAAAACTGATTAATTAAGAAAGTACTGAAACTCACTAGTTTCTGGCTCCCCCAGGTCCCTACAGGTTGAACATTACCATGAAATGTGAATATATTTAAGGCAAATTATGAACCAGGAATGTCAGCATGTTAACTTTTTCTGGCTTAAAGAGAGTCCTTCTTTTGCTAACAATCTGACCGGAAAGAGAAAATAACCTCTCCGACGGAACGCTTGTGGCACAAATCGACTGGGTTTTCCGCGCTAGATAACGAATGGTTGGAAACTTTTGTCCATTCAGTCTCCACCACAACAGAGGGTTAGTGGAACCATCCTCCGTTTGAAAGGCCAGGTACTTGGTGATTTCCTCATTCATAAATTCTTCTGGAGTCTTGCCCTTCCTCTGTCCGTCATATGCGGCATGTCTTTTTTCCTGTTTTGCCTCAGAGAGCATCTCGGAAAGTGTTAGCTTTCGCTTGCGACTCACCCCGGCAACTGTTTGTGTAAGGCTGCTTCCAGTCGCTGCAGGAATAGTAAAGTAAAGTAAAATTTATTGATATTCATCATAAAATGACAATATAATAAAATGGACTACAGCATCTCAAAAATAGGTTAAAAATAAGTTATCTATGTATCATACAATTCAAAGTCTTAATACTTCTAGGTAAAAATGATCGCCTAAACCGTTCTGTCCGCATACATGGGATCTTGTAAAATCTACGTGGTTTCATGTAAAATCAAAGAGAGGGTACCGGATGTAGCATCCGTGTTAATAATCTGTTTTGAACTTGACAAGGTTTTCTTTATCATATATAAAATCATTTTTCATTCTTCACTCTTAAATTCATTCTTCGTATTTTATGCAGCTTGTTTTAAGTTTGCTTGCCGTATACTGACAAGCTTCCCTGTACAAGGGGGGCAAGAACCATTGCAATAGTAGGTAGGCTTAAACCAAATAGACATAAAGATCATTTGCAAGTTATGATGAATCTTAGTAATTAGGTTTAAAGTTTTTAGATTTGGCACCTCCCTCTAGCACAACTAGGGTTATCTGAAGTTACGTTTTTGATAAGTCATTATGAAGTAACCATACCATCTGACAGCATTGAGGTTAATATAAAGTACAAAAGCAAACGTCTTACCGTGATCAGAGATTTCTGTGGCATGTTCTTTTGCTCCTGCATTTCTTTCAAGTTTCTTCTCTTCCCGAAGCTATGCGAAAATGCACCAACGATCCCGTGGCACATCCCAATCGCCCGACTTATCCGTTGGTCATTTTTCATGGATTTGCTTATCGCTAAATTTAAGTTATGTCCAAAGCAAGATAAACGCTGCCAACCTAAAGTTTGGAAAGCCAAGACCCATTTTCGCGGCACTATCGGTGGTTATGCAAGACAGACACTCACTGTTCAGATTCCAGTCTCTTAAAATTTCTGTCACTGCATTGGCAATGTTCTCACCCATATGGTCTTGGGGCATAAACATAACGGAGGTAGCGGATAAAAATGTAATACCCTCGAGTTCCTTTTCTATGTCCTTGTTTAGTTCATGGAACATTTTTGGTATTGCCTTGTCTGAAAAATACTTCTGAGAAGGTAAATCATACTGGCTGTCAAAGCATGCCAGCATGTCTCTAAACCCTGTCTTCTCCACACTGTAGAGCAGCAAAACATCCTTTGCAATGCATTTTGTAACTGCCTCTGTTAGACGTTTCCATCTAGTACTCGTGCAGTTATACTTAACGACCCAGCTAAAACTTTGCACTAACGTCATGTTGCGTGAAGTTGATGGACTTTCAGGAACTGCCCGTTGACTTTCAAGCATGCCGAGCTCTGTTTTTAAAGTCCGATGATGAGTTGCAAGATGCGACTTTAAGTTAGTAGCGTTTCCTCCCTTTGTATGGACCTCTTTTAAACATGCCTTACAACGTGGCAACTGTTTGTTTTTTTGGTGTTCCGGATTCATCCGGGTCCAAGCCGAAGTACTGCCAAACTAAGGCCTTCGTACCACGCTTGGCCACCAAACGGTCCCTAATAGCAACGTCCGTGGTTGATTGATATGCCATTTATTCCTTCAAGTTGCAAGTATTTTTGTTAAACAATAAATTTAAAAAATATAAAGACGTTGATGAATCAAAAATAAACTTTGCTAAATTCTTCCAGAATTTCTCGAAACTAATGAAAATGATGAGTGATCACTTTTGGCTGCAGTGTAAAGACAATAATGGGATATGTGAATGAGATGCATATGTACTAGACAAGGCGGTCAATGAGGCAATACGGCCACTGACTTTTTCGGCGCTAAGACATTTTCAGCGATAAGATATTCATTTTCGTCTTTTTTTCACACATCATAACTATATACTTGTTAACAGGCTTTTTTTTAAAACATTAACCATGTTGTTTCAATGAAGCTGGGGAATTGGCGCCTTTGTTACATAACAGAAACATACATTGTGTGAGTTTATCACTAGTTTTGTCACACATCTTTTTTGCCTCGTTTGATGCAATTCTTGGCGTGAATGAATGCTTGAAACTTTTTCTGCTCACGTGACTCATATTGGTGAGACCCATATTGACTCCCCCCTCGATACAGTACAGCTGTTCAGTGCGTATAGTACCAGGGAGTTGTTCCATAACATCTCCCCAGTAATACACGTTAGAATTCAATAGTGACCTAAAGATTTTTCATACGGACCAATCACAAGGTCAAACACACTCCGCAGTCTTGTTGAAAGCTGTCAGAACAGAGTAATAATATAGCTCTGTGTCTTGAACATACAAACACATTATCGCGTAGTACTGTGTGGTTTATACAGGGTGGGTCACTAACACCGTTCTCATTGTGTATATGTGTGCGTAGCGAACATGTTGTAAAGGACGGGTTTGTTACGAAGTTCAAAAGTCAGTAAATGAAGTTGATAAACTTTATTTCTTTTCAACATTCCTAACCATGGAATGCTAGAATAACATTTACACATAAAACGGAGAAAGGATAATCGCAATTTTTTTCCACATTTATTTTAAATTTCTTTCACAAGAAATTATCATCATTTGTTAAATCCTCAAAAAATATCGTCTTGAAAAAAATTATCGCGATAATAATAATTTTTGATATATCGCCCAACCCTACCTGCCACTAGCATCCCCATAAATCATTTAAAAATATAAACATATATATTTAAAAAAATGTACATTGTCATGTTTGCAGGTGGCATATATTTCTATACAGTACAGCACAGTCATATGCAAACTGGCAATAAGAAACGTGCAGGCTACATTTTGACCAAATAACATATTTTGGGGCGAAACATTGGTAATAATGAGAATCTGGGGCCGCTTTTACAAGTAGCTACCCCCTATCCGTAACGGTACCCGGGTGTGCCACCCCACTTACTTTGTGGGGGCTGTGGCATGACACGCCCCCACCCATTGGTACTTGGAGCAGACCGTATATATCAAAGATAAATAAACAAGTGCAAGAATAGGGATGTACAGACCATCTGACATTTGTCAGCTAAAATCAGAGAAACCAGAACAGACTTGATTACCTCTCAATTGGGAGGTTTGGTAGCGCTGTTTATCAAAAAGTACGAGGGTTCTATTAACTTCTGTGAACAAACACTGCTATCCATCTTTGTAGAGGAAAACATATGTAGCAACTGGCCTATTTTCTACAGCATTTTGTTTCTCAAGAAAAAACTGCCCTCCATCTGTGTTTCTGTGTAGCCTATTATGTGCAGTATTTGTGTTATTTTGTAACCAAATATTATACTAAATAGTGAGTCTCCAGTGTGAGCGATCCAAATGGTGTCTTGCGCTGCATTCTCTGTTGCTCAGTTTTAGAACGATATTATGATGAAGTTTAATTTCGGGCTTAATGATAAAGCTTTGTAAGATGTGACATCATGCAGGCAGAATATCTTTTTAGTTCAAGTGGGGAGTCTATGAAGGTAAACTACACAAAGATCTTTTTTTGCAATGAAGAATAAGTTGTGATGTCTGCCAGTTTACTTTTTGCATGTTGATAATACCAATATGTAAACTTGTCTGGGTGACAAAATTGGAATGTAGGTAATGTTATATTTGCAGAGAATTTGTGACTAAAGGGAATGGATTTACTTTTTATATACTTGTAGGGGGGGGGGGGGGAATGGGGTTGTCATATAATTAATAATGAAAAGGGTATTTATCTGTACCAGGGTAGTATAATAATTTTTTAAAAGAGCATTGATCATTTTACAGATGGAAGACATAAGAAATGAATCATATTTATAATAATATTTTAAGTGAATTCAAACTGTAGTGTTTGTATTATAATGAAGTAGTAGCTATTGTCTCAGGGGCTCTGGTTCAAGAGTTTTAGCTTCGGGTCCTTTATTGTTATTTCATCTAAACTGCACTTGATGCAAGGCCATAAATACAACATAGAGAAAAAGGCACCATAATAGGCCTGACATTGAACTTGAATGTTAACATTTTTAACCAGAAAACAACTGTTATACCCATTTATTTATTCATGCAAAAGCATGACCAGAAGTTATTATCCATTAGCTCATAATATGGGAACCAACTCTTGGGGGTACATGTGGGGGCCCTAGTTCAATGAACCACCTAATGCTACACCTCTGTGGTGTTTGTGTGTACACCTCTGTGTTAAGTGATAAGTTGACTGTATGTGGGGGTTAGGTTGGATATAGTTCATGGCAAATGGAAACCATCTCTGATAAGGAACATGCAGGAATAGTATAAGTATGAAATATTTTTAATTTGGAAGGAAGGTTTTAATAAATAATACAACTGAAAGTTATTGTTGTTATGTTTCTTGATGTGTTTTGTTCTCATGAATTTTTTATCAGTGACCATATCCTTAACACCAGATCAAACTTTAATACTGTTAACTAAGAAAGCATTAATAAAGCATTAAGAAGACCCCTGGTCCCCCACACCATAGGGATGCACGCTATATGAGTGTGGCACCACTATATAGGTGACAGGTTCAACACAACTGAACATTGGTCTGGCTCTCGTCTCTACCCTTCCCTCCCCCTCCCCCTGGCTCTCTTTCTTTACCTGTGGTGGGGCTCCAGTAGTGGAGGACTGCAGAACTGTATAAATGACTCTGTTTGTAGAAGTCCTGAGGGTCTTTAAATTTTAATGATGGACCCAGCACGATGGGATAAAATGAGTTAATAGGTGAATAATTATCTGCTAGCATACGTAAGTCTGTTGGCAAACTGTCATTACGTTTACTTGTGGATTGTCACAACTAATGTACGTGGCCATTACTCCAGATTAAGAGGGGCATGTGAAGATGTAACTTGTGAGAAATGACAGACTTTCACTCTTCAATGCTTGGAGAACTAACAGTTGGGTGATAGTTTTATTAATCATTAAACCTTGACAGTGGACAGCCAGTTATTTACCCTTGATTGCCTCCTCCCCCCCACCCCCCTCCTCTTCCAGTTTTCATCATAGAAAAGTCCAAGGAATACAAAATATTGTTTTAATGTGATGCAAATGCTGTACATCACATGTCCAACAAAAACTGACTAACACTGATGATAGATTAGGACAGGGTGAGGTATTCAACAATAGATAACATCCTTGCACAACATTTTGAAATCCCAAACTATTAATAACAAGGACTGTTTATGATAGTAACAACGTACGAGCAACAGAAAGTTATTATTAGTTTGTTTAGAAGAGAATGTCACACTATGCCACCTCCTTCAGACAGTCGAAGATCGAAATATAACAGACAGCTTCCCTCTGGAGTATGGTCTGCATGAAACAATTAACGTTATGCCACCTCCTTCCCACAACAGTCGACGATCGAAATATAGGTATTGCATGTTGAGGGTGCAGGCTGACCAAGTGATATATCATTGTTGATTTGGCATTTGCTGGTAAATAACCTTATGGAATAAGGGATTGTAGATAGGGCCACAAGCGTTTGTCATTCGGCAGAGTCACGTTAAAGCTCTTTCAAGAGAACGCGGACATTTCCACTATGGCATTGAATGCAGGGAAAAGTGTCAGCAGGACACTTCACGAAAGGCGGACACTATTTCCTGGTAATGAGTATCCGTAGGACGCACGAACACTCATTACTGCCACACCGGCTGTTCGAACACGTTTACGTCAATACAATTCGTAGTAAACGAGGTTTATGTGTACACATGGGTATGAGCGGTCTCTGCCATGAACTGCTACCGTACCACGCATGCTCAGTAAAATTACCTTACTCTTTGCTTCACCTCTGGGAAGATTGTGCCGATGACCCAAATAAGGCAAGTTTTTGTTTCCAAAATTTTTAGCTAAACATTACCGAACGATCACGCATGTCATCACGTATTTTAGACATAAATTAGAGCCGACAGTCTCCAAACATTTGCCTCTACAAGTGGGGTAGTACACTTAGTTTATCGATACATGTACACAACGGTAATCAAACACACCAATATGTCATAATATTGTTATTATAAGGCCAGCAATCTTCAAACTGCGCGTCATTATGATAGCCAATAATATGATGAATTGTAACATAAATAAATTCGGGCAGTGTAAATCTGTCATCGTCTATATCCATGGAAGTGTTTTGAAAGTTAAGGTCAGTTATATACTGCCCTCTTCAAATAGTTGCACGGCAACTACACAGCGGGGTTCAAAACTTTATTTTTTCACTTAACTCAAAATAGAATGTAATTTAACAATAATTTGGCGGATCCCTGGTTCTAGGGATCAATTAACTATCCATGAAAGTCACGAAAGTGGATATCCGGTACTCAAAATGTCTGACACTACACGCACGCCTGGAAAGGGAGTTGTCCTAAACAATTCTGGTGACATTTGAAGAACGAACGTAAAAAAGGAACACCTTATACTGTGTTGAGACACACACGCACAAATATAAAGTAGAATTTCAAGATTATTGAGAGAAGCAAAAGAAGAAAGTACCGTGCAAACAACTCTTGTGTACACATACCCTTTCATTTACACGCCCTGCTTCAGTGCTACTGTTAAGTACTCAAGCATAGTTTCAGATGAGGGGCTATGCTGGAATTAGGGTAATTGTTTGTTGTCGTCAGTGTTCAGTGTATAGGCGGTGCTTGTGTGGTAGTATAGGATGGAACAGTTTGTTCAGAAATCCTCGCTTCTGTTTACTCTGAAAGATGTTATATTGTTCAAAACACCATGCACCGATCTTTCACAGTGAAGCAACTGAAAGACGTTTCCTCCTTTTGGGAGAGAGGGGGTGGCAGGGAGGAGAGGGGAGGTAATGGGCTCATATTGGAAAACGAAACGAACAAAATTGAGAATTATTAGCTCCAATATGAATGGAAGCAACTGACTTTTAGACTACTTTGTGGGGTTGGTTGTATAGGCTAAAATTTCTACAGTGCTTTGATTCACAAAGATATATATATATATATATATTTCACACATTTCTTATTAATTACAGTATATGACCTGTGTGAAGTTTATGCAGACTATAGTTGATGTGCATGTATATGTGCGTCTATAAAATGTAAGAATATATGTATACTTAAGTTTAATGAGAAATCTACTTTGTAAATTTTCGTTGGGTATAGAGCCCATGTACGCGTAAGTCTTAAATGCTGCGATTCTTCAGTGAAGAGGGGGTGGGTAGGGGTAGGGGATGCCATATAACCTCAGCCAACGTGTTCCGCCTCTCCCCCTCCCGCTAGTGATCAGACCAAGTGTACCGTATTTCATGTTACAAGTATCCACGAGTATCTTCCTATATTAGCATGTATATGCATCGTTCAGTCTGTGTTGTCCCCATAGTGTCCGTTACCTTTCTCACGTAATCCGAGGAATGTGTCGTCTTGTTCCAATGATATGTTTTCTCTCTCTCTCTCTAAATCTTCATACAAAACCACAGACCGTTTATTGGTTACCTTTATGGCTCACCACAGTAACAAAGGCACTCATCTTTTTTCCCATTAGTTTGTTTTTGCGAGTGTTACCGATAGTATTCATGTGGTAAGAATGCATTCAATCTTTCGACCCTGAAGAATTCCCACCCCAAAAAATAACTCAAAAGAGGGTTAAAGATAAATGAGCCGGGTTCGGCAAACGTTCATCATCGGCCTACTCAAGCAAGGAAACCGATTGGTGCTTTCTTCCTCCCAAAACACAACCCTCTAAAGGCTTTCATCTCCAGAAGGCTTACCAACCCACTTTACCTGCTTGTGTTTATTCACATCTGCTTTTATTTGATGTGTAGATTTACAGGACTTGAAAAGACTTGTCCATTTGACTTTACGATTTCAGCTACAGTTTAGTAAAAGGGGACAGATGGTTGATAGAAAGTACAAATTGTTCAGATCTCTTTTGGAGAAGGACGTTCTAATTGGCGATGGGTGTAGTCACAGATGAAAGTAGTGTTGGTTTTTATTCTGTCTCTTTTTTATTATAGAAATCGTCTATTCTGAATAATCGCAGAAACGTTTCTTCAATTTTTTTTTAACGAATCTGCATGGAAGTATGTTTACAACTGGTCGATATATCGGTAAATATCGTTATTTAATATCGTGATATATCGTGGCGAATTCCAACCTGTTTCAGATGATACAATAACCCTTTCCACATCTCCAACTTTAGTATGTTGTGATACCGTACCGTGCCCGTCAGTTAACCGGTTTACCATACCTGGGAAATCCATGCTGACAGCTGTGTATATCTTTCTACGTCACCATCAGGAGGTAATCGGCCTTACGTGAAAGTCGGAGGAGGTTGTTTGTCATATATCTATTTTGATATGAACATTTATCAGTAACCGGTCGACTCGTTGGATTACTACTGTTTACAGTCGCAGAAGTGACATGAGACAAAGTCGGGTCTGGAGTATTTACCGTAAGATTATGGGGAACTGGAAAACGGTAAGTTTATAAATCAACCTATATCGTATATATATATGCTATATATATATGCTATATATATAGGCTATATATATATAGGCAAATATATAGGCTATATATATATAGGCTATATATATAGGCTATATATATAGGCTATATATATAGGCAATATATATATATAGCTCTTTGCTATTTCGATGTGTTAATATAGTTGGTTTGTGTCGCGGGACAAAAAGTTGAATAACTTTTTTTCACTTCCCCTTGAGATTCTCAACTCCAATAACTACCGTATAATATTTCATATAGAAGCGATTGGAAAGATTTCTGATCAATATACACTTTACAATCATTTGTGCTTAATGTTGATACTTTAACACTATATACATTGAAAGAACAATTTTTCAAAGAGTAATTTTTGTATGCATAGTATATAGGCTAGACTTGGAAGTCAGTTCTTATATAAATACTAGTAAATATAAACTCCAGTGCTGATGTTTTGTTTGGAAGAGTATAATGCACTTTCTCAAGGATTTAATTTCGAGCGTTTGTTTTGATATCATTGCACCGATGAGCCAAAAAATAAAATTTTCTTTTCGATCGATCGATCGATCGAGAGAGTGAGTGAGTGAGTGAGTGAGAGAGGTGGAAAGAAAGGGGGTGGTGGTGAGGGGTGTGAGGTAATTAAACGGAGGTCTACAATTCTTACAATAGTTTTTCTAGAGGCAATGAGTCAGCGATTAATTATAGATACTTCAATGCATCCAAAAGCGAGGCAGTATGGATATATAATATAATATAGTAATAATAATTATAATATAATTATATATAAAATATATAATATTATATATAAAATAATAGATTCGAAGGCGATGAATGATATAAAAACACAGGGAGCTGCTCAAGGGGTCCAAGTAACATCTCGATTCTTGTTTAGACTATGTAAGTCACTTGTTCACGACGTGGGGTTCTTAAAATAGTACAGGTCTAAAACATATTATGTGTCTGCTGCACACATTACACCGACGCTGATATGTGTAGTGTAAGAACGAGGAGGCGTCGAGTGGAGGGGGGGGGGGTAGGTGAGGGGATCGAGGGGGTGAAAGGGGAGGGAAAAGTGAGGAAAACAGGGCGTGGGTTTGTGCGCGGTTATTACTACATAATGTGTAACATGCATCCCTGATCATAGTTCGGTGCTCTGCGCATCAAATAATATTTGGTAGGGAACTTACACAGATTTGGAATTGGCGGGGGGGGGGGGGGGGGGGTGAGGGAGATGAGTTGAGGAACAAGAGGTCAGAGAAACATTAAGTGGTGTGGAAATTGCCGTTTGCAGCGACGGTATACCACTCCCGCGTGAAGTACCTTTTACTGTGAACGTTACGTGCTCCCCTTCTCCTTGGTGTCGGCCCGGGGGCCCTGTGTGAGATGACACAGGACTAAGTTATAGCCTGAGTACCTTTTGTAAAAGATGGGCGCTAGGAGAGTGGAAGAGGGTGATATTATAAATTGAGAACAAACATGGCTATGTTTGATCGCGCTTATACATTAAAATACACACTGAGCATATATAAATCTTTTCAATGTAGTATTATCGCTTGAAAATGTTAAATATACGTAACTTGCACACTAGTCAGACCACCGCATACTGGCAAATAATGGGTGTATTCCAGCAAACGGGGTTTTGCAGTGGTCATTCAGGGCCCGTCACCAATGCAAATAGATGTATTGTTAATTTACCGCAATTCCACTACATCGTTAACAAACACGAAAGTGTCGCGAGATTCGTTCACCATTAACACTTTCTACAACAACCAACCCCCCCCCCCCAACACAGACATACACACATTTCCTTCTCCCTTCCCCTACCCTCTCCTCTGCTTACCTTATCCCCCACCCCCCCCCCCCGCCTCAACCAATGATCCCCTCCTTTTTAAATTCACCTTTATCATTAACTAGGTCTACTGCCTACATACAGACACCTCTCCGTCTGTAACTGCTGTAAGGTGGCATCGCACTATATATCCCTTGACTGTACATAATTTCCCGTCGGAAGTATTCCAATAGGATTAGTACGGTAGTTACTGACGGTCACGTCTGCGACATTTGACGACGAACTGCGCACTCTTTTTTTTCTTTTTTATTCTGTGTACAAACTTGTATTCTCTGCAATATGTTTATGATTATATAGAAAGCACCAATATGACCCAATTTCAGACTCCCTAATATCGTTCGCTCTGGTCTATTTTTATTGCGTTCTAGTTAATTCTAACATTTGTTTATTGCTTTGCAGAGATATCGAGAGCATGAGGTTCAAATTTGTAATAGAGGCTAACACAAACAAATTACTACACGTGCGGAGAAAAAACGATAAACCAGAAATGAATTCTGATTGTCATTTTTGTCAGTCTGGACTATATTTGTAGAGGTATACGGTATTGTATGAACTATGATACTACAGGGTGTATCATTCCGGATAGCAAGTCCCTGGATTCAAAGCTGCGGGGCTTATGCTCAGCAGACCTCGAAACGATAAAGGCGAAATATCAAAATTTCGAAAAAGAGAAATATTGAAATAAACTCCTCAAAACATCGAAACGAAAAAGTCGAAAATCGAAATCTTGAAACGAAAATGTCGAAACATTGAAATCGGGAAAACGAAACGATCGTACATTTTTGTCAGAGATTTTCAAACAATTTTGGCTTCCTTAAATTTGGGGACGACAATCTTGAGGCTATTCTGGAGAACTTTAAGGCCATAACTGTTGCTCTAAAATATGCTAGAATATGCTAGAAAGTGAATAATGGTCACCTATGCTCACACTTCATCAATCTTTTTAGTTTGATTTGAAAATTACATGTCTTGGAATAATAAGAAGAGTCATGCGCAGTAAACAATCTTAGAAAATGTTATCTACATGCTCAAATTTAGGGTTAGTATAGCTGAACTTTAATGCCATTTCGGTTTAATTACGATATACCGGTAACTTTACAGCAGGGGTTTCAAAGGCAGCCCGCTGTCCAATCCGGTTCATGAACGATTTTACTTCGGCCCACCAACAAAAAAAAATAGCAACAACAATGAAACGGCCCAAAGTCTCGCACTGCTCGGTTATGTGGGACCCTCCATGTAGGCCTAAATGTTAGGCTTGAACACCTATACCGGCCTATACACTGCACATTGCCTTATCTATATGTATATATTGATATTCTGGTGACCTCTGACTCTTTGCTGCAACTTATAATTATTTCTGGCGCTGGTAGAGAATTAATTGAGAATCATCGCTATGTATGTAACCAATTAGCTTGACTAAGCAAACTTCCCAACCAAGAAAGGAATGTTAGGCTATTTCCTTTCGGCTCCTCTTCTTGTTGTTCGAAAAATAAAGGATAAGTTGGACAGGTCCGATTGGTAATTTGTACATCTAATGCCAATGTACTGTTAGGAATGCTTAAACACATTGAGCTTCTTCTTTTTATAGCTACCAAGTCCAATTCCATTATTTGGTATGGAATGCCCCTATCAGTCAATCGGCATGGATGCCGTCGGTATCCAGCCTACATCACGCAAGAATGCGTATCAAAACGTTTATTCCCAAGGGTAACTTTGCACATACCAATCATACGCGCAAAACACAAACATCTATCTACATTGTCGCACGTTCAAAATGTCATCTGGTTAAAATCAAATCGCTTGTCCATATTACTCCGCCGACCATCTTCTTTCAGCAGTGTCATGTGTATGCATTAGGTAATATACAGCTGGTGTACTTTAACTCTCAGGTAGAAAGTTTAGCGCCAAAATATCTCCAAAAATATAAATGACGTAGATTAGCTATAAGTAACTGCATATGAGGGGAATTGGATTTAGAGCGGAGGGGCTTGAGAGTAGAAGAGCAAGAGAGGGGCGGGGAGGGGGGGGGGGTGTTAGGGAGCGATGGAGAGTGTTGAAATAGGGGAGGACGATCATTGCGGTTTTTACTTCCTTACCCTTCACCACGTCTCATCTAACTTACTTCTAAACGTACGTCGAGTATTGTCAGTGTAGAGAAACCTTTTTTGTTCAACTGCGCATGGGCGTTGTTGGTCCGGGTCATCTTCAGGTCAAGTTATATAAACACAAGTATCACCATTTGAGGAACTACAAGTACCGCATGATGAATATCGTTGTAGAATTTTAATGCAAAACTTGATGTTGCCAATCCAACAACAGTCCACTCTATTATCAATGTAAGTCTCTTTAACTAGACATAACCGTATCAAGAAACATGGACGTTCGCAGGGGTGGGTGGGGGAGGTGGGGGAGGCACATTTCCCTATCTAGAAAAAAGAAGAAGTATAGAATAAGAACAAAATCTAAGTAACAGGTTAATTCTTTGGACCGTTATCCGGTTATCGAGATCGAAGTTGAACCCCCCCCCCCGCCTTCCCCAACCCCACCCGCTCAGCCCATCTAGATTATATTTTCTGCTGCGGACGTCCTTGTCAAATCAGTCTGTATTTGAAGTTTGTGATCTTGAGTTGGGCTTACGTATGTTTAATATGGGCCAATCCTCATGCACTATGAACTATATAGGAAATCATGAAACTGTCAACAACAACAAATGTGGGGGAGACTTGTTAGTCTTAGAATCAAATGGAGACGTTAATTTTAATCTGTTATTTGTGATCTTCAGTGTACCATAGAATAGAGATGTGCTCTAGTCTGATAAGCATTTCACTTTTGCGATGGATTATACTGAACTAATTCGATCATTAGTCGCAAATTACTCTTATAAAGATATACATAGATATTACCGGATGTGACTAATGTCTGTAGATTTTAACATCTAATGTATTTTTGCAGCGGCAGGCAGCTGCATCTTAATGGAATTTAGATCTCTGTTTTGCAGTCCTAGAATACTTTCAAGATGATGCCGCGTGTTATCTTAACGCCAATGCCAAAGTTAATGTTAGATTTCCAGAATCAACAGAGATAACTAATTGGCATACCGGACGGAATTTCAAACGTGTGTGGGATGGGAGTGGGGTGGGGTGGGGAAGGCGAAGGGAAGGGGATTCTTAACTTCCCCGACTGATTTAAGTAGTGGCTGAATCTGTATATGGAAGCGCCGGAGTCGAATGCAGGATTTTGTAAAGGAGGGCTTGTGGTCCTGCATGGGGTCGTTGAAGCCGCCTCCGGTGTATAGGGGGACGTGGGGGTTCTATCCAAAGCAAACGTAGACGTCAAATTGCATTCTGAGGCATATATAGAGTATAACTTAGGTATATAAATTAGCTCTACTAAACGCAGAGTTTTGTCAAAAAATAGTCTTGATTATTTTGTGTGAGGTTGAAAATAGAGTGAACACAGGAGACTTCTCATTCTCCCCAGCGGCTGACTATTTCACCCCCACCCTACTCCCTTAGCGTCAGGTCCCATTTTCGCACACCACTGATCACATTTCATATTTCACAAGTCTATAAATGTCATCAGAATTAGCCCCAAATTTCAGTAAGTTGAAAGTTGCTAAAAGTGTCGAAACTTGGTTCTCGTCAATCAAACTCATTACATAAAATCAGTACAATGTGTCAATGGGAAGGCAAAGGGATGCCTGTTTTATATTCGTGGTTGGCAGTCAATTGCTTATTGAAGTTTGAATATGGGGTGACCATTTTGTTTTACATTTCCAGAGTATATCTAAGGACAGTAATGCTTAACAAGTTTAAAAAATTCGCAATTCCTAATGTTTAGTTGTCTTTATCCCTGTTACACCCCCCCCCCCCGCCCTCCACTCATTCACCCTTCCTGCTTCAGAAATGTTGAGTAATGGGAAGGTTCTATGTTTCCTGAGGGTGCTGGAAGTCATGTAATCTTCACACTCTATACTTTATGTTCAAATATTTTTCCAATATCAAATATTTAAAAAAAAAATCTTATAATAGGGTGATAAAGTTCAGCATGTCTTTCCGTTTCAGTGTATGTGTGATATTACGGGTTCATATTATATATTAAAAATATTGTACGGCAGTGCCCCGGAAACAATCACGGTCGTAATTTATGGAGGTCACGTCAGTTCATCTTGGTGATTATGTCTAGATTTCATACATAATTATTGTATGTTCGTCATGAGAGGTTTTGGCAATACGCAGCAGGCATCATTTAAACATTAACTGATTTATGTGCTGTACCGGTAAACAATTTTTTTTATCCGCGGCTATACCCTTTGTGAAGAAAAAAATCCGTACACCAGTAGCTAGGCTACAGTGTTGTATATGAAGTAAAGTCGCCGTTCATGTGTAGGCCTACCTTGTGAAGTACATCGGTGCACTATGTATGTAGTGCACTAATTAGTGTCTGAATATATGAAGAATGCTACCATACATTATTTCATAAGTGAAATACCGTATCGGGCATGCATGTATATGAAATACAACAGTGCGTGTAATGAAATATTCTAGTGCCTGTTTGAAGGACACAGTTTTTGCAGGACAGATGCCTACATTATTGCATGTACACATTGCCTGTATGAATAGCACTTGTTCCCCACGAAACGAAGTACTTCAGTGCATGTATAAAGTACGTCAGTGCCTGAGGTGTATAGAGTACGTCAATGCCTGTATAAACTACGCCAGTGTCTGTTAGAAGTACATCAGTGTTTGCACGAAGTACGGGGCATACACATCAGTGCCTGCATGTACGAAGTACAATATAGTGTGGGTATGTAGTGCCTATATGAAGTACACCGGTGTATGTATGAAGTAGCTATGTTACACCACTTCTTGCATGGAGTACCGTATATAGTAGGTTATACCAGTGCCTGTATGAAGTATATGCTACACTGGTTCATGTATGAAGTCTCTCGTATCTAGTATATGAAGAATAATAGTGTCAGAAAGAAAAAGTAAAGTATATTAGCAGGTGAAATGAGAACCAAAGTGGAAGTGGTAAGAGATGGGACGTCTGCTTAAACTAGCCTCCCGTCTGGAGCAAATCCTTTCAAAACAGAACATCGTGAAGTCTGGAAACATTCAACACAATGTCTCACCTTCATACCGCTGTATATTAGGCCTTCTATATACCTGTATATAAACAGGGAGATAACAACTCCCTGATACAAATAGGCCAGTTTACCGCCAAAGTATGAAGGATAGCCTACCACAAAACAAGCCTCAATAGAGAAGTCCTTAGTAACCGATATACCGTCTGCGGTTTACTTTAGGTTTTATAGAACTAATCCAGTGAGTGGTGAATGCCATAATGGACAACCCGAGAGCCATTGGTATCAGATAATCCGATTCAGGGTGTTTGAGCAATCATAATATTATTACCTATAATTATTTCCGGCACCTTGAGGCCTCTAACGGATTTTAATGGCATACCAGAGAGTATTAAAGCAGATTATTTATTCAAAAGGTGGAATTTTATAGGATTTCTACCCTAAATATTTTGACTTATTTCAATGAAGAAAGTCGGAAATTGTTTATTCAATTTTTTTCTCTGTTCTCTTAAAATGAGGATCCCTTAATATTTCTCCTATATTTCGACCGGCTCCCTTGTTGTACCTGGGCCAGGGGCTGTAGTTCTCTGAGGCCCTCTCGTATAGTATGTGTACTGCTTTTTTTGGGGTGGGGGGGTTGGGGGCAGTCCCCGGGGGTTTATTTATTGATTAATATCCAACATTTGACTTTAAAATGTTATCTTTGAAATGTGAGAGATATACATGGCATCCGTCACGAAGTTATAACACCTCTGGATAGCATATCAAGTGCTTATCGTAAGTACTTAACATTTGAAATGGGATCTGAAAGTCATTCATCATACCTTATGTAAATACTTCTCAACATGATTATGACGATGTTATATGATTTTGAAACCACTTCAGTTTGCCAATATCGTTTACATAATTGTTTACGTACTACACACAATGTAAATCTTCTGTGAGCCAGCCCAACCATGCCTATATCGTATTCAATGGGTTAGTTTGATCTGTGATGTATAGCTATATGTGTATATAGCCGTAAGTTTAAGCTCGCATACAGACAGCTGATTAACTTGAAGAGGGGCAAATTCTCACGTAGTTGACAAGGTTTGCTCTTTTCTATGTTTTTGTTATGTTGTCAAAGCGTGTGAAAGAAGACTAACTTAGAATAACAAACTGCGTATATAAACTATATATGTGAGCAGCTGTGACGAGTTGAACGTGCTGTGTAGTGGCGGACAGTTTATCAAAATGGTGTAGGCTTGATATATTCAATTCAGCAGGCGGTATTTTCTATATTAATTAACAAAATTAAGTAAATGAAGTAAAATTACAACGCAAGTTATTAACACGCTGTATGTAACTGCACTGAAGTTGCCGCAGTAGGTGGTGTAATCCTACTATAGACTGTGACAGAATTTACCATAATTCATCGATAGATCTGAACAAAATAGGCTATTTCTGTCAAAGCAGGTGTTTAACATGTGACTGATTTATTTATGTATTTGTTGTTGTTGATCATTTCGCTTGCAAAATATATCACTAATATTCAGATAGGCCTCTAGAGATTTCATTATTGCACACATGAATTTCGTAGCCAATATACATGGATTTCAACGAACGTACCAGAGTCCCCTGCATTGGGGGAGGAGGGTAAACAGCTATGACTCATCACCCCTACCCCGGCCCACCACCCCCTCCTTCGGCCCTCTGAATCTCAAGCCGGTGTTGTGGTCCATACGTACTTTGTAGCGTAAAAACTTAAAATGAGAGTCGCCAATACACTGTGTCATGCCAGACATAATGCTGTATATACTCTTCGTAGGCTATACTATATTAACATGCTAGGGAATGAACTCCGTCAGTCCTGGAATAATCCCTTGGCCGTCTATATCTCAGCCATGGATTCCACGGTCAAGTCGTAAGTAATCATCAAACGGACTTATAGTTTGAAAGCAAATATAAAACGTTAGTCGATCTGTTGATAGAAGTGTTCGGATCATAAAAGATGCGGTACAATAAACCCTACTGTTTTGGGCCTGATATTATAAGAGGTGTTTGATGAAACATGCAGCCGTCTGGGTGTGTGAATTGGCTATTTATTTGTAATCACATGTCATCCACACCAGGGCGTTCCATGATATGATAAGGTCATGTGAGGTCAATAGATGTTTTGTGATACGCGAGATTGGATGACTTTTCTGCCAGTCTGTGGAAAGTAATTCGTCACCTACTGGTTTTTCTGGTTACAAACCCCCTTTTTCGGTAGTTAGCGGAAGGGAGGGGGTAGAAAACGGAAGGGGAGGGGGTATTGAAACGGAAGGGAAAGGAATTGGGAGCTCGGGGACATTGGGGATGGAACAATATTGGGTGGAGAAACTGGAAAGGGATATGGGAGAGGGAAATCAAGGGGACAATGGGAAGGAAATGGGGAAGAATGAGACGTAAAAATGCTGACGGGACAATGCGGAGGGAATAATGGGGATGGGTAAATATTGGAAGGGAAATGGGAGAGTGAAATCGAGGGGGACAATGGGGACAGGGGACAATGGGGAGGGGAAACGGGGGAAAGGAATGGGGGAAGGGGACAATGGGAAGGAAAGGTGAAATGGACAGGGGAAGAATGGAGATGAGACAAATGCTGGGATGAGCCTATATAAATGACTAGAGAAGCAAAATACTTGAGTTGATAAAATACTCTCGACAGGTTTGACGTCACAAGTGTAATTTTTTTCTTCTAGTCACTGAAGATGAGGGAGGGGTGCATGGATTTCCTTGGGCTATGGTGGTTACTCCTTACAATATTTCGCCAGCGATCGCTTCATTCAAGTCCAATATTTGATGTGTTAAAAAAAAAATTGGCATTTAGGCATATTTAAAGTTTGAACCGTAGGTGTCATTGTTGGTATATAATATAGCCTATGTAGCCTTTCCGTGTAACTAATGTACCTGTAGGCCAATTTGCCTTTCCCTACAGATATATGCAAAGCACACATTATATTACCCTGCATGCATCATACTTTCTTATTGGCTGTTCCCTCTCCTCTGTTTCAACCCAGTCGTGTAAACTTACAGATGGAGGAGGGGGGGGGGGGGGAGAATGTAAGGAACAGCGGTAAGTTCTCTGCGTAGGTAGTTCTTATAAGACTAGAAATTTCGCATAACAGACCCAGCATTGGCTGACAAAGCTAGGCTACGCAGGCAAGAGTATACGACGCTTACCCCTTTTTTTGTTGAAGATATTATCATTAATAATATTTTAGCCTACATTTTCTGGCGGACCAAAGCCTACGATGGTACGGTAACCCAATTCAAGTGCAAATATAGAATTTGCACGGCACCTTTCATTTACACACAGCTACGACAATGGCTCCGTTTGTTGCAAGATAAACCCTCAAGGCCTATAATCTAGGGATCAAATTAGGATTTGGGTAAACCAAGGCAAGATTCCTTATCAACTTGGGTGATAAAAGTACAAACTCATGTAAAAATGCACGTATGTAAGTCAATAAAATCCACTGACTTTTCAGCTCGGATCTTTCTAAGCCGGTACTGTACGCTGGTACAAATCGCCAAATATTGCATTCAACAATGCAGAGTTTTAATATATTAGAACTGATGACACTTATAAACGTGTATGGCAAGCCGTTTGGGACAGACTTATACCAGCAAGCAATATCCTGATAGATAAAAGCGCGTTCACTTATATTATGCGTTCGTCAACGCGTCGTTGAAATTTGTCAATTTGGCAAGTTTGTGAATACAACATGCAGCTTCAAGGAAACTGGTTACCGTACTGAAACTTCCACTGCGCAAATAACGTATCCGACAACCTAAATCTTTGTTTCAAATTTTCAGTAATTATATAAATTAGTTGATAACTATCGCCTTATCCTTGTTAGTATAGTTGAAAATATGTGATGTTTTACTGTCTGCCTGTACTAGTACGCTGGTTCCTTACAGGGAATGTTGTCGATTTATTTTAACGATTACTGCTAGGAAAGGTTTCAAATACTATACTCAAAACTTCACCCTGCAGGTCATCAGTGTTGACTAACATATGATAAAATAGTCAAAGAATCATGGTCAATTATGCTCAAACATGAAGGAACATTTTGTTTTATCCTCAGTTTTTTTTTATAGTTGTTTCACGTTATAATGCATCTGTCTAATTTACCACATTCTCATAACTGAGACAAGCTTCAAAGTTCAGAAAGCTCGTGGAAAATAAGTTTTGTTTGTTAACAACCCTTAGTATGTTAACATTTCGGGTCATTACTGGTAACCTTTAACGTAGTACTGTATCACACTCATGTATGTTCAAGCTGTGGGTGACCAACGGACCAGCTAAACGATCTTACAAAATATTTTATTGTTTGCCTTCGCGCACCCATGGCGAGAAACGTCACTTGTCTGACCCCATACGTACCTCCCGTAGTAAACCGTGCCATAAACTGTTTAAAACCCTTCGATATTTCGGAGGGCTGACATTTATTGGTTTACATGGCAACAGATTCTTCTCTTTGAGTCCAAACCACAGCTGGAAAGCAGGTGACATATCTTGATACCCTGACTATGGAACGCCGTTCATGAACAAACCGTTCTATAACTTATGTAAGTCTGTGAAAGTAGCTTGAATCCTTCTATTCATTCAGCTTCCAGATAGCTGACTACGATGGTGAATCTTACCACACGAGACCCCCCCCCAAAAAAACGATATGTGTAGGGTGAACAAAAATCAACATCAACCGTGACATGATAGATGTTAAAATCTAATACACTGATGATTTTCTCGTAACATGTTAATATAAATTATGAAATTGTGAAACGAACGCCGATAGGTTCAAACTAAATTGGACAAGCTGTTGATTTTAATATTGTCATGCATTCTACATTGTCTTATGTTATATTTCATTGATTCAGGGATTCGTTCGTTCGTTCGTTCGTTCGTTCGTTCGTTCGTTCGTTCGTTCGTTCGTTCGTTCGTTCGTTCGTTCGTTCGTTCGTTCGTTCGTTCGTTCGTTCGTTCGTTCGTTCGTTCGTTCGTTCGTTCGTTCGTTCGTTCGTTCGTTCGTTCGTTCGTTCGTTCGTTCGTTCGTTCGTTCGTTCGTTCGTTCGTTCGTTCGTTCGTTCGTTCGTTCGTTCGTTCGTTCGTTCGTTCGTTCGTTCGTTCGTTCGTTCGTTCGTTCGTTCGTTCGTTCGTTCGTTCAT
Organism: Apostichopus japonicus; assembly: GCF_037975245.1. NCBI lineage: Eukaryota > Metazoa > Echinodermata > Holothuroidea > Aspidochirotida > Stichopodidae > Apostichopus > Apostichopus japonicus. The sequence goes on from NC_092580.1 coordinate 4,925,846, forward strand.
AGTTTAAAGTCGTAGAGCGTTTAATCTTTAAGCAATTGTTAACATGCTCGACTTAAGGGTGGATGAACTTTCACGATCGTATAACAGGTATACCTACTACGTACACAGCGGATATCTTTAGTATATTAATTTGATCACCAAGCTGCCGAGAGTAACAGATAAAAGTCTACAAAGAGGGTATTTGACTGCTCTGTTGACAAGTATATAACAGACATTTTATTTGGTGACAAATTTTTGATTGGGACAGCTGGGAACGCAGCCGCAAAATGTCTCCAAATTAGTGTGAGGCTATAAGAACAACTGTGCATATATTAATCGAATAAAAAAACCTGTAGAATCAAAAAGTGATTTATGAATCAAAGTGGCGTTGAGCTTGCAGGAGTCGGTAGAACTCCTACTGCAAGTGGCGAAAACTTGTTTCCCCGAAAATAAAACTATGATCACCCACATACATGCTGACTGACATGATTTTGACGGTTCACGTTTTCGTTTTTCTTCTATCATAGATGAGAGGGTTGTATGCTCGTTTGGTCATCACGTGCGCCATAGTCATCATTTGGACAACCGTGCTCATGACTGGACCACAATCGGAGTACGGACTGGAGATTTGGTTAGACTCCAGACAGTCGCAAGTTTTAGGTAAGAAAAACTTAAAGCATCATTTGGTTTATACTTTGTTATATTATGCTGCCACTGTAGAGGGCGGTATTTTATTCAATATATCTCTTCTTTTAGATGTAAAGAAATTAGAAAATGATTCACCTCTTTGCAACAAGTTTTCATCTTTGGTTGATTAACGTCATTTCTTCACGTTTCTCTCTGCATTGTGTAGACTTGGATATCCCCGTATATCTGATAAGTAATGGAGAACCGAGTGCCTTGCTGTCACGTGCAGAGGGCGGGTCTTTGACTCCAGTTCAGAGATTCAAACTACCACGTGACATAGCGCATTTAAATATCACGTGGCGAGCTCCGGCAGGGGTGAGTGAAAATCGCACTTTTCCTTAGTTTAACATCCAATAGCCATAATATGTTCATCTAATCAATAATTGGTATATTTAATATAGTCATATTTGGCGTTCGATGGTTAGAGGATGTTTGTCTGATAGAGATATATAACGTAGTTCATTGACCCTTGCATGGAAACCCAAACTGGTGGCAGCAAACTATTCTGTATGTAAAGAACGCGTAAGCTTCCAGAACTCACGAAGACTGACCAATGCTCTATGCAAAAGACATAAGAATACATGAAAGTGAGGGAACATTTCATGATGGATAGGCTAGGCTTGCATAATTAACACTAGGCTTTGTCAATGTTTTGTCTCTCGACCCGACTTACATATATAAACTCACATTTTGTTATGAAGGAGAGTGACGATTTTCGCGAAAACTTGTTTTCATAGTGTTTCATATATCCACACATATTGTTTGATCCACAATACGACGTCATCCTGGCAAATTTAACAGTAAGTGACGTGTCCTACAGAACAAAGTTATTCTAACTTATGAATCAATTTCAAATGATGCATACTCACACAGCTCTTCAAGTGTACCGGAAGCACTGATTACCACTTTTAAAGTACTAAGCGCAGAGCAAATTGAGCTACAGAGTATCTGACGTCATTCGGATTGTAAGAAACACGGGCAGACGACAGATTATATTCAGTCACGTGCGAAGGAAGTTAGTCCAAGTTCTCGAACGAGTATAAGCAATCGTGTTCTATCGGTTATTTATAGTGCCGCGCGCAAACATTTACTAATATTATGAACGACCGGAAAACTAACCACTTTTTTTTACGGAAACATACTTTTACCTTTCAACAGAAATTGCAAGGTTTTCCTTTGTTTATTCAAGGTCTGTCTGACAGCATAACCTCCCGATTGAGTATATCTGTCTTTCGAACTCACGGGATCAAGAACACCATCTCTCAAGTTTATATGTTTACAGTGATTGATACGTGATTTCACAAATAAACAAGATACTTCAAAATCACTTATCATGACGTATTTATTCGCGTCATTAAATTGTGCTCTAACAGGTTCTGTCGACAGTTATTCTTTAGTTTAAATTTCTGAAAAGGAAAGATTGAAAGAAGAAAAGTGACTCCACGATGGTCATAAAGGAGTACATTCGTGAATGAACTAATATAGATTTAAGGTCAACAAATTTAACGACTCCCAACACGCAACCCAAATTCGGATCTGAAGTAGGACAAGCTATTTCGTAGACTAAACTGAGTTATATTCTCAAACTTAACACACATGCATGAATTTAATACGTTAGGTGTTACGCGGGTTGAGTACGCATTTTCTTCAATTATAGGATGTCACCCATGCTGTATTCATGACGTCACAATGACATTCTCTTAATATTCATGATCTGTGACGCTATTTAGTCGTTTCACAAGTTGAGCTCTTCCGTTGTTTTGTTTGGTCGTGATATGGGCGATAGATGGCATTGCCAGGTACAAATTAATCGGAGGGTGAGTAAACTATAGTATTCTTCATAAAATCGGACAACTGAACTAAAGTGTTCTTACTTTTTTTTTCGTTTAGCAACAATTCGTGTGGTATTTAGTGATGTACGTCAGTAACCATTCAGTAACTTGCTCTGAATCAGGGAGTTGTTTCTCTGTTTGAATGACTGCAACTCAATTGCGGATCCAGAAATTCCCGAGAGTGGATAGATATAGGAATGTCTACCTCAATGGCGGTGGATAGAAAACTTTGTTAACAAAGTTTTTTTCTATCCGATAGGGTCCTTGATGGGGACTTGAGTGTCCCTCCTGATCCTTTTTTTCCTACTAAGCTAAACTAAACATACAAGTAATGCACGCGCGCGATGCGTACTTCCGGAATGATGTCAACAATTGCACCTTGTTTACCATCAAAAGTATGTAATAGGCTCTTTTTGAGCGCTAAGGAAAATTAAGAAGGGGGTGGGCCCTGAGCACCCTCCCTGACTTTGCCCTTTCAATCGATGTCCCCCTCCTACCGTCCCCACTCGTGCAATGAATGGTCGAATCTGCTCCATAATTACCATATCACGGATTCATAGTGTGCGTATACTGAGTAGAATTATTTAGTGACCATTTTAGTATAATATTTTCATACGAGGTTAAATGCACTTGGTATACAAAAGTATACTTTGTTTTAACTGTTTCAAGACTGAAACGCGGCACGGACAGTAGTATCGCTTTACTGTGGGTTCAATCGGGTTAACGAGCTTCGAGGGGAACTGTCATTGGTTTCACGTCAATCTCCTGAAACGATGACTGTATTTGAACTGTATTCACAGCAGGCGCAGTGATTGAAAATAACGTTTTTAAGAGGTCAAATGCCAACTTAGTCTTCAGCAAAAGAAGAAGCAAAAAAAAAAAAATTCTCTTGCGAAATTTAAGATTTTTTTTATATATTTATATTATATTTCTCAATTTTAGTTTTCAGTTCAATAATGGAATAATGTTGAGGCGTTAAATTTTGTATTATGTCTGGAAGCCCCCACGTAGCATAAATTTCGTTGTAAAATCTTAATGAGCACTAAAATGTTATAAATTTGACCGTATTTATTCGAAGTGTATCTGTTAAATTTATTATGATCGAAAAAACAACCTTGCTATTGATGTTCCCACGGGTGTACAAATAATAGAGGGCAGTAACTATTGTATATGTCCAGGGCCATACGGCTTTGTATATGACACACCTAATTTAAATTGGATACTATGATATCATTGTATATAGTCTGTTTATATGTTGTCAAAAATTAAGGGGGTGCTCAGATGTTGAAGGACCCGCGCGTCCCGTTTGTAAATAGATAAGTTAAAATAGTTACTGAATTGAATTGAACATAAAGTCCACAATGCGTGATATAGAAATCGACAAGGTGGGAATGGGGGGGGGGGGGAGGGGGAGGGTGATGGAGTGGGATGGGGACGAGGACGGGAAATGGAACGAACATCTCCGGGACTATGGCAACGGTCATACCAATAAGTGATACCCAAAAATGGTCCTCGGGAATAAACGTCTCTCCCATGCCCTCCCCTCCCCACCACGTCTTAATGATGGTATTGGTTACGTGTTTATAGTGCAGTAAGGGTGAACATGTTGTAGTTAGTTAGAAAATCAGTACAGTTTCGAGGTTGTTTTTTGTATGTTGTAATGACAGTTATAATGTCCGTATGGTTGAGCAAGCTTCATGGGAGATATACCCGGCCAGATAAAGTACTTATTGTAGGGGAGCCGGCAGGAGTCTCAGATCGGTAGGGCAAGACACTGGCTGATGCATGGTGGTATTTTGCGAGGTGCTAAATGGTCCATTATGGGGTCTAAAAGGAGGGGTCTAAGAGGAGGGGTATTGAGTGTCGAGTGCTGAGTGCTGAGCAATTGGGGATAGCGGTGGATGGGTACAGGGTACAAGAGGGTGGGGAGGGTGGGGGGGGGTTGCTTAGTCATGGTGTATCAAAGTTCCACTTTATTATTGTAATGATACATTCACCTTTCTGAATGTCAAGTTTCTGGTTTATCTAGATAAACCAGTCGTGAATAATAGGCCACTCCCACTCTCATCGAAAGCAGTTTAATTGATAAATACGTGATTCTGGTTCTGTGAGATTTCTTTCCATCTTGATACACTGCTTTGAGTTAACTGACTTATATAACTATCGTTTCATATTTCCAGTTCCAGTATGAGTTTGAGGAACTGGCGTCATCAGATCACGTGTTGATGAGGGCTCCCACAGTCAATATTCCGAAGAGGGGAATGATACCGACACAACCAAATGGTAACTTTTCTCATCTTTCTAAACTCTTTCTGATCACATGGAAAGCAGCAATACCCATATTTTAACTCTCTAAATGCCAATCATGCAGGCAAATGATATACCCTGTAGAAAAAAAATGAATAAACGCTGGGGCATTTTAAAGACAAAGTATATTTATCAAATGTGACAAAAACACCAACAGTTTAATATCTTTCCTTTCAAATCTTACACGATTCGCTATTTTTATTCGTCACAATGTCAAACGTCGCCCTCTATTACTCATACTTTGTCAGAGTATTGACACGAACCCGGTTATATACCATTGATTGGTAGGTGTAGTCGGATTAATGAAGCAGGACCGCATCTGGGCGATGGAGAGGTATTGGGAGGGGGCAGGGGAGTGGGAGGGGGAGAGGGCGCACCGAAACCTGTGCTGAATGTCCCAGTGAGGAAAATTTCCTCGAAGGTTGTAATAAAAACAGTTTAAGAATTTTGACCAAAGGTGGCCATATTTGAATATTTACCATATTTGGGGCCAATACAGCATACCTTTAAGCTTTTCTGTATTACAATATCTGCAACTTTGTATTTATTCTTGTACACAGTGTTGAAGATAGGGTTTCCTTGTTCGGGAGAGACCTCTGGCATCGGGTACGGGAAGGTGGTCCTCAGACTCTCTCGGTTACCAAACACGATCGAGATAGCTCCAGGATACGATGTACAGAAGGAACTCGGACTGGCATTTGAAATAGAAAAGGATTGCAGGAAAAGTAAGAGTTACGTCATACTTAATTTGCATAGATTTACATATTTCAGATATCACCTGTTTGCTTTTTGCGAGTTTGTTCGGAGAAGGGTGATCTTAGGTAAAAACTAGTTTTGGAAGCAAGAAGCAATGTATCCTTTGACCCCATTGACCCTTCAAACAATGGAACTTTGCCCTCTCTAATCGAATACATGCAAGAAAAGTAGTTTGCAATCCGATTGTATGCTGATATATATATATAATCAAACTTGTACCGTGTATAAGAGATTGATGTACATTCTGGGGGGGGGGGGGTGGTGTCGTGAGTGGGGAGGGCGTGTGGGCGGGGGGGGGGGGGTAGGCACGCAGTGTAGCACAGACAGTGATTGTTAAATAAATCTGTCTGGTCTTTGCTTTCTTGTAAGGCAACTCAATACCAATGGTAAAGGACTCGGGTGCAAGCAAAGTTTATTGCACAAACACACAATGCGTGGGGGAGAGAGATTTGTGAGGGGGTCATGTCACTCCAGTTTAATTATCAAAAGAACGGTAAATCATCATTTAAGGGGGTGGCAGGGGTGTGGGAGTATTTCCAAATCCTAAGATGACTAAATATGACATTCTGACTGAAGATAGGCCCTCGTCCTTCAGATAATTTGACAGAAGAAACTACACTCAAATATTGAACTTTTGATTAAAGGAATAGGTTGTTATTCAAGACTTCTCTCAATTTTCTATTTATTACATTCTTAAAGGCTGCCATCCACCATGTCAACATGAAGGTATCTGTGATGATTGGGGGATTTGTATATGTCCAGAAGGATACTACGGACCATTGTGTGAGCAAGGTTAGTGGTTTTTACAACGTTTTCTTAGTGTATAGCTCTTTGGTTTAGATTCGATAAAACGTCGAACATGGCCATCCATACCAAAACAGTATCATAATGAAAGTCACTCGGTTGACTAGTCATATTTCACATCAAAATTACAAAACCATGTAAATGCCTTCCCTACCCCCCCCCCCCGCCTCTCACTAGTTTATGTTTGTGTTACTAAACAATATGTCAGGCTGTCTAAGTTTTGGCTGTCATCTATAGCAGTGTTAGTACTAGTGGTACTCGAAAACTTCTCGGTACTCCAGTATTAGTGTTGCAGATATATGCGTGCTCTCGTATACTCGGATGACTCGTCATTCAGTTGTGGTACTCGGAATGTTAATAGGCATATCCTGTACTCGCTAAGAATGAGTACTTTACTAGGCATATACTTATGAATAAAGCAGTCATGCAAAACGGACTATTTCAACATAAAATCCGCATAAGTTTGCGATATATATATATATACATCCTTTTCGATGAACTTCAGGTCGGAAGCGATATAACACTTAATATCTGTTGTTTTAGTTTATATTCATTTCCGTTGAAGAGAGAATTCGGTACACTAGTAGCCTGTATATTCGTTATTTTAATATGACTTTTATGCTTATCTATAGCTTTTATCCTTCAACCTTTCACAATATTTCGTATTGTTTCAATTCCCTATAAATATCAAATTCTCGTTTTAAACTTGATTCATTTCAGTTTTTTGTCAACCAAAGTGCCATAACGGAGGCACTTGCTTCACCCCTGGAATCTGTGTGTGTCCTACTGGCTTCAACGGTGCTTATTGCCAAAAAGGTATAGATGATGTGTTATATTATTGTACAACATCGGGAATCGACAAAGAAGATCACAATCAAAGATAAATTCATAAACAATAAATAATAATAAAAAACCCGTTAAATCTTGATTTCTAGAACCACACCGAAGCCCCAAAGTCTATACCCTCATTGGATTCGACCTCTCCACTTCCTGAGAAGTCCAACGCGTTATCTGGATAGCGCCACACTGGACTGCCTAGAAAAATATCGAAGTGCAACTTTAACCCTAAAGTATTACGGATAATATCTTTGTTTTCGGGTGCCAATTAACTATTCTCTATCAAAATCCATTTATCCTGATTAAATTATTTCAATACAATATATGATTTTTAAAAAGGAAAAAAAATACCTTATGATGGTAATCTAGCCACCAAATATGGTTCAAACTAGGAATACTGATTATTTATAATGCTAATTTACTTTCAGTTTATTGACCATTGCATTGTACAAAACAGTAATAAATATGCAAAATTATATAATATATTTACAAAATTTAAATTGTGGCATTTAATACAACATCAAAATATGACGCTAATATAGAACATATGAATACTTCCGTACCAAAACCAGCAAATTTTGAAATACCTGACGGGACTCGAACAGCAACCTTTAAATAACTCACATGTGATAGAAGTCCAATGTGATATCCGATTGCGCCACAGGGACCCTTCGAACATGAACGCCTTTTGAATATTGCATGGACAGGTGCATATAGCATTTTGATTTGATCAGCAGTAGATCTCAAATTACAGAATATTCACTGATTTAATAAATAAGTACTCTTATAGATTCTTTTATGAAATTTGATTCCATACAAATCTTTTTGTCGTTCAGGCACATTTTGTTTTTGAAAGAAACTTGAATACATTGTTATGGAAATTAGCATAGAATATTGCGCTGTAATTTTTTTCATAATCTATATTTATACTGAATGCTGCCTTTAACCCTGCAAATATAATTACATCAGAATTCATTCTCTGAAAAGATTTGCTAATACATAAAAGCAATTGCGTGATCTTAAATCTATTTAACCTCCAGGGCCGAAAACTCATTACGATATACAATCTTGAAACGACTGAAAACAAGACCATATATATATATATATATATATATATATATATATATATATATATATATATATATATATATATATATATATATATATATATATATATATATATATATATATATATATATATATATATAATATCGTTTTAATATAATTTCACAGTTTTTTCTTCTTATATGTTTTCGTTTAAAGCATTTATACAAAACAAACATGTTTATATATTTTTTTCCTCGCAGCAATGTGTACGGGGAACTGTAACGGCCGTGGTACTTGCATTGGACACGAAAAATGTTATTGTCGAAAAGGATGGTCAGGTCAAGATTGTTTGATACGTAAGTCAAATAGATCAAATGCAATACATAAGTCAAATACTTAAGTCAAATGATATATATATATATATATATATATATATATGTATATGTCACTCAAATAGATAAGATGTAAGAAGTGTTCCCTGTATGAAGTCATAACTGCAATTATCGAGTCAAAATAAGCATTTTTATATTCCACAATTTTGTACAAACGAAACAGGTTCTTAGCTATTTGGCTTGCAGGAAGCTAAAAGGGAGAGCGGACATTTGAAAAGGGAGGTGTAGGGAGTAGGGAGGGTGCCATTGGGTATCATTCATGTAAAACAAAAGAAACGGATGCATCGACAAGCTCTTTCACTCCAACAATTCGTACTTTCATATCGTTATATAAACCAAATCGATACCTTTTTGATGTAGAATATTGTGGAATGAAAAACGAAAAAAATAGTTATGCTTAAAGTTTGGCCAAATTTTGCTGATAAAATAAAACAACCTAAGAATGAATAGTGAGAGGAGAAGTGATGGGGGGGGGGGGTGGGTAGAAGAGAAAAGTTAAATCGACCCTGAATAAGGTTGTGATCATACAAAAATTGAGGCATCAAAATCAGGTATAAATATAGTTTTCCGTTTCTTATTTTTCTTTTGGTTATAGATGATGGCCCAAGGTGACACAAATGGTGCAACTTTAGTTCCTGATCAAATCGAGGAATTTTCATCTTACTTGACGCAAAAGGGAACCTAGCTTCGTGTTGGGACGACAAAAAGGATGGAATTTGCATACATCAACCCACCCAGTCCGGTTACTGAGTTCTTAACCATTTACTGGCAATTTAAAGACCGTCAACATAATTTCTTATGTTATGCAAATACTCTTTTGCATTTTTTGCAAAATAAAGTTGAGGAAGTCTGTTGTTTCCAAATCACACATAGCATTACCGCAAAGGACTATAACATATCCATAGCAGATGTATCTAACATGTTCTGGTTTGCATAAATGGATCGGGCGAACGTGATTATGTCAACGAGTTGATATGCGTTCTGATGGAATATTGCCCTCTACGAGAATGACGGGCGTGACTTATTTTAATTTTTTTTCGAGGGACAAAGAATGCTTTCCTTTTTTTCTTTCTGAATAGAATGCGAAAGAAGGGGATCTTTCGAGAGGAGTCCTAGTGGTTCTTTTTTTACATTTGCTAATATTTTGTTAAAGGCATCTGGCAACAACAGAGTGCATGACGTCATCAGGGTAATCGAGTTGAAAATGTCTTTGTTTTTTCTATATAATATTTCCGTCATCTTATATATGGAAATGATATTTCTACCACAGAGAAGATAGTCAGCATAACAAACATTCAAAATACGTGTACAACATTTCAAGGAAAAATATCAGCACAAAGATTGTGCTAGCCAAACTAAGCAAAGCTTTTGAGGAGCATCATTGTCATAATGACATCACAGACTACCTACTGAGGTCCATTTTCTGGAGTAAGGGAAGGTATAGCCAGTCCAAATAGGCTACATTCAATGTATCACATTTCGAGTTAGGGATAATATATTGCCACGGGATTTTGAACTAACAGAATATATATAAGTTTCTTACATTGTCTGTCACCAGACTACCCCTTTAAACGATAGGAATCTTTGCAAGTCTCATGGAAAGTTACTCAATGAACTTGGAATTAATCAATTGAGACGTAGTTTATGAATATGACAGACAACCATTGACTTTAAACTGCTTTTGTGCATGAAACACAGTACAAGAACACGAATGCAATCCCTTGTCTATATAGGTTTGTACCGTACATAAATTTGATGTCATTTGAGGTGACGAACCGCATCAGATAAAAAAAAGATAGTACCGTCAAATTTAAAACATTTGTTTCTTCTAAATTGATCACCTAATCAAGATATGCAGGTATAGAGTACTTGCAGTATATATTCATATATAATTCATGTATGCTAGTGCAACTTAATATGGTCACATCGATATCAAGTTTTGGTATTTCATTAGACCGTGTATGTGCATTTGTTGCATGATACTTTTATCGTGACATGTGAAGACCTGTCTGTGTATTAAAGGCGTGGTCCATCTAAATAATTGAATATATAGACGTTATATTATTGTCATGCTCCCTCTTCCTATATAATGTGTCTGTTTGTTCGGTTGTCTGGATTTGGTGTATTATATTCAATGTCACGTGACCCGTACGAAGAGGGAGAAGGAGGGAAAGGAATGGGAGGAGAATGGGTGTGGGGAAGGGGTGAGGTGTGATGGGAGTTGAACTCCTTTTTATCTTTTGGAGTTGGCTGTTTTTCGTTTGCTTCCCCAAGTCCTACGCCGCCTTCTACCCCCTCTTCGTGTATTCCCTCCCCTCCCCCTCCCCTCCCCCTCCCCTCCCCTCCCCCCGGTTTTGGTAAAGAAGAAGTCATGCAGTTTATTCTCATTCTTTTACTATGATCAGACAGGAAGTGCTCTTTAGTTTTCCTCAAAGGTTTACTTCTTTTTCCACACTTGGAAAGAGACATTTTTTAAAGTTTTTAATGTAAAAAATTCATAAATGTATAACTCGGTTACTGAGTACAGAACGCAACAGATGATTATATAAAAGAAAACGAAGTATAAGATATGATAACGGTAACGAAAGAACATTGTCGAATCAGGTAGTGAGAGGAATAAGAAACCCCACCAATGACAATACAGAAAAAAAAAATATGAAAATTTGAAGCTTTAAAGTTCGCGGGCTTCAGTCGCCATTCTCCATAATTGGTGTCCCCGGGTCCTAAAAAAAGTGACAAACATTTCAGAACTTCAGTAAACCACCCTACTTATCACTCTATTGCAACCAGTCGTGACTATTGGTGTGCACAAGATCTCAAAGGTGTCTCTGTCTTGGGTGTGGGTGGGGGGGGGGGGTGCAGAAAGCCAAAGTAAGATTTCCCCAGAAGATTTCTCAAAGGGGAGACCTTCACCTTAAGAGACCCCTTTTCAAGCCCCCTCACCTCCCCTTGTAGACACCGTACCGTACCCCCTTAGGTCAGTGTCGACGATATTATCTTATTATCATCAACTACGAAGCTACCGAACATTTAGTGAAACCTGTGTGTCTCGTATGTTTTGCCAATGTATAATTGTGATGTGTGGAATATTATGCGAGAAGACTAGTTAGTAACAAACGATATCATTTTATGCAATTGATGGCACGCGTTTGCTACGGTAGGCAAAGTGCTGATTTCTATTAGATAACATACACAATTATTCAGCTAAATATTACAAAATTTAGAAATTTTCAAGAAAGATGCGGTTAATATTTCGATGGTGATAGTACCATAAGAATATCTAAAAGATATTTTCGGGTCATTTGCTATAAATGTTAAGGACTAAATGTCAAAATATTCGAAAATCGATTTTCCGAAAAGGTTCAGTTGCCCCGACGGAAACCGGACAAAGCTGCTCAACTGAGCATTTAGTGAACCTAATGTTATAAATTAACACTGATGAAGACTTTTGGCCTACCATGCTTTATGTTCCTAAATTTCTCGGCCTTCGTTCGTCTTCATGAAAGTAGTTATCTCTAATTATATGATTCAGTGTAGTGGCTGAATGTTTTGTTAACATAATATATATTGAAATTTGGTCAGAAAACGATGCATTTGACGAGATTTTGAGACATTTGGAAATTCTACGGAGGCCAATACAATCCATTGTTGACCTCACTGAGAAAGTGCGTTAAAATTTACGCATTGCTTATGTCAAACTTTAGTACAGATTACCAAGAGATTTAAACCTGAATACCACGAATACACTACCGACTTGGGAAAGATATACTTGTCCGCACAAAGTGGGTGGGGTGGGGTGGGTGGGTGGGTGGGGTGGGGGTGGATGGGTGGTTCCGATGAATACCCCCATCCCTCACGACCTATAAAGTATAAACAAAAGGAAATGTATATCGATGTGTGTATATAGGTGTAGGTCTGAACCTTTATTTAAAGGCCAGAGGGGCGTCGAGGATTTTATAAAGGAGGGGTGCTACTCCGGGAACGTTGAATAATAATTTCAAATGGGTGTGTGGGCGGGGGGTGGTCATCCCACAGAAAAAGTTCAGACGTTACTGAATTGTGCATTCTGAGGCATATTTAGAGTATTAATTCGCTCTATGTAAGTCGCTCTAAACGCAAGGTTATGCTAGTCAATACTTGCGTGAGGTTGAAGAAAGAGGGGGACTCGAGGAGGGAAGGGGGGGGGGTTATGCCCTTAGTATAGTGGTCTAAATCTTCTACCAGTGTTGACCGCAAAATATCCCGCCACCATAGAATTTTTCATTTGACAATGGGAGGTGGGGTAAGCCATTTCCACCCCACCCCCACCTTTGCGCACACCATTGGTCTTTACACCTGGGAATAAGAGTAGGGGTTGGGGTAGGTGACGAGGGGAGTATTATTGGATACTGTCCGAATGCGACACCCTTCGTGAGATAATAGTTTCATTTAAAGGCGTACGATACACCCTGGCTTAAGTGGGATGCAATGGATTAACCCTTGTAATTTGGTTCATTTTTACAAAATTAGTCCATTAAAGATCTGCTTTATATGCTCCAATTATAGCACGCTATAGCTAAAAAAATTGTGATTACGTACTCGACCTGCTACGATCGTATATCGATCTCGGGCTCTACAATTAGCCATATAGCTTCTTAACACCATTAAGCTATTTGGGTAAACACTGTGTGGAATCTGTTCATGTCTAAAGTGTAGCTAATCATACCATGGACTTCTAACTCCATGATCATCCAGCGTTCACACAAAGACCCTCATACAAGAAAAAATATGTGGCTGGCGTTGCAGACTAAATGGTAAACAGAGGTCATTTTACGACCAAGGCAGGTCGATTTCGTTATCTCAAGAAACTTTTCCATGATAGCGTGCTGTAGCAACAGTATGTGGTACCAAGGTTTAGATAAGACACGCTCCTTCACTTCTAATGCTGGTATGTATCATCATTTCACGAATAAATACTAAAACGGCTCACAATAAGCACGTATGGAGCGCCATTTTAACATTTATTCAATAATTAAAGATATCTCTAAATCATTTTCGGATATCTCTAAGTCATCCGGATATCTTCTACTAACAGATATTTGTAATTATTGAATTAATATTCCATAGGCACGCACTAGGTGCCTGCTAATGTTTTCAAGATGTTGACCATGTTAACAATTGTTGTTGACAATGTTGACAATTCATAATTCATAATCATGGACGTTAAATATGAATCTAAGAGACTGACCTCGGTTAGCTTGCGGCTTTGATAAGTCAATGAGGCTTCTTCGCGGGTTCCTACATGCAGGGGGATCTAAACTACATACATACATACACCCATACACACATACAAGAATGGTCACATCATCACTTTACATGCTTTTCATGTCAGTGTAGTATAGCCTTACGTTAGTTAGCTATCCATATGTACCGATTTCTGACCACTTGGCTTGCTCTTTTCACGCTAGTGGACGGTAACCGTGGTTTACTCTACTACTTTCTGTCTGCTCACACTCAAATTCAGCGAAATGTCTTTGTTTCAGACAATTGGAAGGTTGCCTTCACGTCTTCAAAGACAGGTGGATATCATTTCTATAAGTAGTTTTGCCAAGCAAGGGGCAATGTCGTGACATGTTTCGTACGGTATCGTCTGCATTCCTTAGGCTAAAGTGTTAGGCTGTAACTTAGGCTAGTACAGGCTACAAGTATAATTATAAAAGAGTCTAGGCCTAGGCCTAGGCGTAGTCTACTGTAGGCTAGGCCTAGATATAATTGTTATGTATGTAAGTGCAGCCTCACCCATGATGCACAAATATCGACGATAAACGAGGATGGTCGTCATTATTAATATTCATTATCTAAAGAAAGTAAGATGTACACTATCATTTGGCCATGGGGCCCAAGGCTAGGGGTAGACATAATGTAAGCCTAGGCCCGCCTTGCCCACTATAAGTTACATTCCATATCTAGAAATTCAAAACACCAACATTCAAGTTAAGCAGCTTCAGTTACAGTTGAGCCTACACTGCTTAAATGGGGTAAATGTACATGCATCTTAAATTTACTCTACAGACCTGCGAAAGGACTTATCCTACAAACTCTGTACTATACTCCTGGCCTGGCAATATGTATTATTACATATTCTAACAGCTTAACTTAGAGCAAAGGTAAACCATGGTGAGAACATTTAGGCTTTCAGGTTCACAGCATACAGTTAGCCATAGTAATGAAAGTTTTACATATGTGTCCACCACCTGCTTGTAAAGTCCAAGCCACTCACTGAAAATAATCTCTATTTGCAAAATGTTCATTATTTTTAGACAAAAAAAAGGCTTTCCATTGCATAAACACAAGGTTCCAAATCATGAAACAGCAGTAAAGGGAAATATCATACACTAATCACATAGACTAGGCCTGGAACATACATGCCATAGTTGCCAAAACTGATCAGCATTTGTGATATGTCTTGGCCTGGCCTATATAAGCCTACAGTATACACACTTATCTTTATCAGTAGCAATACATATATACAATACATACATCTGGTACATTGCAATGAATTCCTGGTGGAAGCTTACTTGGTTAAAATTTATTAAGTAGGCCTAAGGGAGAAAAAAGCCTTGTGCCATTTGAAATATGTTGGATGTGAATTTAATAAGTTTTTGGCATGTTTCGTGATGGCCAGGTCTTCTTGACATATCAGCCAGATGGAAAATTGAATCAGTCATCAAATCTCATTCATCAGTCTGTTTTAGTTAATGGCGTTATTTAATATGAGATAATTAAAGCCATTATATTCGCATATGTTTTGTCCAATAATCTAACTAAGTTTTAGGAAATCTGTTCACCAAACTTTGATTGCTGGTAGCATATTATAGTGTCAGGTCTATCAGATACCATTTTCAAGCATAAAAAAAATTGAAACAAATAACTCCATATTTGTAATCTCTCATTGCCTAGATAGATATTGTGTAATTTCAATGGACTATAAGTTTCAGAATATGGCATTTTTGCAGTACTTATGAATGGTAATATTACTCTGAAATCTGTGGGCTTGAGTTATGCACTGAGAAAATTTCAATTTAAATGTCTCAGAACCTAATATGGAATATTATGGGGAAATTCATTTTAAACTTCATTGTAGCATTGCAACAGAACAACTGCTTACTGAATGAATGTTTATAAATTCTTCCCAGTCTCGGTAAACCTGATGGACATTTATGTAAGTGAAATTATTTCTGGCATTTAATTAGTAATTCATGTTTCTGTATGTTTTGAATTGCTTTGTAGATATATCAACATCATGGTGCTGTCCTTGCCTGTCAGACACGACAATTTTCGGTGGCTACAGAGGAACAAGATCTTGTCGTCATAGGGTCTGGACCAGGAGGATACGTTGCAGCGATAAAAGCAGCCCAACTTGGAATGAAGGTGAAGAATCATTGTCATAATCCATCCTGTCTCTGAGACAACGCTGTTTCTTCTATTTTCTTTCTCTGTATCTACTGTGACAGAATATATATATACTGTGACTTGAATATAACGTCTTCTGAGAGAAGAAACCTTCAGTGTGTGGCCTTTTGGTCAATTATTATTTTTGTTATTATGATTATGATTTTGCCAATCTTAATCCAGTAATTGTGAATAGCAATAAATCATCCTTGTTATGTTCCATTTTGCCCTTGTATTCACAGACTGTATGTGTGGAAAAGAACGAGACATTAGGCGGTACCTGTCTCAATGTTGGTTGCATTCCATCCAAGGCATTACTGAACAACTCACACTTGTACCATCTGGCTCAGTCAGGTGACCTTGCAAAGAGAGGCATTGACGGTAAGATTCATCATTCAATGGAAATGTTTCAAAGAGTGAACACATAATAACGACTCTGATGTGCGTCACCTTGAAGTGCCAGGAACGAATGTCTCATGTGTGTTTATGAAATGCTAACCGAATGGACTCACACGTAAATTTTCTCTTGAAGAAAGTTCAGCAGTGGTTTGAAGTTCACCCACTACATATATGTTTGTATGTGTGTATGCTGTTACGAAAATAAAACATTAAAGTCAAGTAAATATAAATATATTCACTTCAATCGGATGGATTTAAAGTACTGTGCGATTCATTTTGTTCAAGTAAACAATAATCCTAAAACTGAAGAGATTATTAGTCCTTCTTCTGGTCTTATTTGTAGTCGGAGATCTGAAGTTAAACCTTCCAAAGATGATGGAACAGAAGAGTTCTGCAGTCAAGGCCCTCACTGGAGGCATTGCACATTTGTTCAAACAAAATGGGGTAAGTGACACAGTTAGTCCTTTAAGTGCACAATTAAAAAACTCATGTGTTGTCTCTCCTCAATGAATAATAGCTGAAGATACAATTGATGCTTCTATTTTGTAACTTTACCCCACCTGATTAAACTCTAGATATGTACTGCTTTGATGAAGTATTCATTGAATAAGCATTTATTAAATTCGTTTTGATTCAATGCAATTTATTTTTCATATGTAAATAACTCACTGTCAAGAGTAGTTATAACTAAGAATTACATAATGTTACATATGATGGACACTAGAAAAAGACAATACTGTTCATTAAAGCTAGTGACTGTAAAACAAAACAGAAAGACAATGTCAAGGAGAAAATAAAGTAACTGGTCAGGTTAGTTAGCAGTTAGATTGTGATTTAGCAAAGTCCACCCCCTCCGCTTTTAATAATAAACTTATACAGAAGGTGACATATTAAGGGTAGATCTATTTTCAATTCTATCGTTCAATGAATCATAAAATAAATCTTACTCTGTGTCGAAGAAGAAGGGATAAGCCGGATGGATTTACAGTAGCAGATTGATGATTTTATTAATTATGCTTCACTTCATTTTGTTTTAGAGCGGAGTGCTGATTGGGCCTAATGATTCTCTTAGAGTGGGTTGATAATTTGACTGAGTACAGTGATCTACAAGTTTGATGATGTATAGTCTACCCTAGAAACACTTACCACCTGTCAAAGACATAAACCACATCAAAGCCTCAGTGAATTCAATCTACGTTTCGTAAATTGCCAGGATGGATCTCGAGAAAAGTCAAACCAAGATTTGAAAAGAGATTTGTTGGAGCACTCCTACAATAATACACTACCATTGGCAGTCTTAGTACAGAAAGTCATAGGTCACTAAGATCCAGTAGTTGAATGGATACTTCACACTGCATTTATTTAACATGATAAAAGTGAAAGAGTTTGAAAGATGACGTTGAAGTGGTTTTGCCGAGCTTTAGAAATGTGCAGTCTGTATGAAGCAAGACATGCCTACCACTACCAGATACTACAAAGAAATGTTCAACTTGTCTTGGTATTCATCATTGTTTAATTGTTGGTGTTTTGAATCTGTTCCTCAAGGTTACCCACCTCAAAGGCCATGGGCGCATCACAGGGTCTCGAGAGGTGGCGGTCCTGCATCCGGACGGCAAAATCAAGGAAGTTGTCAAAACTAAAAACATCTTGATCGCTACTGGATCAGAGGTGACTCCTTTTCCTGGACTCGAGGTAAGAACCGATTATTTCTACAAAATATTGCTTTGATTTATTTAATTAACTGGTAAGAAGCCGGAATATCTTAGGAACTGTATATGTAACTTCCTCTCCTGCAAAAATCACCAATTTAAAAGGTAACATGAGTTATGTTTCTTCTCATACTAAAGGAACACCATTTAACTGGAGAAGCAGTCTGCTGATTCTGATAAATGTGCAAATATATTTCATTTGTCTTTGAATTAACAATAAATATATTTGTTGTTCTTTTCACAGGTCGACGAAACGACGGTTGTCTCCTCGACGGGGGCTCTATCGTTGGATGCGGTGCCAGAGAAGATGGTGCTAATAGGAGCAGGGGTGATTGGCTTAGAATTAGTGAGTTGACGAGATTTGCTCAGTTTGAGTAAACCTTTTACAATAAGTCATTCAATTTCTGTAAATTTTGTTGGGTTTTCTTTTTAGAGCCATTTGTAAATTCTGATCATCAAATTAAAATAGATGCTGACTATTACTCAGGGGATAGAAAAGAAAATGTTGCTTGCTTTGTCAGATTTTAGACGCACCTAAGGCCAAAGCTACATGCAAGTTGCTGCCACAGTGTAAAAAAATAGAAGTTTGTCGCTCATTTCTTGTTTTGGGGGAGGTGGGGTGGGGGATGAAGGTAGAGGTAATGCCGTCAAGTAATACCATTGAGTATTGTAATACTCTTGGAAATGTTGCAGTTTTGTGCACCTTTTGTGAAATGGTGATTCTGCTAACTTGGGTATGTTTTTAAATACAGGTTTGGTCATTCAACAGCAGTTCTTGTGGTACACTTAGTCGCTATTTCTGTATATTATATTCAAGAAGTCATTCGGAATTTTCTCAAGATGCAGGAGTAGTTACTTTAAAACTTGGAGCTTTTCATTAACGCTATGATATTCCATTGATTAATTTGAATAGTAACTGTTGCCATTCACAGTTCAAATTACAAGCATATGTTATAGGATTAGGGTATTCACTTGGCCTTCTCTCTTACTTGTCTCCTCGTAACATAAGCACTCTCCATCTACTGTCGTGCAGAATATATTACAGAACAGCAGTTTATTTGTCAGTAATATTATATGTTACATAAACCATGACATTTAAACGTAATTTCTTCGCTAAGAAATTTCATCTGTCAGTCAACTAGCAAAAACAAAATCCTGGTAAAACTTGAAAATCTTTCTCATTTCCTTGCAATTACATGATAATTACATATTTGCACTTTTCACAGGGCTCTGTGTGGCAGAGGTTGGGGTCACAGGTCACCGCTGTAGAGTTCTTGCCCCATATTGGTGGCATCGGTATTGACATGGAAATTTCGTAAGTTTTAATATTTCCCCATAGCTCATTTTTTTATTCCTTGCCAAGGCAGAAGGAATCTATGCAATGGTGATGGCATGTTTGTGTGTGTATATGTTACACTTGCTCGTAAACGCTCTAACTTCAGAAGGATGACTGGGGTACATTCATATTTTTTACGTAGGTTCCCCTTAGGTAGCACTGGTTTGGGATTGTTGTTGGTATTGGTCAAAGGTCATTTGAGGTCAGCATGGGTCAAATCTGAAAACATTGTTGACACAATATCTCAAGAAGTAGAAGTTGCAGGAAGTTCAAACTTAGTGTGTAGCTTGGTGAGTAAGCGATATGTAGTGTTTTTTGTGAATATCAAAGGTCATTTGAGGTCTACAAGGGAAACAAGTGTGAAAATCTTGTAAACATGATATCTCAAGGAAGGTCGCCTGTGCAGTTCTTATAGCTGGCATGTGGATTTCCTGCAATTAGTTCAGTGAACCCCATTGTTTGTGGTGGAGGTCGAAGTTCATTTGGGGTCAGCAGAGGGCAAAATATGACTATATCAAAAGTGCTATATCTCCAGAACCAGAACATGAAAGGAGCTCATATATGAATGGTATGATAGCCTTGTGTATTGCATAGTTTGTACACTTTGATGTAGGTCAGAGTTCATTTAATTAGTAATTCCTGAAAGTTTGTCAGGGTAATATTCCATTGCTTTCACTATCTTGGTAGACATCCATGCTCTCACCATACTTAATTGGTACAGGTTTAGGATGCTGTTTAAGATTTCATTTGTTTGTAAGTTTAATTAGAAATACTGCACAATATCTTAAAACTGCTCTAAATTTTCAATATTAAAAACCTCAGGGAATTTAATATGACACAAAACACTTGACCCTAACCTATTACAGTTGCACTCCTATTATTGGTGTTATTACAACAAGTACATTTACTGACAGATATTATCCAAATATTTGCCCAAATATGATGCTGATAGAAGATGTATGGTGATTCCATACAGCGCTTGGCAAGGAATCACTAAGCCTACTAGCTTTCTGGTTCTTGATCATACACATTTGAACAGTAGAATGAACTGGTCGTGCAGAAATGTCATTTCAAGTTCTATCTCTTGTATGAATGGTTGTCTGTGATGGAAATAGTTTGCCAATAATTTTATTATATTAATATAGAGCAAATTACGACTATAAAACTGATAACAGTTTGTGTGAGTTTTCCTCTTTGAGCATAGTAATTCTTCATCGAGTGTCTGACTTTGCCTCTGCGTTTATTTTGGAAATGATTTCTGTTTTTCGTTCTCTCCCACTCCAGTAAAAACTTCCAGAGAATACTGAAGAAGCAAGGTATGAAATTTATGATGAATACAAAGGTGGTCTCAGCTAAGAAGTCCTCTGATGGCGGCATTAAAGTATCGGTGGAGTCTGTTAAGGATTCTAGCAAGAAGGAAGAATTGGACTGCAATACCGTCTTGGTCTGCATCGGAAGGAGACCGTACACAAAGAATCTAGGACTGGAGGTGAGATGGTCACATAACATTTAACCTTACCATATACTTTCAAGGATTTTCTTTTCTATGTTGGGATGAGAGCGTGGTGGCCAATTGGCTAAGGCGTCAGACTTGTGATCCAAGGATTGCTGGTTCGACTCCTGCCTAGTTCATTACGTTGTGTCTTTGGGCAAGATGCTTTATCTCAATTGCCTCTCTCCATCCAGGGGTTAAATGGGTGGTACCTGTGAGGTAACTTGTCATTGGGCGCAGTATATAACTGCTGCCGACTGGAGGGGTTGTCTCTGGGACAGGTTATCATTGACCAGGGGTAATATAACGTCTGTAAAGCGCTTTGAGACCTATCGCTGGTATAAAGCGCTATATAAAAAGCAAGTATTATGATCATTATTGTTATGGTTAAAATTATGTGCATCAGCTAAGACAGTGTTTCAAGCCGGTGTTAAGTGTTTGATACTTGTTATGAATGGTCACAACCTTTATAGAGATTATGAATCATTTGTTTGGAAATGATACTGCGATACTACTAACGAGATGACAGTGTAAATCCTTTATCATGTAGGAAAGCACATAATTGTCGAAAGCATCTGTGATAAATCTCATATTTTTTCTTCTTTCTGTGTCAGGAGGTTGGAATTGCATTGGATGAGAGGGGTAGGATACCTGTCAACAGTAGGTTTGCTTCCAAAGTTCCAAGGTAAGATGTGACCCTTCACCTTTCTAACCACCTTTCTATCTACGTAAAGCAATCTGGTTCAATCTTCCATAACTCTCCATTTTGGTACAAGAAACAGGACACTGCACATCTTTTTTGATTTTCTTTATATTTAAAAAAATATATATATATTTTTATTTTTTTATTTTTTTTTTTGGACACTGCATGTCACCTAAGAGGATCTAAAAGAACATCTTCCTTCTCTGTTTTTAAATCAATGAAGAATTTCAGATTGTAACTGCTGTTTGGCAATTATACCAAAACTATCGGCAATGTCTCCAATCAGTTTGCAATTGATCGGATTAAAACACCCTGTAGGTTTTGAATGGAGCGAAGGTCAAGTAGCGACATAAAGAGAATGATTCGATGTGATCCACAATGTTACGTCACCCAGACACTACAGTGTACCACTATTAATCATACCATACCGGCCAAATGTGAAGAATATCAAGATTGTGTACTCCAATGTGATCAGTTCAATTGATATATAACTAGAGAAGCTAATGGCCGACAATATTATGGGATATATTAAACGTAGTACCATTCCATGTGGAGATGTTGATGATACTTGGCTCAAAATGCTGATTTTTAAGAAAGATTGCTGGCTGAATACACTTAAATAATGGGTACATTTTGTACACCATCAGTATTAATTATGTCCACCTCTGGCAGCTTCAAAATTTTCAATTTTTTTTCAAGAACTTATAATATCTAATTTGATTGGTTAGTTTTCTGTGGGAATTTTGATGATCAAAAGTATAAAGAATGTACCAAAAGGAAAACAAAATAATGGCAAGTCACAGCCGATTGTTTCTTTGCTGTGGATTTGTTTTTCCTTCTTTTGTTGTTTTCTTATTTTCTGTGTGTGCTGCTTTATATCTTTTGTTGGATACTAGGAAACACTTTATGTTAACAGTCAAAAATGCTTTCTCAATTGTGATGTGTTGTCATTTGCACATGAATATCTGTTTATGAATGTCGCCCTCTTTGTACGTTTATTGACGTCACCCTCATTATCTCAAAGATTTACCTTTATCTTGTCTCTTTTTCTATTGCAATGACAAATTTTTCTTTTGCAAGTTTAAATGTATGATTTTAAACATTTTGCTTTTCAGCGTATTCGCCATAGGCGACTGCATAGCCGGACCCATGTTAGCACACAAGGCTGAGGACGAGGGTATCATAGCTGTAGAAGGCATGGCAGGTGGCGCTGTACACATTGATTACAACTGCGTCCCGTCGGTCATTTACACTCATCCAGAGGTCGCCTGGGTCGGTAAATCAGAAGAACAACTAAAAGAGGAAGGTGTCAAATACAAGCTAGGGAAATTCCCCTTGGCCGCTAACAGTCGTGCAAAGACGAACGGTGAGTGGTGTCACGAGATTCATTCCCTATGGTGTGTCTGTCTGTCTATCTGTGTGTCTGTGTGTCTGTCTGTATGTCTTTCTGTGGTCATCAATGGTGAAATAAGGTGCGTAATTGAGGGAGATATTGAAAGAATGCTCCCACGGCATAAATTGAGAAAGACGCAAATTTAAAATCTTCATTCCCGCAATTGGCTACGACGAAAAGGACTATTTGTTTGGCATTCTTCCGTGCATAATTTCGGCAGTAGGTGTAAAAGGCTTTATACTTGTCACAATGAATCGACGACGACAAAA
This sequence comes from Apostichopus japonicus, assembly GCF_037975245.1. Lineage (NCBI taxonomy): Eukaryota > Metazoa > Echinodermata > Holothuroidea > Aspidochirotida > Stichopodidae > Apostichopus > Apostichopus japonicus. Next base: position 4,949,219 of record NC_092580.1, read on the forward strand.
GAATCGTTCCACAATTTATTTGGAAGTCGCGCTAAAGATTGTCCCAGGGTATTGATAGAACTATATAAGACACTCATTGCCAACTGCAAGACTTTGTTAAAAAAACTCACCAACTGCAAAGACAGCAAGGCTGAAGTAAGAGACCTCAGGTCAAGAGAAAATCAGATGCAGCCAAAAAGCACTTGGTCTGAGGAAAGGTATGAGATTGTCTAAAAAATTGACAAAAAATTAATAAATATATGAATGAATAAAGGCAGTTGCTTTAAGGTGCTATTCTGACAAAAAAAAATTTGGAAGAAAAGGAAACAAGCTATAATTTATAGAAATTGTAAAAGTTTAGGCTATTACTAAGTAGCTAAAGTATCTCTGAAACTGGTGAACCATCTCCAAAATATATGCTTTAAAAATACAAATTTTGGGGTAAAAGAAAAGAAGGTTAACCTTCTCCCTTTCCTCTTGCTCTTTATTCTCATTTTAACTGGTCCCTGTGGATCACATGCAGTCTGTTTTTTGAGTCTCACTCGCTAAGTTTAGTCTCTTGGCCAACCAATCTCAAAAAGCTGTTTCAAGATGAATAAAGTGGAATCTGAGGACAAGACATTCTCTTTCTTCCCCCCACCCCCTTCCCTTTATTGCAACTGCTCTCTATTCTACTCTACCCTTCACGATCTCAGTCTGTTGTTTTCTTTCTTCTTATAGCCGATACGGATGGCCTGGTGAAGGTGATAAGTCACGAGGAGACAGACAGGATCCTCGGTGCTCACATCATAGCATCCTCTGCAGGGGAACTCATCAATGAGGCTGCCCTCGCCATGGAGTACGGTGCGTCCAGTGAAGACGTAGCCAGGGTCTGCCATGCTCATCCGGTAAGTTTCAGACTCCCATGTCACGTATTGACTTACAGAGAGAAGGATACCGTCAATGTAGTAGCTCCAGTAAACGGCTGTTCTAACAAGCCTACATGTCTTAAGACCATTGGTTCGGTAATATTGATGGTTCGTCCTGTGTGAACAGCTTGTTGCTTTAGTAAACGGCTGTCACAACAAGCCTACATGCCTTACGACCATAGGTTCAGTAATATTGATGATTCGTCCTTTGCAAACAGCTTGTAGCTTTAGTAAATGGCTGTCACAACAAGCTTAGATGTCTTATGACCATAGGTTCGGTAATACTGATGGTTCCCTTGCAAACAGCTTGTAGCTTTAGTAAACGGCTGTCACTACAAGCCTACATGTCTTACGACCATAGGTTCAGTAATATTGATGATTCGTCCTTTGCAAACAGCTTGTAGCTTTAGTAAATGGCTGTCACAACAAGCCTAGATGTCTTATGACCATAGGTTCGGTAATACTGTTGATTCGTCCTTTGCAAACAGCTTGTAACTTCAGTAAACGGCTGTCACAACAAACCGACATGTCACGAATAAACATATTGTGAAGTATAAATTACGCTTATAAATTTGGATTGCCTTTTGACTGAATTATACTGTTATTTTAACAAGAAACCAATCATGCAGTTTAATAGTTATGTCCCTTGCTGGATGTTATGACCGTAAGATTTCCTGGTACAGTGGAGAGACTTTTGTGTGTGGAGCAAATATATGAGGGGGGGCGGGGGGGTGAGGGGTGGGGGGTGAGGGAATTTCCAACCGTAGCCTTTTTCTCTCAATACCTTTGAACAGTTATGAAAAGACCTATCTTCATTTCTCGTTTCCCTCTTCTAGACCGTGTCAGAGGCCTTCCGTGAAGCTAACATGGCCGCCTACGTCGGTAAAGCAATCAACATCTGATAGACACAGCAGTGTTGAATCGGAATATCATGGACTAAGGCTGTTCTTGCCTCGACGTGGCTACCCAATCACAATGTTAACGGTGGATCGACACTTAACACTCAGGAGGATGAAGTCAAACAGTGGCCTCTCCATTTTCTACCTTTAAAGGGATTAATGCAGTGGTGTTTTCTTGAAAATTGGAATGCTAAAACTTTCTGAATCAGTTTTGTTCAAAAGAGATTTTTAAAACTTGGAAACTGCCTAGAAATATTCATAATCCTCATTTGGGTTTACCAAACTGACAAGTTATATAAAATCAAAAGAGAAAAAGGAAGGAAAAAAATAAAATAAAATAAGAAAAATTTCTATCGTGATGAAAAAGTGTGACTGTTGACCTTTGCATTTTCCATTGTGTGTGACTTTTTGTTTAAAATGTAGAACCTCTGGTGGGAAGGCCAGTATCATGACCCATTGTATGATATTGGGATTAATTAATTAATTAAGACTTAATTGGCGATGGACAATGAAAATGTGACCATGGTAGGATATAGAATTTTGATGGTACTGAGGTAAACAAGTAGGCATTCTTCAAGTTTGCGTGCGTGTGTGTGTGAGTGTGTGTGTGTTTATGATCTGTTGCTCCTTTTCTTCTATTTTAAGGTCAACTGCTTCAAAGTGAATTGATTCATTAGTTGTCCAGATACCAAAAGACAGGTTCATTGAAAGCCAACACTAATATGACATCCATACATTAGGTATCCCATAAACAAAATTATATTCATTCAAATAAATCCCTTCTTTCTGCCTAAATGGACCATCCTTAATTTTTCCACCTTTGTGCCCTTCATGTGACTCTCACCACCCATGCCGTCCCCCCCTGCTTGCCCTGCCCCAAGCCTTGACATTCTTGATAAAGCAACGTGAGATAAAATGATGGTAAATGGTGTGGTCTTAAAGACTCCTTTTTGAACTATCAGTGATTTCATGTTGTCAACAATTGCCATTGTCAAATTTTTCAAAGAATGGTTGATGCAAAAGTTCCTGTAGTAAACGTAACTTCTTGGAAAGCAGTGACATCACTTGTCCAGTTGATTGGACTGGAATTAAGAATGTATTTTAAGGAAGGATGTAGGGTAGTTCTTTTTAACTTATTGTTGGGCATTTTTACCTTCTTTCTTTCATTCTTTAAAGGAGCTGTTCAAGGCGTTGTCTAGGAACGATTCAAAACCCCCGAAATGTTCCCGTCGCTCAGTTGTACCAACTTTTGTGCCAAAAGTGAAACATTTATTGCATTAAATATCAAATGACCATTTTACTGCAGGCAGCACACGTATGCGTAACGTACTTGAAATATAGTATAGTATGTATATGTACATATCATACTTTAAGTTTGTGGCTATTTTATGATAGGGTCCTCAAAGGGTTTATCTGTATTGCAATCAAGTTTTTAACATTCTCGGAAAAAAATATGTTTAGCATATTAAATTAGGTACACTGTTTAAATCTTTTAAATCCTGACAGATAATTTGAGTATAATTCTGTCATAAATAATAAACCAAGTACTCAAAGCTGGCTGACGCCACTTTGTCACTGGAATGTTTTTATGAACTTTTGTCCCTAAAAATGCTAGAATATTAATATAATCTCTCTCCATATTCATACTGCAGCATAGGATCGCCAAAACTCCTCAGCGAGCTTTCCCTTCTGTGAGACGACATTATCGTCAAAGACCGTACACTCTTTATTGTTTTCGATGAATTTCGTGGGTCATATTTCACCAGAAAGTTACTTTATGATAAGTTTGATCAAATTTTAGAAAACTAAAATTTGGGGCCAGGATTTCCAATTTTTTTTTTATCTGTTGATGGTGTGTTTCTAGAACCGTTAAAATAATACCAAATCTTGAGAATGTATTTGATCTCCGTTAAGTGAGCCACGGAGGGTCAAGAAGCCAGTCGGTCCAGATAAACAAGTTAGCTGTGATATTGCGGAGGAGCTCCGAGCTCTGCCACTGTGTATGTGGTTTGTGTATTTTAAAATGTCCGAAAATAGTTATATTTATGTTTATGCCCTTATTATGGAATAAAAATGAAAACATGCATCAAAAAAGGAAACCTATACTTTTCTTTAAAGTGTTTCTGTTATTTTGTTCTTGTCCGGTGTCAAATTTGTCATCTTTTATCTAATTCCAAATCATGGAGAAATTGACATGAAATGCTATTGACAGCCGAAAATATATAGATGTGTAGGCTGATGAACTGTGTCAATTCAACCTTACTAATGTTAAAACCTTCGAGACCATTGACTAAACCAATTCTAGAGCTTCCATTTATATTGCGTGGAATATCAGAAAAAAAAAGGAAGGAAGAAAGATGAGGCGTAACATATCTATTTTTTCCATAAATTAGGCTGCTTTAATTATCAAGTGTACATTTATACACTGCATTACCATGCCAGAACATGGTTATCAACGAATTCTGCATGTCCAAAACACACTTTCACTTTAACAAGTTAATTTATTTTTTTTAATTACGAGTCACTTTATTTTAAATAAAGTGACTCGTAATTAAAAAAAATTTCACTATAACTGTAAATGAAAGAAGCACTTTACTTTATGGTCAAGCAAACTTCACTAACATATCACTGTAATACTTTCACTATAAAAAAGTCTTTGTATTTTAATAATGAGTCACTCCAGTTTAAATAAAGAGTGACTTAATTGTAATGAAAGAAGCACTTAACTTTATGGTCAAGCAAATTCACTAACATATCACTGTCATACTTTTACTATAACAAGTTACTTTATTTGAAATAAAGAGTGACTTTATTGTAATGAAAGAAGCCCTTTACTTTATGGTCAAGCAAATTCACTAACATATCACTATTAATTTTGTTTGAGCTGTTTAAAGTTTATGATTGAAGACAATGTACCATCGCTATAAGAAAATGAAAGAATTGTGTTTACTTTGCTTTTAAAATTTAGTGACCTGAGTCATCATCGCTAATTAATAAATTTATGCCGCTGCATGCGCATGTCCAGTGGTCTAAATCACGACATAGCTTACATCAACCTCCCAATCACAATATATAGATGAAGAAGGCACTTTGACAGAATGATTCCCTGTTAACTCCTTAACACACACAAGCAATATCATCATCCTTTTTCATATCACAATATTTTAGCACAGATGCAATATGGCAAGTGGATGGTATACTAAGAACACTACAACCAGGCAGAAAGAGAGAGTGAATATGGTAGAGTAACATTTTCTTGTACCAAGTTGGAGGCAGAAAACAATGGGACTTTTTTTCATCAGTAACTTTGAAAGCAGTAAATGTTCTGTTACAAGACTAACACTTTTGGTTGCAATATACAGGAAGCCATTTACGTATCATATGCATCATTAAATCTGATCCTATTCATCGCAAATATCTTTTACGCTGCAACTGATTTCAACTGAGATTCTGCCGGTTATTTTCGGTATGATCTTGATTCAACTCAACAGGGATGCTCGGTGGTATAGCCTCACCATTTAGAAGGCTAATGTAAAATATTAAAATATATAGGTATGGAAATGAGATATGGTTACATTTAATACTGCCAATGAAATGCAAAACCGCTACTTTAGGGAAGCTTTCGTGTTAGTATGTAAATTTTCTATGAATTCAGTACTGAAATGTCACAAAGATTTACTTCATTACTAAGTCAAATCTTATTTGACTTTTTTAAAATTATTTGACAAATTTTATTTTCAGCTACTATGAAGTATGAACCATGGTCAAATTGTATTGCCAATATTGAGGGGGGGGGGGGTGGAATCATTGAATGAATAGTTTGAAAATTGCTTATATGGTGTTAGTGTGTGACTAATGCCAACATGCAAAAGTGTATGAGGGAATAAAAATATTGAATTTTACCATGTTATACTTGTTCATGCATCTGCACTTGAATTTTTCAAAGGCTGTCGTTAGTTTAAACAAATGTAGTCTGGACTTGAGTAATAATCAGTAGCCATGGTCACATTGCAACAAACTGGAGTAAAGGAAACTCAGAATGTAGCTGCAGTATTTAACACGTCATCGCTAAAATTCTTAATACTTCTGAACTAAATCAGTAAATCAGTTAACCAACTAATAAGCTCTTCTCCTATTACTTACAATCATTTTCTTAATTTTCAGCATCTGTGTTTCTCTTCATCTGACAATAATCAATTGCAAAGATTGCAACTATTCAGTAAAGTAGTAATATGAAAATACTTTCAAAATTAGGTCTTTCCTCACTCTGCGGTTGTGAACTATCCAGAAATATTATGGAGATGCGTACAAGACTGATATCATCCGATAACAACGTCCAATCGAGGCTATCTAAAAGTCAGGGATAGTTAATCCTCTCATGGAGACACTCGTCCAGTTAAATCTCGACACTTTACAAAGATTAATATTTGCACCTCTAACATAATACCAGAGTATTAAAATAGTTTTTGGTTATCGCTGGCATTTGATGTTTGACTCATGCCAACCTGGTATGTGGGTCTATAATTGGTGATATTTCCTTCCAATCTATGAAGAAGACCCTCGCATGACATGATACCTCCAAATTTCTTCGTAACAAAAATAAATGGAAGTGCTAGATTACGACGGGGAAAAATCAACCGCCGTTGAACGGATCTTTCCATTTAAACTTCCCCTGTAAGAAGTTTCTCCATCTATCCCAAGTGTCTTTCTTAAAGTCATGTGTCTGCCCGTAATCCGTGGACTCCTCAGTGGCGGGATCCCACCTCCACTCCCCGGAGTGATACTGCTTCCAGTTTAGGGCGTAGAGAGACGGCCCGTTCTGGAGAATCTGACCGCTTCCCAGACACTCCTCCCCGAGGTAGAAAACGGCGTACTGCCGCCAGAAACAAAAACGAGAGAGAGAGAGGGAGAGAGAGAGAAAACAGAACCTGTTAAAACAAAATGCTTGTCTAATGTACACAAAGGAGGCTATTTGGTAAATGTTTTAAGGTTACATGAAAATCAGAACGTTCGATCCCAGCAGGAATGTTCTTCTGAGAACACTCTGACAGAATTGATAGAAGACGCATAGTTATAAAGAATTGATAGAAGACGCATAGTTATAAAGAATTGATAGAAGACGCATAGTTATAAAGAATTGATAGAAGATGCACAGTTATAAAGAATTTATAGAAGACACATGGTTATGACTTTTTTATATTAGACACATAGTTATAAAGAATTGTTACAGATGACACATAGTTATAGAGAATTGATAGAAGACACATAGTTATAAGGAACTAATAGCAGACACATAGTTATAAAGAATTTATAGAAGACGCATAGTTATAAAGAATTGATAGAAGATGCATAGTTACAAAGAATTTATAGAAGACACATGGTTATGACTTTTTTATATAAGACACATAGTTATAAAGAATTGTTACAGATGACATATAGTTATAGAGAATTGATAGACACATAGTTGTAAGGAACTTATAGCAGACACATAGTTATAAAGAATTTATAGAAGACCCATAGTTTTAAAGAATTTAAAGATGACACATAGTTATAAAGTACCATACAGAGTTCTCAAGTCTAAACTAAATACCTTGATAGAATAACTTCCAATGTTCGGCTTAACTAGAATTCCATGAAACTTCAACATTTAATGCTTTACAATCGTATCTTCAACATGCAAGCTCTCTAAATCAACCTTTCTGATACACTAAATTGATACCACTAGCACTCACTATTACAATAATCACAATAATCATAAAAAAATTATATTTGAAAGGCAAATACAACAAGTAATAATGGAAGAAAAGTGAATGGATGTGTGGGGTACGCATGGTGGGTGAAGAGTGCATTAGTGGGGTACGTGTGGTGGGTGTAGAGTGCAGGGTGGTGTCATCTTACCTGACCGGGTGTCAGTGCTCGTAGAGGCTTTTCCAGAGACACAATCACAGAACCTTCACCAGCCAGCGTCAATGTACATTTTACTGGGGGAACAAAAAACATCTTTGAATATTAAATAAGGTTCTTTGAAAGAGAAACTACAGTAATGAAATCTTCTTCCTGGTTTGGTTTGGTTCGATCCTAACAGGATCTTCTTCAGAGGCTGAAACTCTTCTATAGAGGCAGTTTGCTAAACAGTTTTGTTTTATTAGAAATATTCTGGTGAAAAGAGTGATCTTAATCTTTCAACATCTGAAGACTTACCTAATGGATCAGCATGTTGAAACCTGAAAAAGCAATCCAACATTTCCCTCTCTAGAAGTTGCGGTGGAGGTTCGTTGATCCAGTGAACGGAATCTGTCATACAGGTCTGGTGATAGAGGGCGGGGTGGTTGGTACCAGGTGCCTGGAAAAGAAAAAGGGCAGGTGGAATTTGAGAACAATGTATGGTAAATATTATAATGCAGTGGTCCACAAACTTTGAGGGCCACGACCCACGGATCTTCCGTTAGGACCAAGCCACAACAGACAAGACCCTCCCCCCACCCTTCAGAATCGAAGCTCACAATGCATGAAAAGCTAACTGGTAACTTTGGACACAAAAAATAACTTAATTGATCTCCATCAGCAGGCACTGAAAGCTGAAGAGATATTTTATCAAGTCTGAAAAATTCCCGCAGCCCACCAAAATTAACATTTATGGCAACCCACTTTTGGGTCCAGTGCCATAGTTTGCGGACCATCATCCAAACCACAAACAAACAACGATAACAGAAAGCAACCATGCAAGCAATTACAACAATGATCAGGTGTCAAAAGATTGACATATGGACTATTTAAAGGAACAGGTGAAAACTTGTTGCCAAACTTACCACAAATATCTCATTAGTGTCTGGATTTTTATCAGTTACAAACATCTTATGAGGGAACCCTGGAATTTTGGCACACTGCCCAATGGTATAAATAAAATGACCTAGAGAGAAAATATGAAAGCAATTTTCAGAATTGAGTTTTTCCATTTTCTTCCCTCTACAAGTCTTCTCATATGACAAAACAAAATATAAATACAGTTAGGTGGGGGGGGGGGAGGGGGGAAATCCCTCCTGTAACTTCAAAGCTAAGCTACTCCTTTTATTTCACAATACTCATGCTAGAGATGCAACCATTCTTACTTTGGAGAAAATGTCTTAACAGATTCTAAACCTTGATGAAGGCACGTCCGATAAGGGTTAACAAGGGCAGTATAAAAGTGAATTCGGGTAGTTATATGATCCTAATTATATAATGATATATAGTAATAGGGGCAAAGCAGCCTTACTTTTCAGACTATTTTTAAAAGCAGTGCTGGTTGTCATACAAAGTTAACATATAATGGAAATTAAGACAGATCTCTACCTATCAATAAAATGCTTCCCCAATAGACAACTTTCAGGGAAGTTTTAACTTGCACGACTACAAAAATTTGATATCACTTCTCAAGGAAACGTTCTCAAATTATGACGTTCAAAAGTTGAAAAAGCAGAATGGAATTAAAAGAGGAAATGAGAATCCTCTCCCCTCGAAACAAAAGGAGGAAATAATAGAAATGTATGGGCTTTGTTTGCGTGCTTCCTTGAAAAGGTCACTTTTGTTTGTTACAATGTTTACAACATTTGAAAGAGCAACTTCTGTTGATAACCAAGTAGCAAACACTCCTGATATTTATCTTCTACAGATTTGCTCGTGGTAACGAACAAATTGATATCACACCAATATCATTCTAAGCATACATAATGATATGAAATTCCAAACTCATGGAAACGACATAAATTGTATCCAAAGTACGTACCATCATGTTGACCCTTCACCTTGTAATCTTCAATACCTACAAAGTTTCCTGGTTTCGGATCTAAATACTGTTGGGTGGAGGAGGGGGGGGGGGGGGAAGAGAAAAGAAAAAATAATGTGGTAAGTTTGAAATATCACTTTTAACACAAATGAATAATATCATTAAAAAGGTTTGAGAGTTCCCAGGTGAGCGTTAGTTTACACTAAGTCCACATTGTTAACTACTCGCGTGCGACAAAGTAGGTCAAAATTTGATTCTCTTAATAATGAAAAGTAACCTTCAAAGTAGGAAGAATGTTTAGCTTACCTCTGTTATGAAAGTTTTAAATTCTCTAGTCCCAATGAAACATATACCCATGCTCTGTGAAAATAAATAAAAAGTGAGAAAACAAAAAAAGAAGTGAAATATTGCAGTAAGGTAACTTCTAATGATGCAATATTTGATAACAGTAGGGGAATGATTTCCATTAATTAATCAATTTTTCCTTATAGTGACCCTAAATTATTGGAAACATTGTAATGGCTGTAAGATTTCAAAATATTACAAAAAAACAATCCTACAGCACTTGTTTTCAAAACAGTTATGGCCGATTCATGTTCATTGGCATTTTAAGTTTTTATGAGTAGAGTTGTTGCTGGGAAGGCAGTCTGTTTATGAATTCTGATATCACTGGGACTATTTCATTATTCAGGGTGAGTTTGCTAAAAACTGCAGAAAAGTGAAAAGTCCAAAAACTTCTGATATACAGTGAGAAGTTGGAGAAAAAGAAACCAAGTCAAGATGGGGGAGAACATGTATTTCAGGGGAGATTTCTGCCATACTTAAGAATACTCTAAAGAGTTGAGCAGTGTTTCTTTCATATTGTTCTCTTTGTTAAAAGGGGAATGCAAAGTGATCAATGGGAAGCAATTTATGCAACTCTCAACAAAATTACTTGCTACTGCTGTTAAATTCATAATAAGGGCATAAACAAATCTTATGCCAATATGCACACAATATCAATCTGCAAAATAAAAGTAGGAGAGTGTTTGAAGGATAAAGTACCTTCCTTTCTTTAAACTACAGATTCCATCATACTTTCTTGGTATTGCAAATACATCCCAACCCCATGCCACCTCTACCCCCCCCCCCCCCCCAAACACCCATCTACTTGTAGTTTTATGATCTGTGGGTTTCTTCTCAGCTTATCTTTAAACAATTTACGATTTACCTCTTTCTTTTTAGCAATTCTTTCCATTCCAGCCTGAACCGCCAATTTCTTCACAACATCTTTCGTAAGGTCACCGAGAGGGAAGATGGTGCGCCGCAGTGCATTCTGGGATATCTGAGACAGGAAGAACGTTTGGTCTTTCCAGCTATCCACTGACTTTAGTAACCTTACAGCTGGGTGAAGAAAATCAAAAACATACCTGTATCATGAATATGCAATGGAAACTTACTAAGCAAAATTAAACATAACTTACTAACGTAACTCATTAGTATAACTTACTAATTAGTCTTGGCCCTTCATATTGATAAATCCTCTTCAACCTAAGACCAATACTTGAAGACATTTAATATAAAACTTAAATTAGATATAAAATAAAAAAATACTGCCAATGATTCAAGAATTGGGGGCTCTCCAACTGAACCTATGGTCTTGAAGGTCCAAAATATATTAAAGAGCATTCCACATTTAAAGGTTGTCCTAACAATTAAGCCAGTTTGGCAATGCTTAGGCTCACAAACTAAAAGACTATACTACAGTATACCCTTTGACACTGTCACTGAAAGTCCTGATCAATGCAGTGTGTTGCAGTTATGACATGTAGGCTATTTATTAGGAGACCATAAGACCACTGCACACTGACAACTTCTATCACTCCTGCCAAACCAGTCATATATTGCTCTAATATGACTTTTGTTTAGTTTGCAAGTACAGTAGTTCATCCATTTAAATGTAATCATTTCGTTACTAACAAACTTTGAAAAGGAACAACACTTATATAGAAACAACAATTATATAGGAACCTTACGTGATTCATCTCTTTTAATATCTCTCTTGACATCTTCTTCAGTTAATCGAAGGAAGCTGTCACCTAGATTAGTGCGGGCGTAATGGCCCGTAGCAACCGCGTCGGCATGGAGATGCTGAAAGGCATGTTCTATCAGTCGGTCAAATTTGATGACTCTATTGCACATGATGTCTGGGTTTGGGGTCAGGCCTCTTTCATACTGCTTGAGAAATATACTGCAAACACAATTTATATAAAAAAATTTAAAAAATAAAAATTGTGTTAGAAAACTAGCAAATTAAGAGGGAGGAAGTTATGCCCTCAAATATGCTACATAAATTTTGACGAACACAGTGTGAAAAAATTTGATTAACAATCACTTCAAATAACAATTCTTCTATGATTATTCATATCAAATGGTTTCCTTTACTGTATAGTCTTTTAAAGGACAGTATCCTCTTTCAAAAACCCAATGATTCTGTCACGTTATGCTTTATCCACCTTTCTAATATTGAAGAGCAAACGTACAACTTCAACTTCTACTGGCATCTTTCACCGAAACGAAATTTGTTTCTATTTTTTTTACGCAAACTCTTAGAGCCAATTAAGTTTTCCCATCGACTGATTATAATCTTCATCAACAGTTTTCTCGTTGCTGGCACAACCTCTCCAATACTTTGGTTAAGTAAATGAATGTAAAAAACTATTTCAATGTTCTATTTTCAAACCACAGAGAGAGATGACGATTGTACCTGAACACGTCGTGCCAGTAATCTTTCACAAAGTTAACTTCGTGGAATGGTATACTCAGTGTGTCACACACAAACTTTGCATCTTCACAATCCTTATCTGCCGTACAGACTCCCGTCTCATCCAGTTGATCCCAGTTCCTCATGTACAAACCGGAGACCTGGTATCCTGGTTGGAAAATTCAAAAGGTTCAAAGGTCATCAGAACTGTACAGCAACATACTAGGAAAATAAATAATCTGCCATATGTTCAAATTTTACCAAGCATTTTGTTTAAAAGTTCTACCACAAAAAGCAAATTTGTTCACTTATTCAATTAAAATAATATATACGGTATCAACATACACAAAAATCGAAAATGAAAAAGAGGACTGTGAAGAATGTGAAAAATAAAACTAATTTCAGTGAATTAAAGCTATCCAAAGTGGGAAAATTCATAAATGTACACACTAAAGTTGCAAGGTCAAGCTGCCTTATATACCTGTACAAAGGAATTTGTAAAACCTTCTGAAGTAACAGATGTTTCTCAGATTTAGAGGAATAAGATCTTGTAAATGAAATCCATAAAATGAATCATAAAAAGCATAACCATTCAGTTGAATAAGAGCAGCTGACTTGTAAACACCAGTTTCCATTTTTCTACATTTAAAAAACAATTATGTAACAAACAAGATATAGAACAATGTCAACAAAAATACATTTCAATGCACCAAAAGTCAAATTTCATAACAAAGTAGTGAATGAATTCACACAAGAGTAAGACTAAAGAAATACCTTTTGTGATAATGAGACAAGAAGGAAAAAAAATATTATTCTAATAAATCATATAATTTTCTAGTTGTATTTTGCACTTGTGGAACATTTAAATATTGATAGACAAATCCTTTCCACATCTTCACCTTTCCATTTTAGGAGTAAAGCAGCTACTGCGCTGTCCACACCCCCGGAGAGAGCACAAACAACATGTTTAGCCCTAGATACAGGTGACATGGTGACCAGGTTTACAGAATCATGAATATATACTGAGCTGACTTCACTAAACAGTTAGGTGCTGTCTTCTCCTCATTTTATGCTGTACTGTATGTGAAGAAAGAACACTTAATTAGAAAGTGATGGATATTAGCAAATATATGCCTGAGTTCTGTAAAACCTGGGAACAGTTTAAAATAACAATTTATAACATTGTATCTAAAAAGGAAGAATAACAATACAAAGTGGCTATTCTTACGACTGTTCGTAAGAATAATTTCCGATTACGCATGTGCAGTTGCTATTTTTATGACAGGAGTACTATTTTTTACGACCAGGAGTAACAATAATTTCCGGTTAGTGTTAGGGTTAGGATTGGGGTTTAGGGTTAAAGTTAGTGTTACCCCTACTACATGCGCAGTTGCTTAATTTACTTTACTGCGCTTGAATTCGCCTTTGTCGTAAGAATAGTTTATAAATAATTGTTACGACTAGTCGTAAGAATAGCCACGGCCATAACAATAAACATAGTCCTGGGTATGATACTACTAATGTATTCAGAATGGGGCATGGATTTTTGTGGTTAAGTTTTTAGTAGGTCCAACCCAATTATTTAATTAACATAAAAACATAAATTTTGTGATCATTGACATGCATTGCAAAAGTATCCACATAGAAACATAACAATGGTACACGTATATCGCTTTGATAAGAGCCTTAGATCTCTCTAGGCCTATTCGCGCAACTGTACTGTTGGCTAACCGGTAATTTTACTGTGGCGTAATCGCAATGTTTACTTAGCCTGAGACATTTGTTGTTATCCGAGTCCGGGTCAAGTTGAAAATCAAATCTTGGAAATTGAGATTGGTGGCTAGATGAGAATAAAGCGATTACCGCATCACTAATTAATAACGAAATACACTGAACACAGATTGAACCTTGGAAGTTGAACAGTTCAGAGTACTGAGTGCGTCTTCTGAAGTTCTGGATTAGCGCTCTACAATGACATGAAAATGACCTTTAGAAGTGCTCTAATTACGCAATATTATCGATATTCACATGGCCTTCGATGGCAACTAAGGGACTTTTGCATTGGTTTAGAATTTACTATCCACCAATCAGAGCCATTGTTATGTAAGTTCAGGTGTGCTGCTAGTGTTTATCTTCGTTGTACATCATATTCATCGGCCGCGGCCTACATGTACTGTACCCAATGTTTGTCATAGGATATGAACTCACGATCACATTGAAAAAGTTATCTCCAATATGAATCCTGGTGTCTGCAAAAAAGAAACATAGATTCTAGAAAATTTCAGATGGGAGATAAAGTGGATCTCATTAACGAGGAGGATATTCGTAGAACAGTAGAGCATTTCACCAAAAACGTCTATCGAGCCAAGGATGGAAGTAGCTTCGTACGTATCTTTTCATATCAATCTCGAGTAACACAGCCTACAAATACTTTGACTCGTAGTAATAATATTGTCATTAACATATCGCTAAATTATCCGAATAAAGAGGAACACATAAAAGCAGTGTAGCCTACTAACCATAATTCGGCTTAGGCTGTGACTTCAAGAAAAGAAAGAGAAGTAGGTAGCATTGGGCCTAGTAATAATATGGTATGGGGTTTTAGCCTATACTCTGGGTCTGACTTAAAATTACTGCTACAGCTAATACTAACAGATGGGTAGCGACAAGAAGAAAACGTCATTCGCAAGCAAGGGAAAGTTAACTTTTTCGAGCGTGGCATGCGGTCTGGGGCAAGTTTACAGTGCCTTTAAAGGGTGTGAAGACTCGCACAAAAAGAAACAGTAATTTGACCTAGTTCCAAATGAGGTGTAACAGAAGTGTTAAACATCACCATCGATCCAAGAAAATACACACACAACTTGCTACATTCGGTAATTAGACACTAGTGTACAGTCAGTACATACAGCTGCGGTCAATACCCACAGCACAGTATACAAACGATACAGCGATGGACATCTCTGGTCCAGCTAAAGATAACAATTAAGGTATAACGTTTCATTCCTGTCTGCATTTGCAGTGACACAAACAAAACGTCACTTGCAAGCAACAGAAAGTTAACTTTTTCAAATGGCCGCACGCGGTTTTGGGCGAGTCTTTAATGCCTTTAAAGCATGTAAAATAGAAATGCAGCCCAAAAGATCTGCACCATAAGCATTTATGTCATCAGGTTGAATGCTCACTTGTACAACCTGCAGTGTTAATATTGGAAGCGTACAAACTTCTGCTCACTTAGAATGTTGTTACTGCACATGTTTAAAAGCTACTGCACATCTTTGCACTTGTATAGCAATGCAATACATATAAATTATTCTCTAGGTCAGGACCTTAATTGTGTCAGGGAATTTGGTTTCATCTTGCACAGTGTAGAATATATAAATAATCCCGTTTTTTTTGGGGGGGGGGGGCAGGGTGTTGGCTGTGGGTGCATGGTTTGTTTGTTAATGAATGATAGTGGAATAATGGAATGACATGTAATTACAGCCCATCCCTTTGTTATTTCCTAAACAAAGATCTGCTGATTCTCTATCTAGAGACTGTGTTTGCATGTGAGCACTTGGCAGTACCTATCGAATAGCTTGATTATGATATCATGAGTGAGAGACAGACATACTGTACATGAGCTATCTTTATGTAATTCATTCCACCAAATCAATTAAAAATCACACTTTCAATGACAAAGAGCTTGTGAGACAGGATTACTGGGACATTGTTGACACCTTAAAGATAGGCAGAGTACCGTTCCTGTAAAGGCTGTGGATATTGATATCTTATGAACCCAGCATGAACACTGTGACACAGGATGAAGCGTTGAAAGTGGAATGAATTCCTCAAGGCAGAGTCTACGAGACGTAGACCCAGTTTGCAACAGATCTGGGTCAGATCCATCTACAGTAGTAGCTGGTTCATTCAGATCTGTTTCCTGATTTAATATCAAAGTAAACACTCTGTTGTAACACAATTGACAGAATACATAGCATGTACATTTTGCAGACAAAAATACAGAGGTCTCATTCGATCTGGAGTTGATTATGAGAGCGTTTTACTCCATACATTTGATTCAGAGATCCCTGTTCAGCCGTTGTCTCTGCCCAGATTATTATCTCCAAGTTTGATCCAAGTACGAGATTTGAACACGTCCCCGTCTTGAACTCACTACTCTGTATCCAATCTTGGCCTGTTATTCAGAGTTCAACAGTTACAGCTGTTTGCAAGAGTGCGACCACGGTTGCCAGAAATGACAAAATGTTATATTCCCATGAGAAAGGATATGGAGGTGATATGAGGCAGGTTGATGATTGACATGATGACTAATTCATATTGATTTTGCAGAATATATATTTATATCTTTCCTTAAATTTCATTGCCAAGCAAAGACTCAAAAAGGGGAGATGAGTAGTAAACTGAGAGGAGAACACACTTTTTTTACTCATTTACAGTTAGAACTTCTTACTACTCTCACTGACTGAGCTGTATATCACAGCGTATTCAGTACATTTACTAATTTGTCCTACAAACTATATTCACTCCTAAGATGTCGCAAAACCAAAGTTGATAATGGAATAATTGGTTTAGTTGTCCATCAACAACTTATTAAAAAGGTGTTACAGAACTTTGAACAACCTTTAAAATTACCAGGCCTAAGTTGTTTTCAAACCTGCACCAATTACATGCACCTAACTTCTGTACATGCAGTAATGTTACTGGAGGTACTGGAGAAAAGAAGGTCTGTGTCCCATAAAAAAACTTGCGTCCAGAATTCCGGATCGAACACCAAAATAGCATTTCTTGTAAGACCTACTGTACGTTTAGAAGTGTCATTGTAAAGATGCAATTTTCTATCGCTGCGTGTACTTTGTGAATGCTATAAAGAATCAATAGTGGACTGCCAGATCTATAATATAAATTTGTCTGTTTGTTTTGTCCCAGTAATAAGAATGAAGTTACTCCAGTTATTAAGTATTTTCTGTAAACAGCTGTACTAAGCAGTTCCTTGAGGAAGTTCCTCTTTACTGGTCAGTATTTCAATTGTTTGTTTCACTCCATTCTCTCTCCGCAGTGTGAAGCTATTGAAAGAAAATGTCAGGCTCTGTTTGCCAAGGATTACCAGTTTACAGTAAGTCCTGAAATATGCTAGAGATTTGTCAGAAAATATATAACTTTCAATCACACAAGATGCAAGGGTCATTCTATGTTAGAGGCAAGGTTGTGAGGAGGGGGTGGGGGGGGGGTTGGGAAGGGGTTGGGTAGGGCCAGGAGATGGTCCTAGGGAAGGTTGTGTTTGTTGACAGCTTTGTTCAATTAGGTGAATATTTCAACTATCCAAGGATTTGAAGTTGATTGGAATGTATCAATAAACAGAACCTTTGTTCCCCAGAACAGTTTGACAATTTTGTTTGGATACCAAAACTGTTATATCCAGAGATTTTAAGAGTGAAACATTTTGTTGGCTAATATTCTTTCCTTATTAATTAAAGCAAACAATATATTTTTACTTTATTGCCACATGAATTTTTTATAGTGTAGATTACTATTTAAATTTATTTGTATATATAAATATATATGTGTGTGCATAACAAATTAATAGACACAGTAATCCACAGAGGTTTATACATCAACTGCAGGAAATGGAAAGGTCAGACAGATATTATGTCAGGAACTAAAACGTTACTATATTAAACTGCTCACACACCTGCTCTCTCTATATGTACATAAGTAATTAGTGTACCAATCAAACTTACAAAATCCACTAGCATGCTTGATATCATCGGTACTTTAGTGTTTTCAAGAGTGAATTTTCCACATTTTTTTTTTTCAAACTAATTTGCTGTATCATGATTATTTATGCATGAAATGACCTTGAAAATAAAATATGACTGGATTAAAAGATTCCTGTAAAGATATCTTGTCTTAATCATAAATACTGTGACTAATACAGTTTATAGAACTTGAGAGGGTCACTGTAATAGTGAGTACAATGAAGTAGTATATCTTTAGTGTTATTAAGTGCAAATCATTGCTGAATAGGGTAAATTGCAGCCGGTTTCACTTTGAAAGCCCTAGTAGTGCTCACACTGTGTTATACGATAAATACTGAACCCACAGTAGTTGTAGGTAAGGTGATCAATGCTTCAAGAGTGAAGAATCACTTTCAGTTTTGCTGTTTTGGCTATTATCTAGAGCTAGAGCTAGATGTATGTCTTGTGATGTAAATCTGCATATTATTTTTGCATATTCATATATACTGTACATGTACAGTATGCATGCTTCTTGTGTTGGGTATCATGACAAGATTTGCACTCAATCTGACAGTATGTAGAAGGTAATAATATTATGTACAAGTAATTTAGATATGGAAGGGGGATGGGGGTGGCGGGGGGGGGGGCTACTATAACTTCAGTTCTGTTGGTTCCAGGGAGATGTAAGGTGTATTGAGCACTAATATAGTTTTCAGATATTGAACGATTCTGGTTTTAAATTGTTAGACCTGCCTGTTCATTGATGGTTCTGTTGTCCAGAACTTCGAAGTAGCTACAGAGAGCTCTTTCAAAACAGGACTCATTTCGAATCGAGAGTTTCGAATTAACTGTTTATCATGAATGAAGTTGCAGATGTCAGAAAGATGTTTAATCTCTGATCACATCCTTGAAATTCAAGGTGAAAAGAATAGAAGTTTTGAAAGTTTTTTCAAGTTCAATATTGGTTCTTTGGACATCTGGTTGTACTGTAGTTGTCACAATTGAATGTCATCTATATATACAGAACTATGATCCATAGGGCCGGCAAAGTAGTGTTGGCCATACGGGGGGGGGGGGGGGGCAAGGAGGCCTGGGTTTGGAAAATAGGGTCTCTTTTCATTAATTAGAAATTGTGCTCCTTTGTCCTTTGTTTTCATTTTTGTAATTAAAAAAAAAAAAGAGATGATTCAAAATTGTCTATTTGTTGAAACTTTTAACAAAACAAATTGTACGTAAATAAGTGATGTTCTGTGGGGAAAAAGGAAAAAGAAAATTCAAATACTGGAATTTGAGGCACAGAATGAACAGAGAGTTGAGGGTCCATAATGTTATGTTTTTAAGTGATTTGTGTGTGCTGAAATCAAAGTCACATGTTCCACCCCCCTTTGAAGTTTTTTGAAACCCCAACCCCCCAGGATCGATCCCCCACCTCCGTATGGTTGAGTACCATGTGAATGTGCAATGGTAATACATCATAAACAAGTTTATGGGAAAGATTTTATTTCGGGAAAAGATTTCAGAAAACCAAAAGGATCAATTTTTGCTGGCTTCACACGATGAACAGTGCTCGTTAGAAGATTAGAAATTTTAATTAATTGTGCCCACTACTTGAGAAGTCTAGACTAGAGACAATCAATCAGACACTTACTGTAGCTCATAAAATCCAACTGGATCAGAATTTTCCTCTTAATTTTATCCGGTTTCTCTTTCTTATAATTACTATACAATACAGCAGCTCATTGACCGTCACCCTGTTTGAATAAAAGACATGATCGGGACCTTGAATACTCGATTAACGAGGCTGTTTATATGAAACTGTACAACAGATGTCAACAGTAATCTACTGTAATCTAAAAGGCTTATGTTAAAGCTTTAACTTCATACTGCAGACTTGCAACAAGTACTAATACCTACAACACATGTACACAGTATAATTGCCTCCTGTTAAAATAGGTGTAAAATTGATGCTGTAGGTAACTTTTAGTGTATATATAATCTCTACATGTCTATTTTCCTATGTTTGTATGTGTCATGTTTATAACTCTCCTGCTCTCCAGAGCAATCATTCATGTGAATTTTAGTGGGTATTTTGATATTATTATAGGGCCTTTGGGATGTTCTCAGAGTTGATTTCGGGTGAATATGTTTATTGGTTGCCAGTCAATCACTAACATGATGTGCAGTATATACATATGGTCTATGGTACAGTATGTTGAGAAAATCAAGGTTATGTTGGCAATGTAGCATTCTTTAAAATCGATGTGAAATGAAGTTCGTATTAACTGTACCAGGCTTTCTTGGCGAGATTTGTGACTTTTTGGGGCAGAGAGAGAGTGGGAGGTGGGGGTGGGGGGAGGGGGCATTGGGTGACTTCTTAATTGCCTTGAAATTATCAGCAATTGTTTTAGATTTATTGCATTAGGGTGGGAAGTATACAGTTTTTACAGTGAGTCCTGAGTTGACAACCTAGTCAATAGGGTCTATGATGTCCCATCTGATTTTCATTTCTGTGTAAGTATGACTGTTATTCCTGTAGTAGTCAGATCAGTGCATAAGTCAGAGGGTGTATCATCACATTTTCATAAATCCTGTTCTATTTTATCTATCAACCACAGGTTATTCATAATGGGAATGGTGAATTATGCAGTCATTATCCAACAAAGCTCATAATTCAAGAATATGAAGTCAGCTCAGAGGACCACCCAGGGGCAGCGTAAGTCACTGCCTCGAGAGCATTTTCAATTCATGATTCAAGACATCGGTGACGAACTGTATAATATATTCTTTATTGCTTTTATTAAATATTGCCTCACAACAGTGAGTAATGGCTTATGATTGAAATATTGTACAAAATTTCAGTATGAATTCATACTTTCCAAATAGTCTCCAAGAACATTTTGAAAAAAGTTATATAAATGAACACAGCTGGAACTAACTTGCATCACAACACAGCTACTTCTTAAAGAACTGCTCTGGGGTACTGGCATATATCCCCTACACTTCCTGCCCATCCCCTCCCCCTTCCCCTCACTCTCAACCACTAAACAATAGTTAAAAGTTGATCCAAGGACCAAAATTGAAAAAACAAAATTGAAAAAAACTTTGAAAAAAACTGTTTTATTTTTTTTCGGGGGGGGGAGGCCTTTATTGCCCTTTTGGATCCAAGTAAGGCTATTGCTTATGTATATTGTTGTATTTATTTCATTCCTCACTTACCTGTCTCCATTCAACATATGCACTCTAAACCTAGTGTACGTCTGAAAGCCTTAAATCTTAAACCTATTGCCAGATTCACAGTGATCTCTGTAGAGGAGATTGTATCGAACCTATTATGATGGAGATGGTTTGTAAGACAACTTTTACAAGAAAAAATGTCGAAAGTTCAATATACCACGGTATGAAGTCCCTTTCCACACTGTTAGATATACACAATTCATAAAAAAAACCTTTTTGTACGCTCCGGATATGGGTTGCTGTGTTCATACTCACGGTTAATAATACCGCTTGTGATAATACCGCTTACTAAACATAAACTCTTCTTTTAAAGATCTTTTCAGCGCAGTTATTTACAGTCAAAGCAGACATAGACAGGAGGCCAACGGTACTTTTATTGTGGTTTACGTTCACAGTGCCTTTCAATGGTTGAATATCGAAATGTGTTTCGGTATTCTCAACATTTGTCATAACGACTGAATCCACGATTTACAAGTATCGTTGAGAAACTAAACTCATGTATCAAGTGTGGTTTCATTTTCACAAGGTTACCTCATTAAACACAAAAAATTTGTGGTTGTAGACAAGTTAGAGATGAGGTACGGTACTTATTGTGAGCTTACACCTAAAAGCACAAAGACTGTTGTACTACAGTAGCAGTGTCACAATTATAATGCATTTGCCATTTTGTCAAACATTTCACCAAATGATCCCACTATTACTCAAAGAAATGTTGCTAAAGTTAGAGGGCATGACGTTTGGATCCTACTGTAGCAGGATCGAAACATCAAGCTCAAACATCTCTCTTTGATTCGAAGAATGGATGAAATTATTCAAGCTACTGTACAATAAAACAGCCTGAGACATTTTTTTCTTCACTGATTGAAAGTTAACGACTAAATAATTAGTACTTTTGATTCCAAGATTCAGAACAGTTTTGGACTCATTCACTTTTGCACAAAATGGTTGTTATTAATCACATCATTTTGTAAAACCTGCAATACACAGAACATTTCCAAAAAGAGACTTGACTTTCTACCTCATTGCGCGAAATGAAATTCGACTAAGTTAGTCAAGCTAATTTCATGTAAATACATTATTACATGGAATGGTAACATTAAATAGCTACTCATGTACAGACCTACTGTATTCTTTCTCACATCGGATCATCTTTTAATATTATCATCTTTGTTGCTGTCTTTGTTTCTTCCGTAGTGTGGAACCGTTGTACGATATTGCCAAGCTCAGGGATTTCATGTACAAAACCAGGCTAGCCAGATGTAGGGGCAGATTTGTTGTTCCTGTAATCCTGTTTGATGGCAAGGTAAGGAATTCACCTCTATAGTTAGTCATTTCAAAGTTCCTAGAACCGTGAAAGGAAATGAACATCTCCCATAGCAATTTCAGTCGCAATTAGACACTTCTTGTTAATGACACAGCTCTTCCCAACTAGAAAAGACTGTACATGTGTTTGTCAGTGGCTTTTCCGTTTCCTCTGTTAACTTTTAAAGAGTGTAGTTTAGATGGAAAGTCCACCTTTGGAAGAGAAACATACGGTGCTCTAAGAGTTTCAGTAAAATTTGCTTCCAGTTCCTAAATTCTGCTTTTGAGATAACAAAGATTTGAATTTTGACGTTGACACATTTCGTACCAAAAGTAAGCTTGAATCAAACTGTATGATGTCATGGTGATGTAATAGATGCACACTGACAAATTTGGTTTTACGTTTGACTACAGAATTAACTGTTATTTTGCTACTTCTTTTATGATTGGAATGCATTCCATATGAGCTTGAATCAAAAAGTATGATGTCATGGTGATGTCAAAGAAGCACACTGACAAATTTGGTTTTACGTTTGACTACAGAATTAACATCCAATTTTGCTACTTCTAAGTGGAGTACATCTCCAATTAAATAGTCAGTGGTGTGTTATTTACTTCACATCTACTTAGCTCATGTTTGAACCTTATCAAATCCATTGTCAAAACAATAAAGTAAACACATGTTGCTGTCACTGTGCAACTATGACATCACACCTGTTTGCTTCAAGTATACTTAACATGATATAAACTGTGACATCTTCAATTACCAATATCTTGGGAAATTCTTTAAAGGAATAACAAATTTAACCAGTATGCTTAGAAAATAATCCTCTTTTCATCAGTTAAAATAAAGTTTCTCCCTCTGGGCAATCCTTTAAATCTTTCATCTTCTGGGCAATCCTTTAAATCTTTAACCTTTTTGGTCAGCGCTCTTGGTTTTTTAGTTTATCAATTTTCCATTTCCCCCCAAATATAGCATATTTGCAGATCAGCGACGTTAGCTGGAGGAGCTGAAATTTATGGCCGTTCGGGACTCCACTATATCTTCTCCGGTGAGCCATGAAACATTTATACCCGAACGTCATTGGCTTCGCAAAATATTTATATTATTAATGGTAAATTCATCGCATGGAACAAATAGAAATGTCAAGTACATTGTTTGAATAGTAGAGCTCTGTCTGCCAGTTGTTTATACTCTCAACAATATATATAAATATCTTGATATTGTCCATATTAATAATTAAGTTTGCAAAGTCATGAGGTTACCTTTTTACTTTATGAAGACTATGGTTGGTGTAAAATACCATGTTTTCTTATTCTCTGGATTGGTGGCTATTTGGAATAAGGAGAATAGGGGAGGGGGTATGTGTTGTGAGCATAAAACACAAATATTTACATTTACATTTTTCCAGCTGCTATCGTTTTCATTTGTAATTTGCGTTGACGTAATATCGATCAACAATTCTTTTAAAAAGTCATCGAAAAGAGTTAATTGTTCAAAATATGATTACAATCGAGAAAAACTATGACTCTGATCCTGACCTCCTAGCTCTGAAGGTTTCACTCAAAGGTCATCGAGAAGGAAAAAAGTCAGTAATGGTGATTAGTTGTGAAATGTGTGTCATATACAAGATTTGTCTCAATCACAAGGAAAATAAATTCTGGTCCAAATGAAAATAGAATAAATGGATCTGTGACAGTTATGCGCAAAGAGTGATATGGCATGTGAAGTAATATTCAGGATAATAAAAGGAAAATTGCTGGCTTAAGCCCATCTTTGGATCTGTCGTGATATCTGTGAAGCACCATCTCGTTATTATTAATTCATAAACACTTTGTTTTTTTTTATTGGCT
Source organism: Apostichopus japonicus (assembly GCF_037975245.1). Taxonomy (NCBI): domain Eukaryota; kingdom Metazoa; phylum Echinodermata; class Holothuroidea; order Aspidochirotida; family Stichopodidae; genus Apostichopus; species Apostichopus japonicus. The sequence continues at coordinate 4,973,641 of NC_092580.1, forward strand.
TTCCACAGGTGGTTTGAGTCAAGCAGTAGAACCGAATGACACAGGCATCGTTGGAAGTGCGAGGTACCCGTTATCATTAAAGAAAACATTTATCAACTATTTTCATGTTGCATATCTTGTTCAAACAGGAACAAGATTTGTATGTAAGAAACCAAACCTAGGGTATTCGATAATAAGCCCTGATTCCATGTGTAGAAGCCAGGGAATTTCCCACGTCAAAAGAGTGGCTGCACCTACAAGAGACTTCACGAAAAATCTTAAAATAAATATATATCTGAATTTTAAAATTGCAGTGGTTTTGGTTATGTGAGTAACAAAAAAGAATGTCAGAATGAAAAATATCTTCATTGCTCTCATATCTAACCTGTCTCCTTCCCATCTCAATCTGCTGCCTCTTCCCTCCGTCCCTTCCCCCCCCCCCCCCCCCCGACACTTTCCTAGAACAGCTTTAATTAATGTAAGTATCTTTTCAGTGTTATGTCACTATCTTGAAAAAGTAGATTAATTAAAAATGTATGAAAGATTTACAAATGTTTTGAAATAAATTATGGTTGTGCTAATTACATAGTTATTATAGTCACCAAAGTTAATGGAGCAAACATTTTGACTGTTCTATTTTCTAGTAACAACGATTGGCCGTTGATGGACAGAGTGAGGGCAGCAGACATCAACCTTCTCCAGATGCTTTCAGTGACTCATATCTGTGACCTCATGTTGGAAAACAAGAAAGTCAAGTTTGGTGTGTAGTAAGTGGAAATGATGAGTTCATTTTTTTTTCCTCGTATGAAAGTGTTTATGAAACTTTCCAGAATTTTGGATGACAGACCTGAAAAATAATTCAGACCTCTCTCTTCAACTTTGGATAATTTGGATAACAAAAAAACAGCACACAATGCCACACCAAGCAAAGTTAAGCCATTGAATTGTCAAAGTTAGGAAGCAAATACTCTGAACTCAATCCAAAATTAGTCCCAGTCACACAGTCCAAATCATTAACAATGACATGACAAACCAATGGTTTTATTACTCTCTCCAAGCCCTACCCCAATCTTAGCCCAAAACCTCTCCTGGATTCTAGAGACCAAAACTCTACCACAAGATCCCAGACCAGTCTACAATTTATGTGCCAAAAGCAGCAGTGGAATGCTAGGTAAACCAAATTTGGAACCAAAATTTTGAGTGACATAACCAATCCCACTGTATGTTCAATTCCTCCTCTGCCTTCTTGATGTAATAACAAAACGAAATGACAAAAAAAAGTGTGGAAACGTTGGTAACGATTCTGTGGTAAGATCTTTGCCATTGAGGTTTGTTTTGGAATGGCTTCACAGTAAAGTGGGCAGTGTTGCATAATATATTTACATTTGATTGGTAACCTTGCAAAACCTGATACCATGGCATAATTAATCCCAGCACTGGCAGGGTACCCTACATCACTTTAATTATGGTGATGTCTGTTATTTAAAGTTGAGAGTCCTTTTTAACAAAAGAAAGATCAGAATAAAATTAAAGGTATAAATTATGAAAATTAAAGGTAGCAATAAACAGACACAGAGCTTTCTTTGTTTTTAATAGATAAAAATTGATACAATTTTTTGCTTTTATTTATACCATCCATTACTATTAGTTTTCCAAAAACTATGACTCAAAAAGTGCGCGTGCTAGAAAATGCCTTTGGCCTAATCTGAGATACTGAGTTTTGTCCGCGATAAGTAACGTTCTGTCCGTGCATTGAATAGAAGGCATTCATAATGGAATTATGTGACGATTATGCAATAGTAGCTGTCAAACACTGTTTTACTATTTATTTTCCGACCAGTGTATCATCCTCCGAGAAGATCGACAAGGAGAGGCGGTACGATGACTTTTGCCTCATCTCGACCCCCTACCCCGGTTGTGAGTTTTTCAAAGACTACAGGGACAACGGATTCAATGCAGAGGGTATCAAGTTTGATTGGTCACAGGTATTGAAACGATTAAAGGATATCAGGCTGTTCTTATTGGAAAAAATTAAATAATATTGAATAATAGGCAATATCACAGAATTTTCCTCTTTTTCACATGAATGTTTGTACTTTAATATCACTACCAGAAAATGTCTACAAATGTAACAATACAGCAGTGTCCTGCTGGATCCTCAATCAGGTCTCTCCCCTGTTGACAGCCCTGTGTTCTCTCGGTCAGTAACAATATACCCACCCCACCCCCTCTCACCCTCAAGCCAACATCCCATCCCCTCTCTGCTACCACCTAAAACGAATTACACTCCTCCTAACTATGTTAAGGATATATGAAGTGCACATATTTTTAATAATCCTTTGAGTTATATTTATAAGTGAAAAAATGTGACTAACTTATAGATATATTTCATAAAATCATGATAGTAATAATCCCATCATCAGAGTTTCAGTTAATGGTTTTAAGGTCACCCTAAGGAAACAAATCATCTCTTTGATTCATTTTTAGCAATTCGTCGATGCAAGTCTCAGTATTCCCGACAGTGTGGTCGCCGGTACGACCATAGACTGGCACATGTACAGAGCCTGGGATCTGATTAAAATCACGCAGAACTACCTGAAACTGCAACTGTCCATCATAACGAAAAGTAAGCACATCCTTATTACAGCACTAGTTAGTCCTTGCAATCAGATGCGTGTTAACGATGATAATAAATTATTATTATAATAATAAATCATCATAATAAATATTTCAATGATTCGACGGGTCATTAGCAAACTAAACGATACTTCTTCTAGGAAGCAGACTGCGTTTGTCCGTTTGAAAATAAACATTGTTTCAGTCGTACAATGGGAATGTATTTATTTGTACCCACTCAGTTATTAAGGCAATAGTTATAATAACATGAAAGTTTACATTGGTCGGACTCATTACATGGGAATTGAATCGTCTTTATTCTGTCGTGTGTCGAATTTCACTTGTGAACTACGGATACACTGCCCACTTGTGGCCAACCTTGTAAGATCAGTATAATAATACTATGCATAGCTGGTGGCAAAAAAAATCCTTTTTTTTGTGCTCATACTAAAGTAGTTTAGTACACAAACAATACTGTGGATCTCATTTAGTAGATGCACCATTAATCGAATCCACGAAATATAAAGCTTTGGGTATGTCTCAGTCTTGCTGCCATAACGTAAGGCTTTCAGAAAGTCACAACTCCACAAAAGCAGATACACAAGCGAAGGGAACACCACAGTAAAAAAAAACGCCTGATTCCAAATTCCATATCCCAGTTTCAAAAGTTCAAAAATTTGAAAGCTTTTGCCGTCTCAGTACAACATATTCATGCCTACAATACATATTGTCCGTTGTGCATCACTAAGTAAGCTCCGTGCGTAGTGTCATGTCGTTGGTTCTGCTCAAGAGAACTAAGTCACACAGGGCCTATTGTACAGTGTACTCTTTTGCAAATGATATTTTTTTCTTGCACCTATGGGGAAAATCACGGCTGAAGATAAGCAATTGAGTATGCACATTAGAATAATGGGGCATATGTGACTAATGAGCTTAGGCATATATCAAAGTTAGGGAGACTTTACCTTAGAGGGCCTCTGCGTAGACTATACTGCCTATAATATGTGTTTGTGTTGAAGTGGGCTGAACATATATTTGCCTGCAGATGGTGGTGAACCCCGGGAGCGAGAAAGTCTTTGCAGGTGCTACTTACGAAATTAATCCAAAGCCTGCGATGTTTATCGTCGGTTTGATGACTGGGAAACGGAAAGAAACTTCAGTTTCGGTTTTCAGAAGTGTTTTTGCAACCTCCTACTTCACAATTCGTTGGCATTTTAATATTAACAGTATGACAGAGTGTCGTATCGGCGTAGTGTTAGTGCTAAGGTGAATAACTTGATCGAAATCTTTCCTCAACCGACTCCTCACATGTACGTCACAGGTTGAACTGCAGTCACGTGAGCGCTGACGAATGTTTTCGAAAAGAGCCAATTGCTTGTCCAAATGTGCTAGGTTTGATCAAGTTTTACCGAGTCCCAAAAGAAAATAAAACAAATGTGCCATACATTGATGGAAAGGTACAAGTGTAAATATTCAATGTAACATAAATCTGAACGGATAAGAGGATGTGGAAAAAACCACCAGCTTCGCCTTTTAAGCCTCTCACAAAAGTAGATGGACAGACTTATACACCGAGCATCCTAACCTGACAAACAAACGTCGTTCTGAATAAAATATTAACATTTTACCAGATTTCCTGTCCAGATATTGGTAGATATTGGTGTATGTCCTCTAATCTTTTCTTCCTTAAACCAAGCATTTTTTTTTTATATTTAATATTTATATCTTTCTGTCTTCTAGATGATGCTGGTCTCTTGGTACATTGTATATCAGGATGGGACCGTACCCCTCTCTTTATTTCACTTCTCAGGTTATCTTTGTGGGCGGTGAGTCTAATAAATAAAAACCTTACTTTATATAACCCGTACTTCCATGGTATTCAATTTGAAATAAATGTTAAGGAAAAAAAGACTTATATGTATGCATAGTTTTACACTGCCAGTGCCACTGGTAGAATAGGCTTAATGGCTATTGTTGTTGGAGGGGGGGGGGGGGGGGGAGAGGTGGGCAGATCCTTCTTGCATTATTCAAAGTGGACATAATTGCCCAAATGTTAATTCTTAGTAAAAAAGTAAAAATTACCTGAGGAACCATGTTTATCTGAGAGAAAGTAAAGTAAGAGGATTTTACCAAGAAATGAAAATAAAAATAACAAAGTAAAGAAAAAAGAATAGTTCATTATTTTCCAAAGTGGACACGATTGGCTAAATTTGTGTTTTGTGTTTCCCAAACGACTCCCTCTCCCTCCTCCCCAGCAACTTCCAGGTGTCCTACATGCATACCTTTAAGTGAGTCATGTAACAGTTCAGAATCACATGGTGGGGGAGTATGAAAGCAGACTGAAGTAAGATTAAAATTCCATAACGAAAATGGAACCATGTATAGTTATGTGCACCATATACCTTTATGTACTTACAGAATGTCCAGGGTATTAAAAAAAAAACTTGGTCCTGATTTTATTTTCGGTTTCACTTGAATAGTCATAACAGCTATAGAGTCATACATGAAAGAAGGCATATATCAAAATGTTGTTGGTCTAACCCTTCAAAACAGACAACTATAATAAAATCACTTTTGTCAATTTGCTGTGGCATTTTCACCACAAAATAGAATGGTGAAATAGTTTTCACTTTTTAGTTTGAAACATTAATTAACTTTTGTTTTAATTATACTGGTAGGATGTCTATGGTTAGTATGTATTGTGGATATTTCCTTTAACTGACAATGCAGAGTATGTAATCAAATAACGAAACTTGTCGCACAATTTTTTCACTTTATCTATAAAAGTCAAACCTCACTCGACAGCATTCTGAAATCTGCTGATGACAAAACTTGTGTCGTTGGAAAACAGCAAAATGTTACTGTTTGATGCTGTTTAAATGTTGAGGAAGCTTCTTAATTAATTATGATTCTTGCACATAAACCTTGTTTCCTTCATGAAGTGCTCATGAAGTTTCAAAAGTTCTGTGGGTTTTATTATGTAATGCCGTCAAGGACTTTATTTTGGTCAACATTTTACGTGTCTAAATTGGCCTTTCATCCTTCAGCATGAACTAAAAGGTTAAAATATTTTGGCAAAAAAGATTATTATGACTAGAATTTAGTCTCTTTGGCTAAATTTAATACTTCACTACATATTTAATACCGTCACGTCATTAATATGATATGTCCCACGATATCTTGATCACATCAATGCTGATGTTTGCCGATGATGATAAACAACGTTCCTTCTCCCTCCATCAGGACGGTAGGGTGAACGCCTCGTTGACTGCAATAGAAATATTATACCTGACGATATCCTACGACTGGCTTCTCTTTGGGTGAGTAAAATAACAGCTTGTCTGGAGGTTGCCACGGTGGTACATGATTTAGGGTACCAAGATCAGTTTGGTAGTTTGCAGCATAAGGCATCAGAACATCAAATAACCGATAACAAAAATATCAGCTCTGTTAATGACACCAAAGGCTAGGAGAATAGAATGAGGTTTGCGGCCTTCTAGGTTTCTGCCAGTTTTTAAACTGGCAGGGTTGGGTTTTATTTGACAATTCTGGGGAATACCATATTCATAAGACAGACTTCCTTTCTTTGGGTGAGGGATGGTAGATCTGAAACTTAAATATACAGTGATTTCAGGCTGGAATGCCTTGTTAGTACAGGATTGCTCAACAAAACCTCATTGTCTAAACAAAACAGATTTTTGTACTTCTACGTTTGTTTTAATTTTCCCCAAATTTTGTATGAGCAAATTAATACCTAAAATAAAATCCAGGCGTTTTGTGGCGAAAACAGAGAGTTGTTGTGATTTGATTGAATAATAAAAAAGTAATATTCTGAATTTTTTAGGAAGAGCAATACTTCAACATGCTAGGGTGATTGTAAGCTAGCTGTCAGAAATAAAGGAGTGTTTACCAAAACAAACAAAATAGTGGAGAGGACAGCAGCTTTAATATGGAATGAATAACCAGGGGCTGGTATCGACAAGGCAGTTTGCTCTATTCAAAGTATTTAAGAATATTTATATATTTATAATCCAATATTTATATTCCAATATTTACAATCCAATATTTATAATCCAATATTTACCTGCTCCACATGTCTTGTAAGCCTTCTTTGTTTCGTTTCAGGCACAATCTAAGTGACCGATTAGACAAGGGAGAAGATGTGAGTTGTAAAATTTTAATTTATGATTATGTAAATCTCTGGGAATATTCAATAACTGTACATTTTTGATAAGATATTTTTAGTACATAAATGTCCAACATATTTTATATTAAATATTTAGTATCTGACAGTGTTCAGTGAAACAAGTAATTTGTAAAATCTTCTACAGAGCCTTAGAAACAAGCAAAGGAATAATTAATACAAAAGCTGAGTTTGGCATTACAGCAATTCCCTCTCTAAGCCTAAACCTATTTAATCGAAGGGGGGGGGGGGGGGAGGTTGGCTTATTAAGACTTGAGGGTTTGATTTGCAATAACACAGCAACTTTCCTGCATTATTCATTAGATATTTTGTAAAAAACAACATTCTTTTATTTCAATGTGATATATAGAAGTATGTAGAGCATCCTTTTGTTTTTCTTCCTCGCTCAGTCAAGTTTAGATATTTGTTAAACTCATACTGTACTGTCTCAAAGGGAATTTATTTCAATTTTTTCAAATTATTTTGCCAATATTGCTATCGTCGGAAAATGGGATGTGGTCCTGTTTGACACGTTCAACTTCCAGGAAGCCTCCCACAGTGATCGGATTGCAACCCTGTTTAATGATTTCCTAAAGCATGCTAAAAGGATAGTTAAGAGGAAAACTTAGTTATGTCGAATTGAAAGAACAGCCTATACTAAGGCATCGTGGTGAAATTTGTGTTTTCTCAAGATATTGATGCTTTGATATTAGAAATTGTCACAGTTGGTTACCAAAAGCGAACTTGAAGCAAGTAGGTGTGATGTCATAGTTGCACACTGAGAGCAAAGTGCTTAGTTTTTGCCGTTTTTTTTGGGGGGGGGGGGTGGGGGGGGAATTGATTTGACATTGCATTGGGCAGAGTTCCATCTTTGCTTGAAAGGGTGTGTGAAGTTATCAATACCCACCAATGACTGTACCGTGTTAAAATGTCAATGTACCTCAACTTTGAAGAAATAAAATTCGATTTTAAAGAAAAAGAAATTTGTCAGTGTGCACCTATGACATCACACCCTGTTTTCCTCAAGTTCACTTTTGGGTACAAAACATGTCATCTTCAAATGTTGTCGTCTTGAAAATAATGAGGATAAGTAAGTGGGCCTGACGTTTCGATCCTAGCAGGATATTCTTCAGAGGCTGAATGAAAATTATCTTACACAGGCTCTTTAGAAGATGAGCAGTTTGCTAACAGTTTTTGTTTTATTTTGAAAATAATGAATAGGAATTGATGGCAACTTGAGCCAGGATGATATGGATATGTTCCTCTCTCATCAGCCCGATAAAATAAATTATCGCCTGGAATATTCCTTTCTTTTTAATTGCATCTTGCTCTACCATACTTAGTATAAGTAGTTTATCACTGCTGAGATGAGATGGGAGAGAGAGAGAGAGATGTGAATTTTACAGATGACAATGAAACATTAAACAATACAACCTAACCTTTGTAAAGAAGACAGAATATTTTCTTACAATCACATCTGCTTTTATTTCCCCTCTTCTACAGATTTTCTTTTTTTGTTTCAACTTTTTAAGACATATCACGTCTTCAGAATTCTCCGTAGTGAGGTGAGTTTCTTCATCCAATACTTTGGGGGTATTTTTTTTTTTTGAGTTTTGAAGAAATTTTTTACCAAAATATGTTGTACCATGTAGGGAGGGGTAGGTTAAATATTCCTTTTTTGGGGATCAGGCATACTTGAAGCTTCATTGGAATTATATTTTTCTTTTGCATTACAGACCAAACAGGACCATAAACAGTTCGTGTGAATCTATGGTGCTATTAGGTAAGATTTGACCCCATAATTTTTGACATAAAAAAAAACATAAACTTCTTCACACATGTTAGTATTTTGATTTTTTTTTTTTTCTCATGAAAAACATTTTCCAGGAAATGTAATGAATGTTAGTTTCGTTGTTTGTTCTTGTAAAGTAAAAATGATGCCTGAGGTAGTAAAAGTTGTGATATGCTTCGATCTCACAGTTTCTCACTTTGATGTTCGTCTGTAACGTAACGACTCCAGCATCACATACTATTGTATGTTCTGAGGCAATCCTGTGTATTAGAGAAATACAGGCTTATAGGCAAATATGCCAATTTCTTTTCTTTCCGGAATTTTCAGGACTTCCTCATACTACGTATAGTCACCTTTCACCTTGTTTGCTCATAGAATAGAATGATTTTTAAACGGAATGGGGAGTTGACAAAATAAATCTCTCAGATCTTGGTGACACAGGAGTGTTTTTAGGAAGATGTTTATTTTTATGGAAATTTGGAAGGGATGTCCCCGCTTGAGAACTCTTTCCCTGAAGTCCCTCCCACCCTCTCCCTCCCCTCCCAACCCCTCCCAACTCCTTTGTAGATTGGTGGGGATACATGTATATCACAATTAACATCTGGTCAACATCAATCTCTTTTGTCGAGGTACTTTGGACAAGACTTAAAGGTCATTTCCAGGCCAGTTGATTATATGCGCTTTATTTCTTATCTTCATTTTTTCTCGCACATGTAGATAAAAATTCTGGCAGTGTGCTAGATGGTAGTATACCCAGTAGCCATTCGTCATCAAAAAACACATCACATAAGAATCTAGATGGGTTTGAAGGAACCAGCCAATTTAGTGAAAACCAGTTGAAGTGCAATAGGTAAGATCTTAAGCTACAAATGCGTGTATGGGTGTATGTATGTGTATGATTGTACGTATGCGTGTCTGCGTTGGTGTGTATGTGTGTGGATATGCGTGTGTACCTTTGTGTGTTTGTGAATGTGTATATGCATGCATGTTTATATTTACCCTGTTTTTATGATGTATAGGTATTTATGTATGTGTGTACGGGTGTTTGTATGTGAATGTGTGTGAATGCATGCCTGTTTATACATACCCTGCTTTTTATGATGTGTGGGCGTGTGTTGGTAGATCTGTCTGTGTATGCATGTTTATATGTAGAAAGTTCATCCAGATGTTCTGTACAGTGTAAGTAGAGTTGGGTCGGGATTTATGTCCGTAAACCCAAAAAAATTAGGATTAACAAAGGCAGAAATTCTCAGTCAAAAAAGAACTGTAAATTTTGAATGGATTGGGTAAAATGGTTTTACACCCTTGTCTGTGATAATGTGCCCTGTTTAAAGTTACAACCACACAACCCAAAATATCATATCAATTTATTTGCAATGCCATCTGACAACAACATTGTGGTCATTACCTGTAACAGGTAATATTCTCTAAGACTGTTTGACAGGATATATTTGTTGATACTATCAGCTGTTTTCGATACTGACCTTAGAATAGTTATGGTACTTTATAACATACCATCACAAAAGTACTCAGGCCTCTGTAGCAAAATGAAATGTTATTTTTTCGCTCTTTAAATATTAAAAAAATGACAGAACGAACTTCACCTCTTTCGCAGTGTAATCGAAACAGAATTTTACCCGGGCAAGTCCAACGCATTGTACAGTAGCTCTGAAGGGCCTTCGGGTACTTCTAATCCAGTATCCAGTCCCATCGAGGTGCCTCTGAAAGAAATACTCGAACTAGCGAAAAATGAGGTAAAACCATTAATTTTTGATCAAATTTATGTCATCCTGATATCAAAACAGTAGGGACTCTCCTCCCCCCCCCTCCCTTGAGCATTTTTTTCTGTACGTTTTTATGATATCGCTAGTAATTTCAAAATAGAAAATGCTTAGATGCAACTTGCAAGGCCTGGGAAGTGCCATTTCCAGCGATCTGGGAGGCATTTTCGGCCCAATTTTTTTTGTACGCTTCGCGCCAACCCATGGTGGCGCTACTCTTAGATAGTTTCCAAAGGCGAAACTACGGCTCTGATAATTTGCCTACAGGTTCGCCCCTCCCGAAGCAAATTCCTTGCTACGTGTCTGACGAGCCTTTGTTCAAACTGTCTAAGAGATTTGCTGGATTATAGTCCATACGTCATGTTATTATCACTTTGACTAAATTTGCGTTTCATGTTCAGATTAATTATTTTTTCAATGACTTCTGTAGATAAATATGATGGGTGGCATGACAGTCTCGGGCCCAAAATATTCTCTTTGTGAAAGATAATTTCTCTCATGAAATACAAGGATTCTTAATAAATGTCTGCAGCTTTTCACTCCCAATCTCTTTGTTATACTCTTTTCATACTTTTGAGGAGGCAATAAGAGCTATGTTACAAAAGTATTTTCACAAAGGAAGCTGTTAAATTATGTAAATATTAAAGGAAATGAAAGGAAAGAAATATCAGAAAAGAAAGAAAAAGATTGTTCATTAAAGCTTTTTATGGAATGCCAACTGTGTAAATATTAATTTTTTTTGTTTTGTTCCATTTCCAGGCTACTCCTCCATCAGCATGTGGAAGGTAGGATTTCATTCTCTTCAGTATAGGAAGGTAACGGCAGGGGAGGGGGGAGGGAGTGGGAGGGAGGGAGGGGGAGGGAGGGGGAGGGATGGGTCAGTGTGGCATGGAGGGAAAACTGGAATTCTGGATTGTGCAGTATGGTACTCTGTAGTGTGTATGCCGCAAGTTTGATCTATTTCAAACATCATTTGGTAAGTACCGACATGGAAAATACGCAGCATGGTACAAAAAATTCAGTACCAAATATCATTTTTCTTTTTGAGTCATCGAATTTGTTTAAAAAACATTCATTCATTATATTCATTATACAAGAAAGCTCACCTCATTGCATAAGAAAGCCGAGTCATTTGCATTTATCACAAGCCATACCAAGCTGATTCACCAGAAAGGCACCAAAAGGGTGCGTGATGGGTTGGGGAAAAATGGGTGGGGAAGAGTGGGAGAGGAGTGGGAGGGAGATAGAGAGTAGGGGCAGAAATGGAGGCTTAGGGGAAAAAGGATCCATTTGCTAAGTGCCAACATCAAAAGTATGCGGCACGGTATAAATTCTTTAGTTATCTAAGCTTACGAATGCAAGAAAGCTCAGCTTTATTTGCATAAGATAGCTTAGTAATTTGCACATGTCACAAATCATATCAAGCTCATTCAATTATTAATGCACCAAAAATGAGGGAAAAAAGGGGGGAGAGGGTAAGGGAGGTGAGGGGAGTGGGGGGGTAGAGAGATGGGAACGGAGTGGAAGGGAGGTTAGGTGAAGACGAGGGTGGTACTGATGACCAATAAATAGGTGCAGCCATTGTTCCAAGTCTTCATATTTTTTGGGTTCCACTTTGCACTGTTTCGTGTTTTTCTTCCACCTACCTGCCCGCTACATTTGCACCTCTATTTTCTGATTTTATTTATAAACGGCCACAGCTGGCAAATGGTAAGTGGTCTGGGAACCATTCACGACGCTACCACACCGCAAAGCTCTCCAATCTCGCAGCGCTCGGAGAAGTCCAGTCTATCTAGCGCCAGCACTGACGCGTGGTAAGTGCTTCCTCCGTCAGCAAAATAGATATATATTAATGTCGGCAAAAAAATATATTTATATTTATACATATACATATATATATATATATATGTATATGTATATATATAAATATATATATATATATATATATATATATATATATATATAAAAATATATATATATATTTATATATATATATATATATATATATATATAGGGCATTATATATATAGCGCATTGATCATATGGAGTTTGCGCTTTATAAAAGTATGTATATATATATATATATCTATATATATATATATATATATTCTCTTTTCATCCATACATGCAGAGGTGACAAAGTCGCCTCTCCAAAAAGGAAAGTTTTAATGTCAAATGTAAGTTTTTAGCAGTGCTATTCCTTTGGTGAAGAGTTGACATCAATTTTTAGTAAGTGCACTGGGTACAATGGGACTCTCAAGTCAAGCCCAAACTTAACAGAGGGTCATTGTCATATGTAACAAACACCCCACCTACTTTACTACCATCCACTTATAAGCAGCCATTTGCTGAGCTGCTGTTAAACCGTATCCGTTCCATTGGAATCTTTAGAAATTAGTGCCATGAAAAGAAGAGAATTTGATTGTTTAACTCTGCTCCCTGTTAGAGCTGTGTCTACATCTGAGTCAGCATTTTAACGACAACAACAGAGAAAAAGAAAACCCAAGGATTGATGCCAGGGATACATCAAACCCATCAACGACTATGCTTTGATCTTTCCTATCTTCCCACAGGTCGGACCTCCAAGAGGGCCAGACCACCCGAAAGCAGAAACTGGAGGAAGTCTCTCACCTATTCAGGAGAATTTACTCGTCAGTCGTCAAAGGGAGAGATTACCCGGAGGCCGGGGGCATCACGACAGTCTTCGACTCCATCTCGTCCAAGATCGGCTTTAAAAATCTCTGAAGTAGAGGGGGATTGTTTCAGAGCTAGGAAATGAAGGCTGGTAGAAGAACAGTCAGGAGGTTCATTGCTGGCTCAAGCTAATTATTGCCTATTGAAGACATGGTTGGGTGTCTCTCAACCAGTCATTGCTGGCTCGAGCTAATTAATGCGTATTGAAGACATGGTTGGGTGTCTCTCAACCAGTCATTGCTGGCTCGAGCTAATTAATGCGTATTTTGAAGACATGGTTGGGTGTCTCTCAACCAGTCACTGCTAGCTCAAGCTAATTAATGCGTATTGAAGACATGGTTGGGTGTCTCTAAACCAAGAAGTTAACGACGGTATCATGCCAATAGCTCTTCACCTTGTTCTCTCTGTCTTGAACTCGTCACAAGCTATCATAGATGTGACCCGAATCGTTCTGACTTTGTACACGATTTTAGGTAAAGAAACAAAAGGAAATGCAGATTCAAGAGAATCCATTCTTCTGACTGCACATACCCCCCTTGTTTTTCCTCCTGCAGTTTAGTCAACATAGCAGGGGTATATTCTCACAGCAAGTCAAGCGGTCAAACTTGCTACTGGCATGTCACTATGTATACAATCTTCTCTGTGTATGCAGGCATGTACATTGGTGTGCTGGCTATCCATTGAATATTAGTGATCCAGGTTTTGTGTGTATCAAAGTTATCATATGTTTTTTAGCAGGTTATCGCTGCATCACTCACCAATTTCGTCTTCCCACCTCAAGACTAGAAATTAACACATGATGTCAAATGATGTCAAAGGTTTCACTGTCTAAACAACAGACAGTGAAACCTGTCTGGTGTTACTGGAGCCGGTAAAGGAATGTGATCAGTGTTACTGTTGCAGCTAAGGCAGTAGAGTTTGTGGTAGCTATTGCTGTTGCAACAAGCAATAGTAAAGGTTGTGTTAGCCTTTACTGTTGCAACCAGAGACAGTAAATCCTGTCTGGTGTTACTGTTGCCGCAAGAGACAGTAAAGGATGCGATGGGTGTTACTGCTGCAGCTAAGGCAGTAAAGTTTCGTGGCAGCTATTGCTGTTGCAACAAGAGATAGAAAAGGTTGTGATTGTTACTGTACAAACAAGAGACAAAATAGGTTGTGTGTGGTGTTACTGTCCAAACCAGAGATAGTCAAGACTGTCTGTGGTGTTACTGTTGCCACAAGAGAGAGTAAGGGTTGCAGTAGCTAACAAGGGACAGTAAAAACGGCGATCCGCATTTCTGTCCAAACAAGAAGCAATAAAGACTGTCTGTGTCAGATAATCAAATACCAGAAAAATGACAGAAAATGGATTTAAGGAAGGCAGAGAATTGCTTGCTGAAGATTGAGCAAGTGTGGCCATTATTTGACTTTCTAGCATAATTGCAGCCAATATTGAGATGACCTTTCATAAAGTTGGTGCCTAAATTAGCTCAGAGTTTAAATCCGTCTTTTCGATAACTTCAAGCACAGGTGACTAATGCTGGAAATGAGCTTGAATGATATGAAGTCATGTAATAAAATAAACACACATAGCTTCTCTTATAGACAAAGGCTGTTATCCTTTACATAAATAGAGACCTTTTTTTGAAAGACATTTCTTACAATCAAATCAACTTATGTAAAAGTATATTATTCAACAAAGTTTACAGTATATAATTAATGTATTCAACTTATGTCTTAAAAGGCCACTTCCCCCAAAAAATGTTGTTTATGCAAGTTGTACGTGTTTGGATATAAATAAGAAAACACAAATTGTTTCATATCTCTAACAGTTCAATGTGCTTCCTAAGAAATGCCTTTTTTCTTTTATTTTCTCTCCAAGGAATAGCTGGTTAATGATTTTTCAGGCTTGCATCTGTTGTTTCGTGTTAATCACTGCATGATGTGTGCTGTAGTAACGAATTAAACATTTTATGTGTATTAAGAATGTGTATGAAGTAGGTCCATTTAGCAGCTTTTCAGTTGTACATTACCTCATGGTTACCGTAGCAACACTTAGTAATATAAATGGATCCAACACATCCTGCAAACATTTGGGATGACATGAATTATTTTCGGAAAAAAATCATTTTTGTCTAAATTAAGAACACCATCTAACCATCATCTTTCATGGGGAAATTTGCATGTAATTTCCTCCATGCCATTTTCAAAATACTTGATGCATAAATTTCATGCATAATAACCCAAACCTTTCTTCAAAAATTTGCTTCCAACTCTCTGCTGAAAATTTTAGATGCATCAGAATCTCGACACATGATGTTCATTTATTGTTGTGTAAGGGAAGCCTCGCAAATCTAACCGCCATGTCCGGGCCGGTGGATTTTTCCGCGGCTATAATGAGCACAGCCACAAGCAGATAATGAGTCACACTTGAGTGCACACACTCTCCAAACCACCCTCCACGCTATACAGTTACATTTACAGCCGCGGTCAAGTTTTTACTAAGCCGATTTGAACACAATAGTGAGTTGAACAAAACATCATAGCTAAGTCTCAAGGTATTCAAACGTTTCAAAAAGATAGTATGTTTATACGCCGTATTTTATCCTACTGCAGAAGCAAAACTTCTGTGAAAAATAAGTAAGGAAATGTGAATTTACATTGCAGGAATCTAAAATGCTATCTTTCTTATTTTCCCAGTCGGCCAAGTAGGAACAAAAAGTTTTGTTGCCTTTTTGCAAGGACATTAAGTTTCCTGAATTTTTAAGATTTAAAAATCTAAAAAACTGAAATCACAATCTCATTTCTTGTACACGTGCACATAAGCGTGAACCAGAGCCTAACATACGGGATGACTTTAGAATAATCCTACTAAGTTGTATAGAACAGGACCTAAACTACCTAGCTAGGTGAAAAAAAATCGGTTGACTGTAGGGAATTTTTTAAAACAACACCAAAATGTCAAAATGGTAGATTAAAAAGTAAAGAAAAACAATAAGGGTGGGGGTGGGGGGGGGGGCTGGTAATAACCGATGAAATTGCTGTTGACCTTGGTCACATCATAGAGCTAGCATGTAGGGTACATCCCAGTAATTATGCATGGTAGAATTAATTCTACATTTTAATGGTCCCATTTCTATCCTCTTCCAGAATTCCCACCTGTTGATTGGCTTGTGACAAGTAAATTAATACCGTGACCAAACCTTTTTTGGGTTTGTGTATGTGTGTTTCTTTCAATGTTGGGCATGGATATGTTACTACTTTTATATTGCTGAATAATAGTTGTGAGAGTTTAACATGCTGTAATCCAGTCAAGAAATTGACAATCTTTGCCAATGAAGAAAAGCGACATTCATGAAATTCCTCTGGAGTGGGGGGGGGGGGGGGAGGAGGAATGGGGTGAAATTTGAAGTGCAATAGTTGGTGTAGTGAACACAGTAAACTAGCATATTTTTTTGAAAACAAGATATGACTTTACCTGCTAGAATATTAAAATGAAATTAATTAAGATGAGAATATATTCACTTTTAAATTTCTGTAATTTTGCCATAAAGAGGTCACATGAAGTTTTGTAATAACTTGTGTGAATTGTTTAAAACATCAGCTTGTTAAAATAGGAGTTCATTGTGAATGTTATCACACATTGCATAAGGGAACTGCTTTACACGGTGGAAATTTTGCAAGAATTACCATAAAAATATAATTATTTGCCAAAGATCAAAGTCAACATTTTATAGAAAATGTTCAATGTAGTTCTTTTTATGTTTGATCAAAATATGACATTTAGTTTTGGGGATTAAAGTCAAACTGAAACAAAAAATATTTTATTTATATGGATTTTGAAATTTGATGGAATTTTGGATATTAGCCTTGAAGGATTATCATAGCAAGGTAGTATTGTTTTCTCTTAAAATCTGACTAAGATTACAAGATAATTTTTAAAGCTATAAGGATGCAATTAAAAAAAAAAATGGTTATGTGATAACATCACTTGACAACAAAAGCACTCCTGTAGTACTTATGATATAACTGGAAAGAATTATAAAGTTGTCAAGTGTCTGGAATATTGCACCTTCATGTACAAACCAAAATATTTGTTTATTTTCCGGCATTTAGTCAGGAAATATTTAATGGTTTTTGTCAGACACAGGGGGCATAGTGGTACAGCATCACCTCTTGTCATCTTAAGACTTTCTTTCATCCTTGCTGTTTTACAATTTATACATACAATTTAGGTGTCTTTCAGTTTGATTAGGTGTATGGAAAAAAATGGGGGGGGGGAGGGGGGGGGGGAGAAAGGGATATTTTTGTCCTAAACTTGGTCCCTTTCTACAACAGAAGGTCAGTCCCAGTGTTAAGATATATTTCATTATATTTCAATCAATTGATTGTAACAAGAAGCATATACTTAGGAGGCAATTCTTTATATGAAGCAAGGTCATTGAAGGTCAATGCTGTCATAATTGTGATATCTTAGTGTATATAAAGTTTATGCTTAACTTGTAGAATATTTTTCGGTAACAAAAGCTTTTATATCAGACAGAAAAGAAAGGGCCTACCTTGCTAAAAATTGGGACCAATTTCATATGAAACTGTGCGAATGCAACAAATGAATTTATACGCAGAGGCGTACTGGATGATGGACTCAAAATGAAGCTCGGTCAGTTTGGCCGATCGAAACACAGGTTTTAAAAACCACAAGTTACACGATGATTATAAACAGGCCTGTCTGACTTGGAAATTCTGACAAATGTTTCAAACCACCACTCCTTCAAGGGTTATAAAGAAACTTAATGGTGGTCAACTCATGCTACTGCAGTTGATTCTGTGCCAATGGTACTAAAACTCATAGCAACAGCTTTTCAAGTTTTCATGGAACCAGATGGGGCCGATATGACAGTGACACCCTGTTGAACTTGTTATTTTGACTGGAGATCCCCATTCTGAATATCTCAGTGTTATTTGGGGAGTGTGGGAATGGTATAAGGGCAGACGTGTCATGGTTTAATGGATTGGTTAGGGTAAGGCTATGATCAGCGTATGGGCGTCGTTTATTCCGGAAGAATAAAGTTATGTACATTGCAACTTATTGCACAATCTGAAGGAAAGGGGCAGTTGAAGAGATAATTATTTTAAGAGAAGATTATAATATATAAGTTTGAATGAAAGAAAAAAAAAAGAAGTATTATTGTAGTTATTTATATTTATTATCAGGTTCAAACTCAATCTGACTTGTGTGAGGAAATGCTGTGCAGATATCGCTTGGATCATATAATTATATAATTAAATACAAACACTACAGTATAAAGATTTTATAAATTGAATTCAATGAATATGCATGAATTGTAATGATAACCAGCACCTAATATTATCACAGTTAAGCTTAATTAGTTAATTAAGTTAATTAGTTAAGATATATCCTTTTAATAACACATATTTCCATTACACTTCCTATGCATATATCCGTCACGGATATGGATATTTCCTAAACAGGGATGTAGATTATAGAGTGCCATCTCATTTCAGGGATCAGTGTGAATTTGGTAATAGGCTGTTATGACCGCATTCTGGTGCTATGAGTCATGTCATTAAAGGGGAAGTCAATCCAACTATCATATTTAGCTGATGTGATAAAGTCCTTTGTGATTAGCAACTCCTACAGATATCTCAAGAGAATCTTCCTCCGTTTGAGATGACATGTTGTAAATGTCGCGTCACGACGGCAGCCATTCTGTCGTGATTTGTCAGCCTATTGCTTCCATTTAAGATTCTTCTTGGTTCAGGATTTCAAAAGCGATCTCTATATTTAAGAAAATTAGCATTACAAGGGGGAAAAAAAAACGAAATTGCCAGCAGAATATGGCTCAATAATGTCATATTTAGACTTGAATCTCAATTTTTCAATTTCAATTCTTCAATCTCATTTGAAAATGGCTAAATGGGATTAAAGAGATTGTTTGCCCATTGTTGTGTAATTACAAGTTACCCCTTCTTAATTTCTGTATCCTCTATTGCCTCTTGGCAAAAGTTACAAAATGTCACCAACCTCACAGAAAAAAAATATATCAGTCCTTGCGAATAGAGCTAATTATTGACCTAGTTTATAGCCTTAGTATGCCTCAGAATTCACAATTTCACATCTAAAATTTTAAACTTTTCTTGGGGAGGACTCTAATAACCACGTACATGGAAGTAGGATTCAACGACCTTGGTATTACAGCCCTTCATAAAATCCTGGTATCCAATCCATATCAAGGTTGTTTTAGGGTATATGGACCTTCCGGTAGTGTTGCGGGCCAGCACCTTCGTAACTGCTTCAGAAGTGAATTAAAATTTGACTGTAAATTTTAGATAGTAATCCAATATATTTCACCAACTGGTGACGAAAGCATACTTTCATATACAATATCATCTTTGTGTTATATGTTATAATTAGTAAAATGACGTTGAATTGATTAAGTTAAAAGTTCATCGTATATGTTCGTCCATACTGGCCACGGGTACATATCTGAAGCGTTGTCCTTCTATTTAGTGAGTTTGAATTTCCATACCACTGAATTTTTGAAAAGTTTGCCTTTTTAGCATGTGAGGTTCATCAGTAAAAGTGACTGGGACTGTAGTCTAACAAGTAGAACATTAATAGAAAAGCATTTTTGATTTCTATTGACGCATATGACTTGTAACAAGTTTACAACGCATGTTTTGGTTGAGTTTTAAAACATTGGACTAACATTCAACATTTCAGCTTATGGTAGTTTGCATCCAAATTAATACTGTCTAAATTAAGACTGTCACAAATTAATACTGTCTAAATTACTACTGTCACAAATTAATACTGTCTTAATTGCACTGAGAAGCCAATGTCTTCATCAAGTTAACCTTAAAGGAGCATTGCAGAGATTGGACTAACATTCAACATTTCAGCTCAGGTAGTTTGCATCCAAATTAATACTGTTTAAATTAATACTGTCACAAATGAATACTGTCTAAATTAAGACTGTCACAAATTAATATTGTCGAAATTGCACTGAGAAGCCAATGTCTTCATCAAGTTAAACTTAAAGGAGCATTGCAGAGATTAATCCTATTTTAAAGGTTAATATCTGAAAACCAGCTTGACTGTAACTATTAACACTCTATGGTGCTTTTTGCAACCATGTAAACTGCACTTGATCAAGTTAGCTCTCTCGAAGATTCTTTTTGCAAAGAAGTTTTAGAATTGACCAGCAGATGGAGAGCATGCACGTTTCCGAATACTAAATCTGGATAATAGCCAATAACTTCACGTCAGCTAGCTTATGTATTTATTTGTCGTTTTGTTTTCACAATTCTGTAAGCTTTGTAATGGTGACTGTCAGCCAATGTGGCTGAAGTCATATCATAAGATGGCCCATGTAGACTTGTTGGATTAGGAGGGGTGTCACCACATAACCCCCCCCCCTCACTCAGCAAAAGGATCAAGTTTACTATCTCATAATCCAACAAATTTCTTTTGGAAAGGGGTGGTGGTTAAGTAATTTATTTGCCATGGAACAAGTTAATTCTGGTGGGTATCCCATGCTGGAGATGGGGTGGGGTGTTGGAATATCGAGAGAGTTCTGGTGGGTATCGCTTGCTGGGGATGGGGTGTTGGGATATTGAGAGAGTTCTGGTGGGTATTGCATGCTGGGGATGGGGTGTTGGGATATCGAGAGAGTTCTGGTGGGTATTGCATGCTGGGGATGGGGTGGGGTGTTGGGATATCGAGAGAGTTCTAGTGGGTATTGCATGCTGGGGATGGGGTGTTGGGATATCGAAAGAGTGGTGAGTGGGTGTGCCCTGTATATAATCTCTCGGTTGTACTGCTTAGTAGTAAAGTAGGTTAAGGTCAAGAAATTGAACAAAATTTGAAACAATCACACATAAATGTTTGGTTATAACAGTTTTCAACAGTGTATTTTGTGCTTCTCATGATCGACTGACCACTTTCAAAGTTGCTAAACTGCTATGCATATAGCTGGTTCTAGATAGTGGACTGATACAAAAACAGTTGTAAACAGTAACAGTTGTAAACAGTAACAGTTGAAAAAATGTAAAAATAGTACAAAACAAATCGTGAGAGGGTGAAGGAGAAGCAGGCTTGTCAAAAAGTATCTTTTGAATATTCATGACCTTTGAGAGATCTAGCTGTAAGATATAATGACGTAACAAATATCGGTATCATGCTAACAGCACATAGTGTATGACACATGAAGTATTCTTAACATCTCGAAGACTTTTAGTATTTTTGGGCATTTTCGTTGATCAACATAAATGATAACAACAACAAAATAGTTTTTCAAAATATTGACGTTGAACAACATTCCTCACAAACATTTTTTTTTTTTTAACACATTTTTTAACTCTCCAATAAATCAGCTGCAGAACATTTTGTGAGAGAAATATTCATAAATGGATCTATACTGTATGAAACAAATACAAAGGTTAGACAAAACATCAAGAAAACTAGCAGAAAATGCGAGTAGCTGAATGGGCAGCAATGATTACAAATGAACACAAAATGATTACAAAATTGAATATATGGTTATGTACATTTACCCGTAGCAATGGTAACCAACGTATCACACCGTACACACGCTCATGATGTAATCGCGCCCGCGTCACTTTATCATACACATCAACAACGAATCACACCACGACAAAAATATCTAACAAAACATCTAATCGAGGTTTGTAGTGTATATATCTGTGGCAATTTAAGGTAATCGATTGGTCAGTTCTCGTCAAACTCAGATGGTCAAAAGATTGGATTCTTCCAGATGGTGGTGGAACCGTGATTGTCCGACTTTAAAAAAAAAAAAGTTCCGTTGTTAAGTGCATGGTATGCTGTTGGCGAGGCAGTGACGCGATCGTTGAACGGTGATCAGAGAAAGCCGTGGTCAGTGAAGTGGTCAGTTCGAACTGTAGAAAAGTAAAAATAATTAACGTTATTTAATTTGGTGTGTGGAAGCTAATTAAGTTCAGTTGGTCATACCATATACTTGATCTGGTACATTGCAAAATGGATGGATTTTTTTGGGGGGTGGAAGAGGGGTTCTTTAGTAAAATTAGAAGGAACAGGATCAAATGTTCTAGAACTTGTAAATTTAAGCAAGTCTAATGTGGACCAGGGCATCGGAACATATCAATTGGCTTTATTTTGAACTATATATGTCGGGATTTCCAATGGCAAAGGAATATCAGGGGGCCATTATCTGAATCTCGACAGTGCTTGATAAAGAATCCAAAATTTGGAAGAAAATTCTCAAGGGCTTTTCTTTTTGGGAGTGATTAACTTAAACAGTGGTTTTAATTAAAATGATAATTTCTGAAGTGTGGAACTAACCTCAATCTGGTGAGTGAATCCGTGTAGTCTTCATTTAGCATATCTAACTTGTACAGTTGCACGGTGACTCACAGACACACGAGCAGTTACCAGCTGTGAGTAAACAGAATGGAGAGAGAAGATAATTATCAGTGAAAACATACTTCAGAATACTTAATTAAGTCTCTTATTGGTCAAATACCCGACACCTGACATTATACAGTATCTAGTATCATAGATGAAAAGCAACACTGTAGCCCTATAACTAAGATGGTCACTTCCCTCCCAACAGTTTGGGCATACCCCTATCCAATTTGTGGTGAAAATACTGATCGGTTATGGTATATATATTACTTGGCCCCCTCTGTAAAAGTAGAACTCCTGCCTTTTCCATCTTAGCTTCCTATAATTTTCATCTCCTTCAAATATTATTCTAACTTCGCCCCCAATCAGTAAGTTGAATTGAACCGAAAGTGCCATAAAATATGCTTAAAATGTCCTAAACCTAACCATATTTATACAGTGATGGAAGTCACAAATTCCTATATTTACGATTTTGACTGCTGTGCCTGGGAAGTTCATGATTTAACTAAATCCGGGCCAGGTTTTTAGGCTTAATAATAATCGATGTTGCTAATAAATATTTTAGCAAACTACAAAGTAATGAAGGTATTGTTAAACAAACTCACCAGCACAGCTTCCCTTGGAGCATGCGCAGTCGTCTTCTTTGCAGCAATCTGGGCCACACTTGCAGGTTCCACCTGAAGGAAGCAAAAGTAAGAATGATTCAATGTAAATATCTCTGCACTTTATTCAACTTTTCATATCATGACGTACATGCTTACTTGATATATTTACTCAACATATAAACTTGATATCTATATAGTGCAATTCTGGGTACATAAAATCTTGATCATACCGTACATTAATTAGATTATATTGTCACTCATTATGATAACGGTAAACATTCGATATCTAAATAACAATGGGAATAAACATCTGAAATGTTTCCTACTACTCCATAACATAAGTTAGGTCAGGCTGTAAACAATTTCGCTCAGCTGATTTACGTACTCTTCGAACAATTAATGGCAGATACTCAAGCCAGTCTTGTTACGAGATCGAAATCTAGTTCGCAGAAAGCTTTACTCTGATGAATAGGCCTATAGGCTCAGTATCATGTTCACTCAATTCCTTAAACTGCGTACAAACTACGTTTTGCTTAGTATCGGTAAGATATAAACAAACCATGTGATATTCCATAGGCTAAATTATAGTTGATTAAAATGTTAGCAATTTCTCAACTTACCCTGGCAACATTTGCAGGTACAGTCAACAGGCATGATGAATTATAGTGGATTTCAAGTTTTCGACAAAGTCTGAAAAATTGCGATGAATTTCTCGGTTGAGTTTTCACAGAAGATTCTGTTGATGATAGCTTCAAAGTAGGTTGGGTGATGTGAAATTTCAAGACTCGAATCCATGGTTTTATCTCTATTCTAGAAAGAGTAACGTGTGTAAGTTTGATTATTACTCCAATGTAAAAGTTTTCGTAATGAGCGCAAATCCCAGCTCTCGAGAATTCGCTGCACACGGTAACATAACCAAAATTTCACCTGTCTGTGAGTTCAGGCGTAGGACGCCTATTGAAGTTTAGAATCTACAGAGGCTTATAGGAGACATTACGATCTTATTATCTCAACTGAACAAAGGATTTATATTTATATTCATGAATTAAATTAAACAAAGCGACTGATTATTTCCAACCATACCCCATTTTGTCCCTTTTTTCACTCCCCATTCCCGCCCCCCTCTTATTATATATTTATTTCTTCATCACTATCACTCAGTACCAGAAGAGTTTTGAAAACCGTGGTTTCCTCGGTTCTCCTTCAGAGTGATATATTCTGAAATGATTCTACGTTGCCAGACCTTTTCTACTCCAATTGCCCATTAAATGATATTTATGGACTACCCCCCCCCCCCCTGAATACCAAGGGGTTATTGATGACTTCAACATTGCCCCTCCATTAACCAAGCACACTGTGAAGAACAGTTTCTACGAACCAAGTCATTCGAGGAGGGGGAGGGCGGGAAACCCCCGATACTCTTCCCCTCTAACCCCCCCCCCCTTCCCCGCCACTCCGACCTACTTGGCTGCGCGTCCGGTAACCATCAGCACTATCCGTATGCAAATATTATAATGTAAAATGCAAGGACATTTTTCAAGTGTGCAAATCCATGTAATGGTTTTTCTAGGCTACCGTAATCAAATAGGCGTTTTATGCGGTGTTGACATACACGTGTCAATGACGTCAGCGAAACCGTTGGTTTACTGGAAAACGTATCAGCTGTAACCAGGGATAACAACTCCCTGCTGTAACCGATTGACTCTTTAACCTAATACTTACCAGGCCAGGAATTGGTTCCCTGAACTTACGTTGGTCAGCTTTGTATAGACAAAACTGCTAGCTCTTCTCTCAAAGAAATCTGATAGAAAGTTAGACCAAGCCTGACTATTTTCTAGTTAATAGCCTGGTTTTCAAGTTAACTTTTTGGAATTAGTTATTTATCTACGTAGATTTGCAAGAAGACTAGCTTAACCCACATGCTTAATGGAGACAATTCAAGGTAGATGATAAAAAAAAAATTGTGATGTCATCAGGCAGTCTATCTGGTGCAGAGGCGTAGCCAGGATTTTTTCAGTGGGGGCACGCTGGGGGGCTTGAACATTTCCTGGGGGGGTGGGCTTGACCATTTTCTTGTTACTATCTAAGCGGAGCGCCATCATGAGTTGGCGCGCAGCGTACCGGGAATTTTTAGCTAAAAAGGCCTCCTAGATCGTTGGAAATTACACTTCCCAGGCCTTCTAAGCTGCTCTAAAGTTTTCTCAACATCCTTTATTTTGAGATCCCATGTTTTGCTATGGTCATCAAATAGTTTAGTGAAATAGAAAAAAAAACAATCTGGTAAGTTACTTTGAAATATCATGACATATCTTTTGTGAGTTTGACACCGGCATTGACATTTTTCGACAAATCTGCAAATTGCGCGTGGAAAATAAAGAAAGATTGACTGGGCTTTCAGCCAAGTAACATACTGAAATGACCGTCAAACTGACATCAAAGATTGCGTCTGAAATATTATTAGGGTGATAGACTTATTGGCCGGCAGTGGCGGAGATAGGGATATTGGTCAGGGGGGCGAGAATGGCATGTAAGGGCGCTTTCGACACTATCAAAGCGGAGCGCCACCACAGATTGGCGCGGAGAGTACAGAATTTTTTTTAGTAAAGATATTCCCTAGATCGCCGGAAATGACCCTTTCCGAGCCTTGCAAATTTGCAGATAAACGAATAATAAATATGTGTCATCGCCATTTGTGACAAGTCGGAAGTTTATATGGGTGTAGAAAGTATATGCGCTTCATCACAATCCATGTGGTATCTTTGTGAGTGCTCATGTTTTCGAAAAAATAGATCGAAAACCCCGTACAGTTCTTGGAAAGAGTTTCGTACAACAGAATTATGTACCAAAAATTAAATACCGCCGTACGTTAGAGCATTTTGTCAGTAAACTACACCAACGAAATGTGACAAATGTCAATAGGTAGATGAGAGTGCAAATAAAAAAGTCAATAATCGCGAATAAGTAAAAAGTGCCAAAAAGCTGAAAAGGGCGCCAGCCATCCATTTGAGTCCGTCAGGGGGGGGGGGGGCATCCGCCCCCTGACTGTTTGGACGCTCCGCCACTGTTGGCCGGTAGTTCTCAGCGATAGTGTTGTCTCCTTTCTTGAAAATTTGTTTTTTTTTTTGCGGTTTTAAGAGCATCAGGGTACGTCCCAGAAGTGAAAACCCGATTGAAAATGTAACAGGGTATTGAGGCAATGACGCGAGCAATGATGTGAGAACCACGTGTATGATGTCAGCATTTTTTACCTTTTAACATCTTCTTTGGCATTCAAGTACCTGGAAACCACCTTTCTATAAGGGTATAGTATTGCTCACTAGCTTGTTAGTAGTGTATAGACCCATTATAGGCAATAATCGATAAAGAGTGGGGGACCGGAACTAGGGCAAAATGGACAGGGGGACCCGATATAGGACGTATTGTCATGTGGGACCTATTATAGGACGTTTGTCATGTGGGACCCGATATAGGACGTGGATGGGACCTATTAGACAAGTTGGACATTATGTGGGTAAAACACAACGTCAAAATGAGAACAAAAGCGATGTGTTGTACAGTTTTTTGTTTATTCGAGAGCAACACGGCATCACATCAACCAAGAAAATACGGGTGCTTAAGTCATACATGTAAAAACAATAATGATATCGATAGTAGGCCTACATCACTACTTTGGTTATCGTTTTACCATAGCGGTGAGGAGACGAACGGTTAACCCGTTCCGACGAAACTTATTTGTTACAGTGTAAAAAACATCAACGCATGTGAATAGTACACAGTATTGAACAAAAGGATAAGTCCATAGTGGCTTTAGTGACAATAACAATAGTGATTCGTCCGTTGGGTAGGATATCGATCGATTACTGTTTGAGGCAAACAATTACTAGCTCTTAAGATGCTCGTAACCCAAAGCATCTTTGGCATCTTTGGGTTAAGACCCAAAGATAAGGGTCTTAACCTATCCTTTAGGATTTTGCGCGGTAATGTAGCCTCAAACGAGTTGCTATTGTTATTGTCACTAAAGCCACTGTTGACTTATCCTTTTGTTCAATACTGTGTATTATATAACACCTAATTATATTCCCGGCCATTTGATTGGTCAGTTGCTCGTCGATTGCATGCAAAATCCGCTCTATTGCACTCTATGAAATAGAACCATGCGTTATACTTTTTTTTTTACAGCACTCTTTTTGTTCAATACTGTGTATTATATAAAACCTAACACACCCTTTACCGTCCGTCTGCTCACCGTTATGGTAAAACGATAACCAAACTAGTGATGTACTATGATGAGGTGGAGGTACTTCCCCGTGTTCCCCGGCCTGCGGACGGGTCTGAATACATCCAAAACACCCCCCCCCCCCCCGGTATCACACCTCTCCCAGTTCCCACTCATTCGTATCACACCACTATTATCACCCTACTCATTGTATACACAATGATATGATGATATGATACACAATTACATATCATAGCTACACTGGAGTAGATCTTAGGAGGGGGGAGAAGGGAAAGTGCCCCTCCCACAACGGTTAAAAATGCCCCCCCCCCCCCAACAACACCATCATTGCTATAGTGCTAAAAAAACAGAATAGTATTTTCCTATTTGAATTGAGTTGATTATAGTTATTATTCTTGTTAGACTTGAGACATATAGGCCTAATTTTTAATTTCTGATATTATCATGGCACAAGTTCTACATAATTGATTTCCCTTCTAATTAATATTTTATGTCATTCATAAAGTTATTAGAATACATGCAGATAATTTGCCAACTTTGAAACATAACCTTAGGAACATATAACCTAGATCTTGGAAAGTAATAGACGCCCTTGCATATACTTATATAGAGAGTTCTGAAGTATCCCATGACTTCAATGTTGTGCGACTCTCAATTCATTGCTTCACAGATGGTTTTATACTCAACATGTTTTGACAGCCCTGGCTCGATGTCAAGAATCATTTCGATGAGTTTCGACATCTGGTACGTGTTTCCTTCCTTAGGCCTTAAGAGGATCATTGAATATATTACATATATATATGTGCTGTATATATATATGTATATGCCTTTATACACATAATATTAACATATGCATGTTATAACGACTTAATTTCTGAGCAGTACATTGCACAACTCAACCCGTGTAATTAACCGATTGGCATCGATATATATATATAGCTGGTTTAATTGGTCTGGTTGAACGGAAAGATGTCTGAAGTCGACTCCTTAAAAGGAAAACAAGGAAATAAATGTCTGTCATATTTTCAACTCATCATTTATATATCATAGAGATATGAAAAGAATAACACATTGTAGTCACGTGACTTTGCAACAAAAACAAAAACCATCAAAACACCGACGAGAAAACTCAAGTTTTATTCATGATTATGTCGATAATTTATCCCGCTCTCCCCCTCCCCCACCCCTTCCCCAAACAAAAACAACTCAAAGAAAAATTGTCAGATATATGTATTCTGCTGTGAGTCTTATTGTTTAAAACTTGGTTTAAAAAAGTCACCAAAATGTCACGTTTGATTGCGAAGAATTTCTTCAAGGTTTTATTAATGTAAAGTGAAATTACATGTTTTCATTATTTATTTATTCTCTTTTGTTGTTGTCTTCTGATTTGACTTTTGTTATGCAGATCAGTTATCCACACCGAAAGTAGGTATACTAGTTCTTTGCCCAAAGATACACATTGTTTCGTGTTAAGTTTGTACCTCAGAGGTCGTAGCCTATACAATGAAGAAATAGTCTCGTAATTAGCACATTTCAAGGCATAGTTAACACTGTCCACAAGAATATATTATAACCATTTTAACATAACAAATATCAGGCGCGTAGCCAAGGGGGGGGGGCGAAGGGGGCAGCCGCCCCCCCCCCTTAAGCATATTTTTTTTTTTTAATGTTTTTATGATATCGCTAGTATTTTCAAAAGAGAAAATGCTAAGATGCAACTTACAAGGCCTGGGAAGTGCCATTTCCAGCGATCTGGGAGGCATTTTCAGCCAAAATGTTCTTGTACGCTTCGCGCCAACTCATGGTGGCGCTACGCTTAGATAGTTTGCATTGCCGAATCTACAGTTTAGCCACTCCCTTGGAAAATTCCTAGCTACGCGCGTCTCATTGCATTGTCTGTTACTAAAATTTTGCACGTTCTCAATTCTTACATCACATGATGTCTATGACTTGCTTTGGCACCGTGCCAAGACTTGTCAATGTATGTCAGTATTGCACTCACCCCTAAATTAGTACTGTGAGCAAGTTTCTAGTGCAAATGCAAATGCCACTCTATACTGTACTCTCTCACATCGTGCTTCAAAGCACTGGTATTTACAGTATGAACACTTCCCAACATTTTACTGACAAGCGGACACGGTATTGAAAGTGCTCATGATACCAGTACAAGTACAAGTGTTTTTGAAGCAGGACATGAGAGGACAGATTATTCAAACAAACCGTCCTCACTGGGTGGACCATGGGGTATCTATACATATCGTTCCTATTTAGCCTACAAAGAAACGTACTGACTAAAGCTCACTTGATTATAACCGTCGGTTATCCGCAACTTGATTATACCTTAGTCACATCTAAACTTGAACTCAAGCTCACCTCAGTCTTTATTCGTGAATAAAACAGATGCGACAGTATCTATTAGCCTAATTAAGTTAAACGTGTAAAATATCTTGCTTTGGAACAGGCTGGTACGATCTCGTAACCACTTTCTTTGCAATATCCGTTATCAGTGTACTATCGCTTAATAGTCATCGAGCAATTCCACGAAATAACAACAACATAACAAGGAAAAAAATATAGAGGCGGAAAACAGTACTACGGAGACGTTTAAGCGCCATTACTTGTTTACAATTAAGAAGACGTATTATACGGTGCCTGGAAATGATCAATTGTTTGAAGGGCATTAAGAGTGCATGGTACAGAGGTGGGGAATTGGGAGGGGAGGGGAGGGGGGGGGGATGGCCAAGAGGGACGTCTGTGTTTCATGCGCCGTCATGTAAGGGGTAAGTTAGATGAAAAGATCACATGATGTATACTGTGATCGTGAAAGACACGTAACACATGCAAAGACTGTAAGGAGCCCAAAGTACACCGCCCAAAGGTCACGCAACGTGCACATATGATACTTCCTTGAGGATCGTAAATCTTAAAGCCAGAATCCTAAAAGTTACCGTAGACCCGTGATGGTTACACATCCTTTACATATTAATATGTAAGGCGGTCAGTGGAATTGTTGCTATACATCATATGGAAAATTTAATAAACAGTTCTGAGAAAGATCATTGCAGAAGCTATTTTTACAAACAAGTGCACAAGTATTCAAAAGCTGCGAACTGTGCGCAAATTTAATTATTGCAAGTTTAAGCTTATGATATGTTATAAGTTCAAATTTGATATTCAAAAATTACCAAACTATATGAAAGGATGGTGAGGCCGCAACAACATATTGCTGATAAAGTACTTTTATTAAGTCACGCGAGTTAGCCTATTCATAAAACCAGTTCAAATAAACATTTGACAAATAGCCATTTCTTAAATTCAATTTTTTCTTTAAGACTGGTAAAACCTATTTTGTATCTCGTCTACGGAGTGCAAAATATTTCACCTCCATGGCACCTTAGGCTCAAACGCGAATTATAAATCCTCCTAATCCTTTTACTGTTTTTTTTATAGAAAGAAATAAAATTTGAAGGGAAAATTCCCCAAATACGGTGCTTGTTATTTCTTTGAATTCAGGAACTTCTCACATTTGGCAAACATGACTCCCGCACGGTCGCCACGATGTGGCCTATATATATATGTCCAGGGGGGATAGTGATGTCATGACTCTTGTTAAAGCCTGTGTTATGATATTTATAGGCATTCCACACCAGCAAGGCTTGCAACAAATAAAGTACATATTTTGTAATAGCGGCCATTTGTTATTTACTAATATTATCGGTTGTATACGCAAGACGAATGGCTGCAACGGGATGGAGTGGTGTGGCGATGGAGGATGGGTGGGGGAGGCAGCGAGGGGAACGTGAGGGGTAGGGTAGTGAGGATCAGGTGGGTATAGGGTGGGAATCGTGATAGGAATGGTATGAGGGTTGAAAAGGAATGGGGTGGGGGCGGGTACAATAGAGTAATGGTGATACGATGAGAATGTGGGTAACATGATGGTAGGGGTGAGGGAGTAATGGGGGGGGCGGTGGTGACGAGATATTATGTCTCCACAGGCAGGGAGTATTACCCTGCACCACCAAGTGAACTGTATATACCCTTCTAGAGAAGCTTGTTATTGTCCCGTAGGACCCTGCAAGGTTACATAGGAGAGTTCAATACGGAGTCACTTGGCGACAATTTCTCTGGCGTCTGAATTAACAAACGCGAGTTTTACATACTTATGAATGTCACGTGATGTAACATAGTGAGCAGGCTGTCTGGTCACGTAACACAGTTTCATCAAATATTTCTGATTAGGAACAAATGCGATCTCGTCAACTGTCATTTTAATGATTTTTTTTTATATATTATTGATTAGAATAGAGTTAATTTTTAGTTTAAAGTGAAACGGTGTAAATGAAGAAAATATCTTCACTCTGTGCCACTCAGACACCCTTTCTCATCTCCCCTCACCTCCAACCTCCCCACTTAACCCTCCTCACCCCAGTTCCTCCGCTACACGCGATCAAACACATATATTAAGTAATTAAAGTGTTGATGAATTAAGCATCAATAGAATGCATCTACTTATAGTAGGATTGGTAAGTTTCTCTATTGTTGCAAGGATACATGCAGTTACGTAATCTTCAAATACAACTATTTCGTGTACACTGAAAAGAATAATATGCGAGTGGTATGTCGAACACGCTTTCCTTCAGTAAATGGTGTATTAGGCTAACACTGCTTAAAGTTTATAGCATATGGACGGGTCACGATATACCCATATGATAACAATTAAGAACGGACTGTTTACTTATTGTCGTTCGTGTGAATGTTTTTATCCCACTATTTAACAATGAAGTATGTGGGGACCATGCATGGAGGATCGGGTTTTTCACGAGTACCCGGTGTGTATATGGTCGGTAGGATTAATCGACGTACCGGCCGGTTTTTGAAGCAACGATAACCGTAAGTTGCCTTCTTCTTGTTTTCAGTTAAAGGTTGCGTGCTTTGCCCCAAAAACAAATCCTGCAGTTTGGTCAAAAATAGTTTCTCAAAAAGTATTTACCTTCCTCCCAAATCATCGCAGACATTCTACCGACCCAAACTTGATTGATTTCATAATTCTGTGTCGACAAATTCTGAAAGAGAGTAATATACAATGTTTTGACAACAGGTGCATGACCACTCAATTGTGCCCCACCCCCCTCTTTCTTTCACTTACGTATTTTGGGGTAATGCACTGCAGATAATTACGAAGTGAAAATAATACTAATATATTTTTCTTGCCAGACCATAATTGTTTCTCTACGCCGTATATAATTTAAGTCTAAACAATCAATGTTGATCTACCTTATCTTCTCGTATATCTACAACGAAATGTTTTTGTTTGTTATTGTAGTGCGCGTGCGCGCTACAATATTTGCATTACTGGCCAAGTGAACGATAACTACATGACTGGCCTGAGCCTGTCACTGACAGGCTCAGAATAAGTTGGCTACGAAAGCGCCCTCACTTTGTAGGTACCTACATTATTATACTCCCTGGTGTGTTGTCCGCCCAAAAAAATAACTTACCATAAAAAACAACCGAAAAGTTCTTCCCGATACTGCAAGCACTCCACGCGCACTACACTACTGTGTATTTGCAGGCAAAGTGCAGTTCTTGTTTTCAGATTGGTTGTTTTAAATTTCATGCTTTAATGAGTCGGATTTCAATCCCATTCGCCTCTGATACGGCCTGTCTTATGGGTAATCCCCTCTGACTTTCCCATAATTTCACCTTCTCACCTCACGCACCAGATATCATGTTATACGAATAAATAACAGAATACTACTGTGTCGTATACCAGGCTATATAAGTTTATGTTGATGTTATGTAATCATCCATTTGTTGTGATGAGAAAGTCAGCCTCACATTACTACATGAAATTACTACGGTACATGAAATTACTACATGCATGCATGTGTGTTATTATACATTCTTCCCATTCCTCGAATTTGACTGAAATTTGTGGTCGCTTGTGGCATGCCATGACATGAAGATGTTGAATTAAGTTGATCCATCCACTGAACCTCATAGCCGCCCGACACCGTTAGCCGCTACCGCTCCTTCCCCAATAATCATCACATACATCAACGATTTCCTCAGGCGGGATTGGTGCCATTATAATACTGGCGGCAATTTCGTCACCAGTGAATGACATTGTTCTGACGTTTGCGCTAATTCCCAAAATTAGAAACCCTGTACCGTGCACGGTCCCTGGATGTTGCATTTTTATTTTTCTTGGCAACGGTGACTTCCAGAAAGCGAAACCTCGTGCCGACATGTAACATGATTTGGACAACGAAGAGTTCACGGAGAGGATAACATTAACTGTCTTCAAGTCGATGAAAGCCTGGGGTCGCCTTTGAGGTCAGACAATTTCTTGTATAGGCATATATTGTAAGCGCATGAGCAGTCCCATGAATACAACTTAGGCGCTTTGACTTTTAATTGAAATTACTAGTTCAAACATAGTTTTAGCGTCCTGCGTTGCTTTGTCATGGGATGGGGGGGGGGTGAGGGGTTTTATTCACCTAACCTATACACACTATAGAAACGTCTGAACATTCACGATAATCAGTACCAGCTAAGGATCATACATGATTTTTGTTATAGTAATGTTTAAGCGCGTTGATGATCTGTTTACACCCGATTGGAGATATCATGTTACCATTGTAACCATTTCAAAGCCCATCTGTCCTTCGATAAGGACCTGTATTGAACAAATTTGAGAAAAGGGTCGTCATTTCTAACCTAAAATCAACCCTCGTTGTTTACAATATACTTTTGGTAGCCTGTTGTTTACCAAAGTTACCGTACAAGTTTTTTGTTATTGATATATTCAGCCATTTTATGTGTTTTGTTTGCACGTGACAGGTTGACACGGTTACTTCCAAGAAAATGTAAATATCTTCCGATAATCGAATCGTCAATAACAACTGTAACATAAATAGATAACTGACCACGAATATATACGCAATGGTGCATGCACAAATATATGAATCATATACGCTAACTCAAGCGGTACGTACCACGCAGGCTAACACATAATGCTTTGTGCATTGATTCAACCAGCGGGAACCAACCACTCACTGATCTGTTAGTGTACAGATCAGTGGAACCAAACACGTCACGGTCAAACGACAAACTACACAGATATAGACACCGCCCCATACAGATTCACACAGATATACTTCTCTGGTAGGCCTATATCTGTCATAGGCTAACTAATTACTTTAAGTTTTTTTTTAGTTCCACATTTAATCATATACAAACACAATATACCAAAATATTACAAAAATGACCGTGGGGGAGGCCTGACAGAAGCATATATGCTTTTCGAGGTCTGGCTAATTTACACAGACAAAAATACATGAAATGACCATAAAAAATAAAAAGGCAAATAGTTAAGGAAAGGAAAAGAAGAGAGGGAAGGGAAAAATAGATGGAAGGAGGAGAAAGTAAACAGAGAAGAGTACGAAACAGACTAGCTAAAGAAGAAATATCTAATCTTGTTCCAAGTAAATACTCTTAAATGAGTCAAAATGCATGCTAAGTTCTTCAATACCGCCATCATTTCCTTTCGGAGGCAACATTTCATACTGTAGTTTGGATTGAATCCTGGGATCGGCGCTGCCCTGCTTTGACGACTTGTAAATCTGGAGTTATGCAAATTAGGCACCAACATTAGGGGTTTATAATGAAATATTAGATTCAATTGTCTCTGTATTGGATGATCGCCATGCGCAACAGCAGATGGGAAACAGGATGTTTAAATTGTTTTCCTCATTAACATGTCAGAAGTCAATTTAACTCTGCACTTTAGTATATCCTTTTCAGCCATTTCCTGAAGCTGTTAATATAATAATTTTGAAGAACTGTTCTTAGAAAAGAATAATTGAGTGCCAAATGGTATATCCCTTCATTTCTTTAGTCATAAACTTAATGATAACTAAACTGATAGCCTATACCTATGTGTTAAAGTTGAACGAAAACGAGAGTTGGGTTCAGAATTTTGATATTCGAGTTTGCCAATGACAGATATCACATTAAATTTAAAAAAAAAGTCACATTTTTAGAAGGTTTCCTTGAAACGAAGACCATAACTCCGATCCATTTCTTCGACTTGTTTCTGCAAAGTTGGTAGAAAGAACGGAAATAAGATTGGCATAAAAGTCTTCCAAAGGAGGGCGCAATTCCATATCTTGAAACAGCGAGGAATTTAGAAGACTTGTTTTGGGAAGAACTTGCTGAACACCATAATCAAGCGTAGTTGAAATAAAAGAAAGAAACTTAATTGTTACAATGCTGATGTAAAACTATAAAGCAAGTGTTATACATAGGTCTAACGCTATAAGGGTTTGGATACTGTTGATGTAACACATATAGTGTCAAATAATTTGTTACACATGAGGGTAACACTTTAAGGGTTGGATACTGTTTGATGTAACACATATAGTGTCAAATTATGTAAAGCTAAGTGTTAACATGTATTACAAATGATTGTAACACTTTAAGGGTTCCATACTGTTGATGTTACACATATAGTGCCAAGTTATGCCAATTTAGCACACACCTCATAAGTTTTAACATGTATTACACATGATTGTAACACTTTAAGGGTTGAATGCTCATGCTCATGCAAGACTTAAATTGATCACGTCAAATTATGGAAATAACCATAATATATAAACCAAATAAGTGTTAGCATTTGATACACATTAATTGTATCAGTTGTATGTTCTTGCATGATGACTTTTAAAAATTCATAGGCTGATGTTACCCTACGCCAGTCGCGTAGCGAGGAATTTGCCAAGGGAGGGCAAAGCTTGTAGGCAAACTATCTAAGCGTAGCGCCACCCAGTCGGCGCGAAGCGTACAAGAACATTTTGGCCGAAAATGCCTCCCAGATCGCTGTAAATGGCATTTCCCAGGCCTCGTAAGTTGCATCTAAGCATATTCTATTTTGAAATTACTAGCGATATCAAAAGTATGCTCAAGAGGGGGGGGGGGGCGGTCGCACACTTTGCCACCCCCTTGGCTACGCGCCTACCCTATATGCTTTGCTTCGTTTGCTTTCAACTGCCGAGGAAATTGTATAGGTTACCTCCCAGGGCAATGGCTGAGGTGATGCCAATTGAAGAGGGTCGGGCGGTGGGAAACGCATTATTTTTTTGGGGGGGGGGAGACATTCGGAAATACTTGTCATTGGCTAGAGGGTTCAAGCACATTTTGCAATTGACAGGTGTGCGGCGAATGCCCATCGGATTCGTAGCTTATATGAGGCGTCGTTTCTTTTTGGCTCTTTCTGTATGGGAGCTTACATGCAAGAGCTATTACAATATTTCATGAAATGATCAGAAAATGAATTAAAATAGCGCCATCTCTTTTTCCGTTGCTGAAGAAAATATGACATGACTTCATATGTTACAAGTTGCAAGTAAACGAATAGGTATAACTCCAGCATATATTGACGCCATAGTGACGTTACCTTTGTTATCGTTGTACATAATTAATATTCTTAATCATATTAGTATTTGATTGACGTCTGATCAATCAAATAATGAAATCCTAAACCACGGACAACTGGGAGCAAGCAGAACTGGTCGCATCGATAACCAACTGTTTTCAAATTTGGCGTAACTCGCTCTGTATTGAAAACTGCAGGAAATGGGTGGGTGTGGGGCGTGGGGGTGGAGGTCTTTGTTAGATGTATTAATCGGATTAAGATTTACCGGTTATGAAAACGAATATTCCACAGCCTTGTCTTTCTTGTTTTAAACAATTGGAACCAAACGTATATCCTGGTATTTGTTAAAGGCTAGATTGCCCGGCTCTCGGAGAATTTCCATCATTCTGTCCGGGTCAGAGAGAGTCATCTGTTTTCATTCATAATTATGAAAAGGAAATATCACAGCGCTCACCGTCGGGGTGACTCGATATGTCGAAACAATGGGCAAACCATTAATAATATACACAAACGTCGGAAGCTATTTGGGATTGGTACGGCAGATCGGAGTGTGGCCATCTATCATAATTATCGGGGGGACGTTTGGTAAGTCAAACTACGCTACGCGCCACCATGGTTGGCGCGTAGCGTAATGGAGAAAATTTTGAAAAAATGGCTCCCAGATTGCAGGAAATGGCACTTCCCGAGCTTGAAAACAAGACCAGAGTAGTCAAATTTAGCCTACTTGCTTGTTTCATTTTGGTTCTTTATATTTTGCAATTTTTTTTTTCTTAGTCCTACTTTTTTTTTTTTTTTTTTTTTTTGCGCCGTGAATATTGGTCCGGCGTTCGCCGGACCTGCCGTACCGGCTCCGACGCCCCTGACCCAAGAAATGCGTACCCGATGCACCAGTATGCTTCTGAATAGTGTCATATTTTTAATGATACATTGACGTATACCTATACCGTGTCGTTCCACAAATAATCGTTCCATTGACTCACACACTAAACTCGTCACTTGCAAGACCTGCCTAAAGCATAGATAAACGTTTTCAACTGGCATATCCTTTACCCACCACATGCATAGCTGAGGTCTTGGCCTATCATCGCACTTGCAAATGTCCATATCATGACCTTTGAAATGTTGAGCTAGAAGAGGAGCACGTTTAGCATGCTGAATCCCATTCCTACCGTCTGCTCGCTCGGAGTAATATCAAAATTTAACCAAAGAAATTTCTAAAATTGGTTAACATCACCTTTAGGTGTCGCACCACAATTAATTGCTCCCATTGACTTACACACTAAACTCGTCACTTTCCAAGGCCGCTAGAGCATAGATATAAGTTTTCAACTGACACGTCCTACCCACCATACCATATAGATGTTGGCGCAACTTTTGCCACCATGACCGTTTAGATTTTGAGTTATAGAAGAGCTCTAAGTTTAGCATATAGTGATCCCCGAACCCATCTGCCAATTCTCGATGTGGAATCTTCTTGTTTCACCACCTTAATTCACCTTCAATCCTCCAGATTTTTAGGCCATCAGTAGTTTATTTCATCCTCTTCAGCATCCAAGCATCAAAAAGATTGATGATGCCTCAGAAAATGCCCAAAATATCAATACAGTAGAGCACTTTAGGGCAATCTTCCCACGGTTAACCACTTATTCACACCATCTGTACTTTAATGATGTTCTTTCACATTAAAAGGCCGAACACTCAGTTGATGGTAACTGTGTTAATATGCAATAAAACAAGCATCACATTTGGTAATTTTAGCTCCTTTTTTCTACAATGGTTGACCTTTCGAGCGGATGTACACTACTCTAATTGTGGTGTAAGGTATAGGGGGTTAGAGGTTAGTGTAAGGTATATAGAGGACTATACTATATCTTCTTGAAACGCCGTTTGTGAAATGAACAATTATTGACATGTAAAAGTTATTTTGAAAATAACGAAACGTTTCCTAAATATGACTTATTTTAAGAGAGGTCTTTCAGTCACAGAGCAAGACCATAGCATGGTACAAATTCAGTAATTTACAAACAACAAGCTTGTCCTACTTCATGTTGTTAGCGTCAGTTTTTTTTTTTTTTTTTTTATGGCAATACATTTTTTACACTGTGTTAATTTTGTCAGAAGATTTAATCGATAGTCACCATAACTATATGATAAATACTAACACAATCATAAATAATTATAATGAAAAACCGGTTGTTATTATATTTTGGGTTATTTTTTTTGTTTTTGTCACGATTGGCCCCTCATATAATATTTGGAATTAAAGGGATATATAACGAAGAAGTCAGAAATTCGAAGAAAGAAACTCAACAGAACGCTTGTTAAAAAAGAGCATTGATTAAAATTCTTAGCTACATAGTTTGCTCGGTTCTTATGATATATATATTACAGTTTATTAATTTTACTTGTATGAGGGTCTTCTCGGCAATAAGCTGTAACGTTATACGTGAACTAGCCCACACACAATAGCTGTTTTTAATAATAAGATGTTAACGTAAATTTGACAAAATAAATTTACCTAACTTTGAGTTGCTTTATGTTGGTAAAGTTCGAGCTAGGGACTAAATCAAAACCAGTAAACAACGAAGACAGTTTGAAATGCTATTCATGCATAACGTCACAATATATTGCACAATGTACTCGTCCAACTAAAATGAAGCAATTTTCAAAAATGTTGTATCTCAGCAATGGAACAAGCTGTCAAGTTGAGGAGTTGGACCAAAATATTTTTCTTTGTTAAAGTCTCAATACGTGTTTGCTGATGTGTTTCGGAAAACAAACTTCCGAAGCAGATTCAATGTTTATTATTCTTAATGCACTCTGACCAGGTGGGTTTTCATTGAGAAAAGCTGTCGAAATCGAAAGAAATTTATTTTTCTGTTGCCCTTATGGCGCGAACGATTTACCGTAAAATCACTGCGACCGTCCAAATCAACATGTTCATTACACAACTGTAACCGTTATATACTCAGTACCGTCCACTTTCTTTGACCCAATTCCATGGAGGAAACGTTTGGAAACATCTGTTTATTCAATGCAATGGAAGGAAATGACAAAATTTTGCAAGTTACATCGGTAAGATCAAAATAAAGATACTATTCAAGGGGTGTAACCTAACATAGGCTAGCCACGAAAGTGAAATTAGTCCTATGCCTAACGGTCGTAAATAAAACACAGAGATTTGATTGGCGCATGATCTGTTGGGTGGGGCTTGCAAATTTTGATTGAAGTTTGTAGAATCTACGGACTTGTTAATAAATCTGGCGAATTTTATTCAGCTCAAATGTTCAAAGGTTTGCTGTATAGACCCCAACTATATAGCACGCTATCATGGAAAAGTTTCTTGAGATTACGTAATCGATCTGCCGTGGTCGTAAAATGACCTCTTTCAACCAATTAGTCTGCAAAGCCTGCCACATATTCTTTCTATGAGTGTCTTTGTGTGAACGCTCTGTGATTAACCACACTGTAGACATGAACATATTTCCAAACAGTGTTTACAGAAAGAGCCTAATGGTGTTAAGAAGCTATGCAGGCAAATTGTATCGACTTACGATCGTGGCAGTTCGATTACGTAATCACAAAACTTTCGTAGCTATAGCGTGCTATAAATGCGGCCAATAAAGCAGATCTTTAACGGCAGATAACTCAATAAAAATAATGAATATTAATATGAAAATTGCATAGAACGGTGTCATTTTCACTGAGCTTTTAGGGCAGCTTTGAAAGGTCGAAGTTTAAATTTGGCAAACACACATTGACGTTTACACACAAACGTTTACAAAAAATATTACAAAAAAAATTATTTCTTTATTAATTATGTGGTGCGACTATGTAGATACACGATATTAAAGGATATTTTGTTTCCATATGCTTTTAGTTCAACTTTTGGTTGTGTGTGCAAATTATACATCACGTGATAGACGAGAACGAGGGAGTGTGAAGAATTTTAACATTTTTAAAGTTCCACTTCAGTCAATTGTTCAAATTCCTCGTTTTGTGCTATATTGTATAAAACTGCTTTGTCGTGGTGCATTCTTGATGATTCATTCGCATTATGCTAATCAATGCATTTATAGAAACGATTGGTTAAAGGACGTAGTGGTTTATCACGCCATCTTAGCATCATGCTATTAAAGGAAAATGCAGTTCAGGCACGTACAAATTCTGTCATGAGATATTAACGAATATGCATATGGTTAAATTAGCAATCGCATATTAGTATGTGTGTGTGTGTGAGAGTAGCGTGCCCCCCCCCCCCCAAAAAGGGGGCGATGGGTTGTTGAAGGCGAGTGGATACGGCCATTCGGGGGGATTTTTTTCACAACTTTCCATAAAGGCTCGTGCTCTGCCTAAATAAGTCGGGAGCACGTAACATTTGATCCGTCACCCCCCTCCCCCCCCCCCCTAATTTAACGGTTTCAGAATTCCTGCAAAAAAAAAAAAGTCAAATCTAAGCAAGTGCTCTTACGGTTCCAATTCTATTGAGAAGAGTCCTCCAAAACTTTTATTGTTTGCTTGTTTATAATTGTTTAATGATTTATTTATTTTCAAAGAAGATTAAGTGCAAAACATATGACAAGGGCAAATTACTTATTATGGTTAACTTTTCGGGAATATTAACCACTACCGCGATACATAGCAACACGCTGATTTACTTTATATCCTCACTAATGTTGCCACGTTGTCCACCAGCAGGATATCCGTGAAAGGTCATCAGTGTTGATCCTACATTTTAGCGTGCTAAAAGTTGTCAAGAGTATATACCATCTAGAAGGTTTTGATTCTCCTCGTTATGCATGCCCAGATATTGGGGGCGTACAATGAATCTCTCAATGAGGCGGATTATACTTCGAAGGTGGCAAACAAATACTTTATAGGTTTGAGCATGAGTGTCCATTATTAGAGTTTCTAGGATATATATATATATATAGACGTATATATATATATATATATATATATAGACGTATATATATATATATATATATATATATATATATAAATGTATCAATATATAAAGATAGATAGATATATATATATTGATATATATATATATATATATATAGATATATATATATATATATATATATATATATGTATATGTATATAGGCCCTATATAGATATATATATATATATAAATATATATATATAGATATATATATATATATATAGATATATGTAGATATATGCATATGGGATATATATATATAGGAGTAAAGGGGAAAAACCTATATGCTGCAATGTAGAGAACGGCTGGATCTCGAGTGAGATACAGAAATTAAATTAGTGAATGATTGGAAGTAAAAACAGCCAATGCTTGGATTTGCAGAGTTTTCGAGCAAAACTATAGATTACCGAAAGGTCAAAATTTCGGTGATCTTGTACAGAAGAAGAGCTCGTTTTGCTCGAAAGCTCTGCAAAAATCCTTGCAAAGGATGTAGTGATCTGGAAAAAAATAAAAAACCTTAAATAGCCCAGAAGGATCTACGTGGAAAGAAAAAGAACTCCCAGGGCACGCTATATTCTTTAAATCCAGGTACTATAAGACCGATAAAGTTCGTTCGTTATCTGAGATCCGGGTTCATATTTAAATACCAAAAACGATTTTCAACAGGTAATTGTAGAAAAGGGTATATACAAAGACAACAATATCCATAGACTTGAGCTGTATTCACATAGACTCAAGGTACAAGTTTCATATGTGATAGTCCAAGAAAATTTATAAAAAGATGTGTGTTTGGGGGAAGGGGGGGGGGGGAGGGCTGATAATGTTTCTATATCTATTCAGTTTAAAATATGTTATATCTCTGGAATTCTCCTTTAAGACTATCTTGTTGATGAAGTCCTTATTACAGCCATAAAAGTTAATGT
This sequence comes from Apostichopus japonicus, assembly GCF_037975245.1. Taxonomy (NCBI): domain Eukaryota; kingdom Metazoa; phylum Echinodermata; class Holothuroidea; order Aspidochirotida; family Stichopodidae; genus Apostichopus; species Apostichopus japonicus. The sequence continues at coordinate 5,016,242 of NC_092580.1, forward strand.
TCATCCACCTTTTTTGAAATTGTAAAACTTTAGTCAAACCATATCAGTGTAACTTCATACGCACCCAATTCGATAACATTTAACACTATGTCATTGACATTTTTGTAAAACACAGTTCTATAGTTTTAATAGTTTCCAGAATTTCCATAACTTCTATAATTAAAAGAGATTAAAGTGTCTTGCCCAATGACACAACGTAATGATCTGGCCAGGACTCGAACCTGCAAACCTTAGATCACGAGTCCACTGCCTTAACCACTTGACCATAAGCACTTTGTTGGTATATTTTGTGTTGTAAATCATGGCGGGATGAATAAGTAGAAATAATAGAAATAATGTTAGCAGAGTTTGGCATTGTCGTCTGAGAATGAATGGCAAGTTTGTTAATCCGTTCTGCACAAATAATCATGCTGGTTTTATTTAGTAACACGTTTGCATTAAATCTAATCTACTCTTTCTTTTTTGTGTGTGAAAAGTATCTTTTATTTTCCATTTTGGTTATTCAAAAAGTGCCCTTTTGATGTGAAATTCAGAAAATTGTTAAAATGAGAAAATGTGCCCGGTGTACTGTTGAAAATTAGATTCCAAAAATACTGGAATTTGTGATACAGAAATCTCTTAGTGATCATAATCATATTGCTTATAGACGATTTGTGGTTTGCGCCCTCAACTCAAAGTCTAAAATTCCACTGCCCCCCCCCCTCCCCGCCCCTTCTTCCGATCGCATCTGAACTGCCCCTCTAAATAAGCTAGATATAACAACTATAACCACGCGTTGTACCTGTCTGTGACCTTTCTGTGTCACTATAGCCATTTCTTTTGCCAGTCTAATGTCATTACATACGGTACCGGTTCTGTGGCTGAGTGGATAAAGGCGGTGGCATTTGAAGCAATGAGGCTTAGCAATCGGGAGGTTCCGGGTTCGATACACGATTGGGTCATAAATAGTATAAGGTGGTTTTTCATCCAATAGCAATCTATGGTTTTCCCATCTGGAAATAACTTTCTAAATTGAAAAGATGCCAAATTGGAGTTAAAAATGTTGAATTGGAAACCACCCGATGTGTAATTTGTAATCGATAAGCCCATTGCGAGTTTCTTCCACATCTGTGGTCGGTTAAGCGTCTGCTGATTATGATTATGATTTTTGTTTTATTATGATCAACCGACCGATCTTCCTTCATAACTCTCCAGTTGTGTGTGATCTGAATCATAGTATCGGCTGATCATAAGCACTGTCGATTTATCAGGCCAGGCCATGATAGATTATAATATTTTCTGTTCCCTAACACGTTATAGTGTACATACATATAGGTGTAGGATGACGTAAAAATCTATCAACTAAAGTTTCGTACTGTGTACCGACTGACCCATTGCGCAATAATCCTCCTCGGTGTAATTTCGCAGACTATATATAGTAACATAATGTCTGCCTGTTCAAGTTTTGAAATAACCACAGGAATATTTTTGGTTTTTGGAACATTGTTCACAAACAGTCTGCAGAAAAGAGGAACAATATTTGAATAGTACAAAAGTGACTTTTGTGACAAATTCATCAAATTCAACTACAAAATTTTAATGAATTGTTTTGTTAGTTATTGAATAAAAATGGGGGGGGGGTGGATGTTATTTCATCAGTATTAATCATAATTTTGAAGAATTTCCCCTATGTTTCGAAAATTGCTGTAAACTATAGTAGGCTAGAGATTAAAAAAAAAATTAAACCGCTTGCATTGTATATTTTACAGTCTGTTATATAATAGCTCGGTTTCGCCATCGTAAATGCATTACCATTGACTACGTGCATCCAGACAATTCTAAATGGTTACAAAATTGGCACTCTACACAATGATCTGTCATAACTTTAGTCGCTCTACATCTTAATATTTAAATCCATATTTTTATTCTATATTAACTCTCGCATGAACACGTTTAAGCTACAGTAGATTGTAATGTTTCCTCCAAAAACATGTTCCCAGCCACACCCTCTTTTCGTTCTCCCCCCCCCCCTCCCCCTTGGCCTACCCAACTTCCGGCGACCTCTTTAGAGACATGGTTTCAAGTTGAAGATATAGTGATACTTCCCAGGTAAAAAAAAAAAAAACATGCGCCACTTGTACGTGCAGACACATTTATACCGAGAGTATTGAGATCACTTGGACATGTGTTTAGGCCATAGAATGGTTTAGGCTTACCTTTTCCAGCAAACCCGGATTTCACTCTGTGTTGTCTTGACAATGTCGTTGTTTTTACTTGAAGCTGAACCATACATAAAGTTATAGGCTAGCCATACGTAAGTTATACAGACAGAGATTTTGAGTAAAATGTGCTGCCATGAAAACGCAATCACAATTTGGCTAGTAACCATAATTTAGTACCGTATACCCTAGGAAACTAGTCATGGGCGTTGATTTGTGGGGGACGGGGAACACGTACGCCCTTCCTCGCCCCACTATGTAGTACTAGTAGGGGAAGATTCCAGATCCAAAATGGCGTCGCAGGGAAACAAACTGGCCACAAGAAGTTGACTTTTCTCAGATGCGTAACTTATAATAAATTAGATATTTAATCGAAATAATGAAATCATGAAAGTTACTGCATTGTGTTTACTTTATTATTTCATCCACAAAAAATACAAATAAACGAGTAAACAAGCATCGAATTTTAATATCATTCAACGCTATAGCAGGGCACCCATTCTTGATTGGGAATAGTTTTATATATTTTAGTGGACAAATAAACAATAGCTTGGACAAATATACAGTAGCATGGACAAATATACAACAGCGTGGACAAATATACAATAGCGTGGACAAATATAGGTAACTATAATGACAATGATAAAATTGTACAATTAATATGGAAAATATATTGGCATTGAGAGATACCTCATGACATGGATACATAAATAATAACATGGACAAATAACTATAATCATAATAATAATTATAATCATAACCAAGATACGTCGAAAAGATACATGGCAAAATCAAAAATTTATAACTACCATTGAAAAATTATTATTAAATATATAGTAGCATTTACAAGAAATCATAGAAGGGTGAATCAAAGATAACCATAAGTTACATCGGGACATCGAGAAATAGCAGAATCAAGGCTAAGTATAGGCTATTTGGACAGCTTTATGAATATTCAGTGTTTCTATATCACATATGACAGAAACATTGTGCTTTGCATACAGTTTTGACAAATGAAAAATGAATCACATGTAAACCGAACGTTCACACTGTCGACGTAATCAAAAGATGGCTGTACGGTAGGCTACATACATAATTCGGAAAGGTTATCGTGTTTTCCTGCATATATTAACATGTTCCAGCTCTACAGTTCTACGTACGTTTAACTAGTACCACATTTCCCGTGAGCGTGATTTTTTTCCCAGGATGGTTGTGGGTAATTACCATAAAAGGAGGCGTGTCTCAATCAGTGCATCCTGGGAAAAAAAATCACGCTTCCCGTGAATGATTTTAAGCTGGTAACCATAAGTATAACCGTACCAGTGAATAACGATAAGTTTCTCCCTGAATGTTTATACGTAATGTAGGCTCAGTAAGCTAGGTTACACTCGGCTACGTATACTAGCCATATGGAAGTGTGTTAGGCAGAGGTATGTCCTTTAGTACAAACAAGCTCTGTGTGTTGCTGGTTGCTTTGGCGACAACTCCTTCACGGACATAGCAGGAAAAACACAACAAACTGCTTAAATGAAAGTCACTAAGGCATGTTGAATGCGTAACAATAAATAATAGATGAAGAAAGACATATCATCATTAATTATAATATATACTGTACATTCATTTCGAAAACGTGGCCTAGGCTACAGTAGGATACAGTAGTCTAATGAAACAACAAAAAGCCGAAATAGGCCTATATTAAATGTTGATGGTTCGTGGCCTAAAATGCTTAGTAAAATGATGCAAACATGTATCTACGCTTACTATAAATGATTATGATGAATTATCAAAAAAAAAAAAACCGTAATTGGTCAATTTGTAATTTGTCGTCAGTGAGGTGACTTTACGATATTATCTTTACGACTTACGAGTCAAGCTTGAGAAATTGTTCAAACCATTTCACTTTTGATATTTTGTATCCCGCGTCATGATTCGTTACAACACTGACAATTAACATCTAAGCTTTTGTTTTTATGTAGGCTCATAAAGATGTTAAAAAAATGTGTTTGCTTAAAAATCCATTTCGTTCATACTTAGCGTAATGAGTTGAGTGCTTTGTAGCGACTGCAGGTTAAGAAATTGAGTACAATTTGATATGGCATGAGTACAAAATATGTACCCTAGCACGGGACTCGAAAACTAGAAGCGTTTTTCATGTTGTTTTTTGTGGCCATTGTGAAATGGAACTTTAATTTAGTCAAATTTTTAATGTCAAAAACAAACATTACTAATTGTTATGGGAAGTGCTAGAAATCGAATAGCTTGGAACGTTTCCCACGATCGTCGCCAAACGTCGTATGATGTCATACTAACGATGACAATTAGGCTATAACAACACCGTTTGCAAGCGTATTTGAACACATGCATTCAATTATGAAAACCGTTGGAATATTAATCATATATTATAATTGTTATACCAAACGGGAGAATGGGAATTACAACAACTTTACTATACATATAGGTGAAAATAAAATAAAATTAAAAAAGTAAGATAAAAGTAAGATAATGCTTTTACAATATGTGAAAGGCTTTCTTATTTTACTTATATTATACTCCCTTAAAGGGACACTATTTCAGCGTTTCGCTGTTACGTTGCTTCTATTAATAACAAAACAGAGTAAGTTTCATTGTTTCTTGTTAAAAAAAGTATAAAGTAATATTTAAAAAAGAAAAAACAGGCGAAAGAACCAATGGCACAGTTGTTTACATTTATTAAAGAGATATTCCGGTGGCTAAAACATGCGGCATCTTTACCACAAAACCACATCATGTATCATGGATGATATTTCAAATTTGATGGTACTTGTTGAATGCATCTGGCAACATTCCGAGTGAATGATGTCATCACGACAAGGTAGAATGTTAACAGTGTTGAAACTTAAATCATTATGTCATCGTTAGGTCATTATGTCAGGTGATTTAATATGTTAGATTCATTATTTGCAAACCTCATCTCCATGATAGAAAAATGAACATTGTAATAAAATAAAGAAAAACCATAAAAATGAAAATAAAATGGAGGACAGGTGGCTCGATGATGTCATATTTAGACTTGATCAAGTCTTCGGTCTAGTGTGTGAAGGAACATAAAATCTGTGATATCTTCTGTAACGACATCATAATATTTCTCTTAGCTGTTTGGGGGTGGTTGTTCATGGCGGTTATCTATATCACACAAATAATGATGGTTGAGGTATGTCTCTCCTTTAAGGGTAAGTGTTACATTGACTGCCACCGGAATAACACTTTAACGAGTCAAAGATGATGACAACGTTTGTGATCAAATTCCTTAATATAAGCCATTTACTGTACACGTATTGCTGGTTAACATAAACTCGATTTACAATGTTGTGAAAATATTTTACACAAATTAAAACTAGCAAAAAAAAAAATATGTATAGAAAGAAATAGAAATAGGTCTGATTTACTTATGGTTAATATTCAGAATAAATCTTTTCTTTTCATTGCTTGATGCTTGTCGGTTGTCGCTGTTGTTGTTGTTACTGAATTGTGATTTCATGTTTTTCTGCGTTCTGCAGAGTAAATCAATTTCTTCTTTTGCCATTTTTAACTCTGATTTGGTTTTCTCGAGCTCGTCTTGTGTGTAGGACAGCCCACACTGTAGTTCCTGTACTAACTTCTCCAAGCTCTGAGCACGCGCGCTTTCAGCCAACTCGCCTACACGCGCATTCGTTAACTGTCGGCTGGCAGGTGGAATATCGGAACGAGGGCGCGAAGATGACGTAATGAGATGTTTATTTTTATGCATGACGTCATCGACCAAGCTGCCCGACTCTCTCCGATTAGGTGAGTCCAAACTATCCACCCCGGGATGTCTCGCTCGGCTTCCGCAGTATTTCAAAACGTCGTCTGTTTGATTGTTAGCGCGCAGTCGCACTGTAGGATGATGGACAACTTCATCAAAGCTTCGATTTCTAAGCTTTAAATTTTTGAGCATCCCTTTCCTTTCCTTTGTGGTTTTGTCGTGCTCTGTGAAGGGTGTCGAGTGCGATCGACACACAGGTTGCTTTCTCTGTGGTGACGTTGGGTATGAGTTGGTGCCGTTTGGGTGCATAAGATTGGTGGTCACCATTGGATCCTCATGATACGGTGTCTTCCATAGGGTCGGTTTCATATCGTCTGCAAAAGTCAATCAAACAGTCAATTAAATAATAAGAATTAGAAAGATTGAGTTATGTAAGTATCAGTAAGTCTTTAAAGGATGACTTGAGGGGTATTTTGTTCCCTGCTGATATGCGGTTATTAACCGTGGTTCCTAGGGGTTAGATTGTCCTAGACAAGTTGATTGCAAGTCGTATTTAAATATCTAATTTGGTACACCACAAACGCACTCTTCTATATTAACTTTCTGGAATGTTCCTTTAACCCAAACTTTAGGCTGACGTCCCAGCAGTCTCAATCGAGAATTAATGCTATTCAATTGTTTTCAATTCTGGTAACACATTGTTATTCATTTGGGAGGTGGGGAGGGGTGGTAGGTGCGACGGGTGTTTTTGAGGAAGTGACTTGTTAAGGCATTTTATGCTTATTGGTCGTTCAGCCGCCGTGACTGGCGCAAAGATGATGAGGGCGCTCTTATCACCTCACCTCAATCGTCAGTCGGGGTTAACAAGAAAGTAGAATTATCTCCCGTCAGCCCAGCAGCTTTAAAATCTTGTCACGTCACAGCGACACCAATATTTAAAGGTCAATTCCTCTCCATTTTATTATCAAACGTAGTACTTACCACCGAATACCACACCGTCCAGGTAGCGCACGATTTTAGCGTTCTCAGCGACTGAGGCCTCATCTAAGATCGTACGACGCTCTGAATTTTTGATGAATATGTCGGACCCAGCTTCGACCAAAAATTTCACGATTTCGAATTGACCGCGATATGCAGCAAGATGCGCCGGTGTATCTCCGAACTGTGTTTGAAGGTTTAACGGTGACCGGTGTGCGATGAGCAACCTAATAAAGAAATTAATAAACAATTAAACATTAATGTATTGAATGGTGAAAAAAAAACAATATACAAAACAGACATACGACCTGAGTGCAGTAAATAGCGACAATATCACACGGAATGATATGGTAGCGCAAAAGTTGAGAAATGAATTAACTAATGTAAAAAATCAGTTAGACATCAAACTATTGGGGATCCAAAAGCTCAAAGTGTTGACCTTTGTCATAAATTTTCGAATGGGAGTTCCCGCCCTGGAAACTGGCAAGGTACTGCCACACTTCGTCTTAGTTTCCCCATCTACCCCTACCCCGCTCCAGAGTGCCCCCGTTTTTATATTCAGGCCGGATGTATGAATCATATGTGAACACGAAACTCAATAAGATAACGGGTAAGAACACATCGGGCCATATATAGCTGTTTAAATATACTGATGTTGTTAAACACCTATGCAGCAGCATATATAGCCAATAACCAATCATTACAAGGGAAATTACGATAAAAGTCACTTCGACCAATAAAAATAACATGACGGCTGATTCTCACATGTTTTATTGGGGGCACACGGATGTGCCACAAATATCATGGCGCGTTTTTAATCGTTCAACCTTCCACCCCAGTCGTTTTTACTGCATGTTAAACACCAAACGATAAACTGGCATTTATTCATGTTTCTATGAATTCGACTACTAAACAACGAAAAGGGAAATCTCCGTAGCTGGCATAAGGGACCTTAGTTTCTTCTATTGCAATAGAATAGTGTACAATTGTATACACCAACAAAATTATTTCTCGATACGAGTTACGCAGTTGCAAATAATTGCGTTACAAACTTCCCATACATACAGTATTGTAAAAGGTAATGAATAAAACCAGACGTTCTATAACATGTCGTAAAGATGAATGATTTTCAATTCCTGAGACTGTCTGACTCTTATATTAAACAGCATAATTACAGAGAGCAGACATTATAAGTCATAAATGCTTTTTAGATATATAGCCTACTTAACCGTGTGACGTTTATAGCGGCGGCAATATAACAACGGAGTGTTTACAGTAGGCGTATACTCTCCGTGCAGTTACCAACACCACATTGATATGAAGACACGATTCATGGAAATCAACAAGGATTTAGAATGTGCATCCGCTATTTAGTAATATACATGCAGTCACCAATGGGTTATATTGCCATTTGTCATTACAAGATTAATTAATACAGTTCAAAACGCTGAGTATTATTTTCCCATAATACAACGCGATGACCACACTCCGACAGTATTTGGCATTTTGCCGAAAAGAGCCGAAAACTCTCAGACTGGGCAGAGTACGTATTAAGAAGTATACTTGCAGAAAACAATGGCTTACATCCCGTCGAAAATGCGGCAACGTGAACATAGGTATAATTTAGGGTGAAAATTGGGGAAATTGGAAAATAACCAGAATCAGTTAGGACAAATATACAGGCCAAGGAGGAGAAAGTTGAAGCAACTGTGATTAAACGGATGGGAAGGGGAGGATGTGGGGTGCGGGGGGGGGGCAACGAGAATTGAAACACGTACACTGTTATTATTGACCTAATATTTTTGCGTGAAACTTATCCGTTACATCTGCATTGTAATTTCTATGGCGAATTTTTATTGGAGTAATTTAGTTTGGAATACAGCAGTTACAAGATTCCGAAGAGCACGAGGGTGGGTATGATTGTTTGGGGGGGGGGTGGGGGTGGGGGGTGTGGGTGAACTAGTCAATTTAGGAAACCTTCAAAACTTTGAGCAAGGTTTATTACTATACGGTATGTGAATATCTATACACAGTGGCATATATACTGATTCTCCCTGCCAATATCTAGGCAGTTATGGGACTACATAATATAAGTTACGTAACCATTCTTTTATTCTAAAGCATTTGACTGTTTGAATGTCTATATTAGCATTCGTGTGAGGTTCATACAAGGTTTTAGTGCAGTTCTGTTTAGAACGTTTTCGAACTATTTTCTTCAACTCCCGCGAAGTAACAAGGTATACTGGCACTGCACTATAACGTGGAATAATCTGTACTATACCCACTAGTTCACATACAGTGAAGGGCTTATTGGTGTACACTTTTTTTTTTTTTTTTTTATATATTACATTTTTATATATATTTTGTTTATGCTCTTACCACCTACTGTAGCCTCTGTTGACCTCAAATAACATTTGCTATTTATCACCTAAAACAATACCCTATAGTGCACTTTATAATACACACAGACGTTACATGTAATATTTATTGATCTTACGATCAAAATAATGCGTACCTAAGGGTAAATAGGCCGTTGTATATATAAAAAAAAAATAGAAAAACGTAAAGACGGAAATTATGCATGGAAGATCAAATGGAAACAACTGCATATATATATATATATATATATATATATATATATATATATATATATATATATATATATATTATGGTACATAGCGCGATAATTCATTGAACCCGGATCTACAGAGGTCACGGGTATACAGGCTGCTATTGTTACTATTCATATAATTACTTAGTGAATATAATACAGACATAATCACTGTGATACTATATAGGCCCTACACGATACGGAGTTTCTTTTTTTCTCTGTACAATTCAGTATACCGTTAACACGGCATCTAACTTAACAAATAATCACTTCAAATTGTTCAATTGCTCAGACGATAAGCAGGTTCTCTATACATGCATTATAAGCCAGATAATATGTTGTATTGTTTGTGTCCTCTGAGTGGTGGTAATAAGCGTGTCTATTTTCCCCTTTCCCAACAATACAGGATGTTAAAAAAAAACCAACAACAACGCGGGGGGGGGGGGTCTGTATCACACATTCCTATTGTGTTTTGTTTATCTGTTTATCTGTTTTATGTGTTTTTCTTTTGTTTTAAATTTAAATTTAAAAGAAAGAAGAAGTAATTAGAAAATCGTCCGGTGTTTGTGGAAGGGGTTAAAGATCATCAGTACACTGAAACTTACTGATGTTTGAATTATTATTATTATTTTTTTTTTCCAAAATTATTTCCAGAACTATTGAAGGATTTATATATCTCAAAGGAGTAATGTGTCAACCGAGAATTACAAAAAAAAAGTGTTTTGGAAGGGGGGGGGGGGGTTGGGTGTGTGGGGGGGGGGGTTGGGTCGAGATGGGTGAAGGGGATATATTCGTATTTCAACAACTTGAGGAAAAGATTGAAATATTACAAGAGATAATCCTTCCTTCGACGAGAAGTATTTAAAGTTGTTGCCTAGATAACTCATTGATCAAATATTGGCCAATTACCCGACATATATGCCTATACACTTTATGTAGATAGGAGGTATATACATATAAGCCTATGATACATGCATATACCATTCATATCTTGAGAACAGGAAAAAAAGTTAGGGTAATAAGGTCAAGGTACATGCACACGTCACTTCCTTTCTTTTCCAGATAAATAAAGCAAACAATTGTATCTTCTGTTCATCGTTGGTGTGAATTATAGGACAATATATATATTATTCCATTAGTCTTTGATTGCAGTGTTGCAGTTTGAGCTTACCGTTTATATCAGTAGCATAATTAATAATTGACGCGTGGGCGGTGTGCAGGCGGGTTAGGGGCTGACCGGTGTTACGCTATGTCGTAAGTTGGTAACGCTATGATAACTTACGGCCATTAGCTTGTTGCAGCTTGAAAAAAAAACTATCGACGCTATATAGCAAGAAACATGAACCTAATGATTCATTGCAGATTCAGTTTGATCTAGAAGTCTATGTCATTGAAAGTCTGACATACTTGCTCTTCACTGAGCCTATAGACGTCATTCAGTCTCACTTGGGAGCAGCGGTGGAGCACGTGGTAGGGAATAACCATAGATGGGTATCTCCCGCCCCCCCCCCCACCTTCGCAGGGCGCGCTCAGCTTGATTACTTTTAGGGGGGCAGTGCTTTGATAGCGGGAAAAAAGGCAGGAACTACTTTTTAAAGACAATTTTGGGGAGGGGATGGCAGGTATTGTGTGTGTGTGTATACAAAGGAATTCACATTAGTTGAGAAGTGCAAGAATACTTTTATCGCTCCCAAAACATTAAGGTTTGTTACATAGCGTCTCATTTCGCGGTCGAACAGGTTGGTCAGACAGTGAAATGAATGGGTGGGTTGGAAGGGGGAGGGGGAGGGTTGGATTAAGGAATTGGGATGGTTTAAGAGTGTGTGTTAGGCTATATATCTATACTGATGGGTATAACTTCAAAACCCGTGTGCTATTGGACTGATATCCACACAAGTACATAATTGAACGTTTTGTGAACATGTAGGCCTATAAGGCAATATTGTCAACAATTTAGTACCGTACCCTTGCATATTCTTTCAACAACAAAAAAGAAGAAGCAACTTGTAAAATCCTCAAACTCAAATTCTCTCTATACGCCCACGCGGCCCTTTCATTTGAATCGGATATCCGATTGCCACGAATCGTTATTTTATAAGTATAACATAACAAATTGACGCCCACGCTACAAGTAAGTACACCTGTACATGTTACAACAAGGGTACACATACACAGACACCCCTTATTCACTTTCCATGCTAAATACAATTATACAGACTTATTACTTTACTCCCACGCGTGGCAAATAAACTATGGCAGTCGACAGATTTGTCATGGAAGAGATATCGGAAGTTGTGTTATTGAAAGCTACCAATACTCAAATCCCCCTATACAATCCCCACGCAAATTATCAAAACTCGCCCTACATCCCGCAACCCCCCCCCCCCCCCACAACCCTACTGCCTTTAACAATTGAAATTAGTTTCTAAAACTACGGTGGAAGTTCTTTAACCCTCTAAATTATTTCCGAAATTTGAATTTAAGAACGATAACAAATATTGTACACAATACACTGATTTTAATAGATCGTCAACCATTTCACAAGTCGACTTTTTTTAAGCGACTTTCGTTCCGACAGCACAAGGGAACGGAAGATGAAAGAGGAGTGCGTGGGGGGGGGGGGGGGGCTAGTTTTAGAAACCCCGGTAATTTATATTGTGAGTTTCGTTCCTGGCAAACCATACAAAGGCTGGTGCTTTCACCCGGCCAGGGCTGATTTCTGGGGTGTATAATCGTGTGCTTGACTCTACACTCTATCACTACAATCCTGCCATACTTTACACACCGTTATATACGGGTAGAGCCTATATCTGTATACGGTGTCATGAAAAGTCACTGACCATCAACAATTGGGACAATTGTTTGTCTTTTCCCCTCACACGACCAAAGGCTGGCTAAGCGCAACTCATTTACCCTTCACAAGACGGAAGCCTGCATGGCTAGGCGCGGAATTTTTACCCATCACACCACAACCCCGTACGCTACGAATTAAACAGGCTAGGGACGCGTCTGGTGTTTACTTTTAATCTTCATTCATAAAATTAAACAACGATATCTATGATACGGGAGGCGCCTATCATGATTGTGTACGTGTTTACCCTGTATAGTGGAAACAGGTCAACAAACTGTGTGTTACGTTAATGTCAACCGTTTAACAAACTGAGAACAGACTTAGGACCCTCTATATCATACCGTGAGCCATAAACCTTAATAAAAAAATTACCCTAACGGATCAGACTATCGTTTGAAAAATAGAAATTGCATATAGAATCCGAGCTGACGTGAAATGGTTACGGAGTGTTTGCTTTGTTTTGTGTGGCGTATATATGCATACACACTCGACTGGTCCAATCTGGGATCACGGGGTGTTAACACCATAACATCAAAAGATGGAATTTTCTGTGAACAGATTTCGGTGTTACGAGATCTCTAACCAAAGGTTTGGAATGGTGCCTCGCGGATCGACGTGGTGAACATCCTCCCCCCTCCCCCACCCAGTTTTCAACCTCGAATACAAAATGAAATAGTTATTATTATAGCCCAAGCTTGCGTACCTTCTTATGGACTTAATTTATTATCGAAATATGCCTTAGAACGCACTATTTCACGTCTATACACTTTAATTTTATCTCTGGGGAGAGAACCCTCGAACCCCCTACGTGGTAGTCGGTTTCAACGACATACTTTTTGAAATCCTGCCGATCCGTCCGTGGTAAGCCTATATGTAGCACGGGAGCTAGGACTGGGTGGGCAGAATTGCATGAGACTATCGGGCATTTTCTTCTTCTTCAAGAGTTCCAATAATTAGAGGCATATTACTGTTAAAAGCGTTGGATAACTATATTTTAAACTTTCAATTTGCGTCCCAATTTCACCCATCCCTCCATGATCATCCCTTCCACTTCTCAGTGGAGTTTCCTGAGCACAAACAAAACAAAAGCCTGAAAATAGACATGGATATAACAGCGCACTCCCGTTTGAATACATACTATTTACAACCTCCTCCCTCTTCCATCGCCTCCCCCTACGACCAAAGAGATGTTGGAACACCCCACCCTGCCCCCTCCCCCTCCATCCCCACCCCCTCCCGTACGCAGATCAATACAGCGATGTATCAGACTTACTTTACTACCTCCAGGTGTCCCATTTCGGAGGCTGCATGTAACGGTGTCGCCCCCCAGTTGGTTTTCGATTCCACGTTGGCGCCTTTCGCCAACAGGTTGCTGACAACGTCGGTGTATCCTTTCGTACTCGCCCAGAACAACGGCGTTTCACGTTTAGTTTTAGACTGATAGTTAGCCGATTCCTTGCTTGTGGCCAGTTGTTTCCATATTTCTACTTTATCTTCGCTTTGAATGGCGCGGATTAGCTCAGCCATTGCCCACGAAGTCTATAATTCCCCAGTCAGCCGTATTCGTCATTGGATCTTTCCCTTGTGCGTGCTTTCTATGGCGTATACACACAGACAAACATACACTACATACATACACACGCACACACTCCTCGTTGACGGAGCAAAACTCAATCTCTTTTGAGAAGATTCAGTTATACACAAATGGTTTCAAGACTGAAGTTGACATGTTTATAGCTCCATGGTAGAACCTATCGACACACAGAGCAAATGAACAATGAACTTGTTATAGAATTCGCCCTACACTCTAGTTATATAGGTATATTCCCAACTGAAGTGATTTTTTGTGCAAGTGTTCTCGGATTCATGAAGGATGGTAGAAATAGACCTTGAGAGTTCTCGTCATCGCTGGATATGTTTCATCGTTAGTTATGGACTAACATACATACCCCTGACCTTTTCAGCTGTGCTAATACTAGTTGGTTTTACACATGTAGTAACCCGAGAAGAGTCCGTTTTCTGCGAAAAACAAACAATGTGGAGGTTACTTCATTGATAACACTGTACCAGTTTACAACAGGACGTGAAAACGTAAACGATTTCCCTATATCCGCTTCTATAACTTCGAAGTTGCTGTATCACCAGAAACGGTCATAAACTCTTACGAAATCATCCTGCTAAGTAGAATCCATGTGGTAATTGCTATGTTCAAAAGTGAGTGCGACTTGTAGACTGGTGAATAACACAAAATGACACAAAACTCAAAGACCATATAGCTACCAAGTTGCAGAACATCAATTATCCGTGAATTGGAAGTACATTGGCTATATATACTTGGTCCTGTTTGTCGTTGCTTTATACATATGAATAGTTAACAGGCTTTGCGTTTGTGCACTGTTGTGGTAAACCAAACTTTTGTTGTTGCCCTAATCGGATTTTTCTGAAATTTGTACAAGCTATTTCAGTCTAGCGCCACTGACTTTTTGTTAATTTTTTTTTTAATGAAACTTCAAGAGGAGAAAGAACGTTTTTCAAATGTATATACAACGGGAGGACTCTGCACGCATTACATGAAAGTATAAACCTGGTTGATTATGCTCAGAACATTAACGTGGTGTGATGCCATGAGGTAATTACCACATCCATCGTCCTAGGCTTTGTATACTTCCACGCTTAGCCCATGGGACTTCAATTATTCGCTTACACTATAGATGTACATCTTGATTAGTCAGTAAAAACAAAACAGAGTACAAGGTAAAGGTTATGTAAAAGACAAAAGTGGCTGATTAGGAAACTAAATTACTTTCCTTGGTTACGGAGGTAATATCTTATTTTGCATATATAATATACGCTATATAGATACATAATCTTGCTATATAGTTACAGCCCATTATGGGGTCACGACCAGTTATAATATGCAATGCCCTAAACATAATAGCCCTGGTCACGTGACGTGAGTTTTTGGTTCAGTGCAATGATTTCTACACCGTTGTCGGGAACGAAATTCAATGCACACAAAAAAAAAAAAATAAATAAACACACATTTTCACGTGATTTAATAAGGAATAATTTGTCAAATTTCCAAAATTTATGAGAAGAAAAAGTATTACTTTAAGTAAAATTGTTAGCTATTTCTTTCAATTCCCTTTAAATTTTAGCATCAATCATTAGTATACAAATGGACCGAACTCAACTAACGTGAAAATCTGTTCTTTTTTTTTCGTTTCTTTTTTGCAAACAATGATAACGAAATAAGTTTCGTGCTGATATTTTCCCCCTTTGCTTCAAATTGACCAGTATACCCGGAATTTCTTTCTCATCTCCTTCATAATAAGCATTTATTGAATTAACAAGTTATTGATCCCTTTATCATACAAATAATAGGCCCTAAGGCTTCTATGTATCTTTTAGTATAGGTACTATTAATTTCCTCTTAACGAGTGCGATTTGTATACGCAGTCTGCTATTTATTATAATATTATTGTTATTATTATTATATCAACAAGGATGCCAGTAAACAAAGTCAGCTGTGTTACAATGCATGCTAAAGCCAAATTATACTGACTTGTTTCTCTTTTATTCAATTTTTTTTTTGGAAGACTTTTCAGGGAATTGCATAGTACATGAATGTATTGTTAAGATAAGTTTCGTTTCAAAGTTATGCAAAATATGTCAGGCTATTGTCGTTGTTACCTCTGCATGGACTCATTTTTCAAGTTCTACCTTACCTGCCTACCACCACCCCTCTCCCATTCGACTCCCATTTGCCATGAAATAACAAGAGCCATTGACTATTTCAAGAATATATAGAACTAAAACATGGACGATATGATCTCTCTATCAAGCTATATATATATAATAATTAAAACGAAAGTTGGCATGAAGCCAATTCGTATAAACTCACATTACTTTGCGTTTCTTAGCCTTTGTCTTTCAATTTAGTCGTTTACAAAAAAAAAAGAAAAAAGAATTGTATGCGCTACGCCAATTCGGTCCCAAACTTGGAGTCGAATTCACTTGGACTGAAATCCATGAAAGTAAGAAGTCATAAACTTTACAAAACATGAGGAGAATTAAAACAAAAAATCGGTCTCTTCCCCCCCCCCCCCAGACTTGGATAACGATCGAGTTATAGTTGTTTAATAATAATAATAATAATAAATGAACTTATAAAGCGATAAAATCTACGAATGATTCAATAGCGCTGTACAACCCTAATAGAAAGCCAACTTAAAAAAATGAGTCTTCAAGCAAGACTTGAACTGAATGAGAGTGGGAGAACTCCGCACAGATATGGGCAGACCATTCCAGAGCTTGGGCCCGGCTGATGGAAAGGCACGGTCGCCATAGGTTTTCAGTTTAGTTCTGGGAACAGTGAGAGTGAGTGTATTGCTAGAACGCAAGGTATAACGAGTATTGACCTGGAAGGACAGATCGTCCGACAAATAGGCGGGTGCCATTCCATGAATGCACTTATACACCAGGAGCAGTACTTTGAACTTAATTCTGAATTCAACAGGCAACCAGTGTTTAGGCTATTCGAAAGATTTCGTGAAACTACATTAAAACCAGTAAGCTATATATTACAGAATGTTTGATATCATTTTACTTTGATAATTGAGACATATTATTTAGGCATGCAGCATAACCCCTAGCATAATGCGCGAGAAATACAATAGAGAGAGAAAGAGAGGGAGGGGGAGAATTTAAAAGAATCCATCCGTCTGTGTGTCCAACATCCCCCCCCCCCCCTCCATAATTTCTCTCTATCTCATTCCCCATGCTTGTCGTCACCCAAACAAAGTATACGGGCTACACTGCCTTCCTATTTTTTTCAGCTTTCGCATTAACCCTTTCGTATGATGTTCAGCTCGAAACAGACTTGCATCTTAATAGCTTTAACTGACAATGAAGTGTGTGTGGGTGGGTGTGGATCCGCCTCTGAGATATACATGGGTATTTATCATTCTTATTAATGACGTATGTTTGTCGCAAATTTTGCAATCATAGAATTCCCTGGTCTCTCTTTTTTTCCTTCTCCTCCTCCCCCTTCTTCTCCTTCTTCTTCCTTTACATTAAAAACAAAGCTAAGATTGGCTGATTAAGGGGGGTTGATTATGACTTGACAGCGAGGTTCATATCAATTGAGTAAACTTCGAAAGTGAAAGCTAAAAGAGTCTAGGCAATGCTTGCATAATAGATTTCAGACGAAGACGAGCGTGACACGAGAGGGTATGGAACAACATTTAAAGTGTACTTGGATAATAAGGAAATAGTGTCACTTATTTAGAAAATAAATATGTTCATGAAAGTCTATTTTTCTCACGATGCCAAATTAATGACATTAACGGATGAGCACGAATAGAGGACAATTTTGAATACAAGTTATATATGTTTCTTTATAACTCTTCTGTTTTTTCAAGAGGTTTAGCTTTAAAAATATATGATTAACCTCTGGGATGCTCCTTTAAGGCTAAACTGATGATGACGTCGACTCCTCAGTGTAGACACGATATCACAATGTTAATTAAACCATTGTTTTATACTATTTCAATAACTCAACCAACTTGTTCTCTTAACTTCATATACCAAACAACTGCGGAAACCCCCTTCGGTGAAATAAAACACCATTTGCCCTTTGCATTTGCATATGAGTAGTACTGACCTAATATGTATCTGTCTTATAGGCTCAATAGACCAGCCACTTTAGTCAATGAGCCTCATATTATAGAGTAATTTCTCAACAGGAAAACAAGTTGAACTGTTAGCAGTGATTTCTAAAGAACTGGAACAGATAAAGTTATTATTTTTGTGTCTAAAAGACATCCTATATATAACAAAAGAAAAAAAAAGCCGGTACGTAATTTCTGCAGCCATGTAATAAACTTTCTACAACCCGGTGTATTTTATCAAGCACGTATTAAAACAGGAGCGAGCACGCAAAATTCATACAAAAAGTCAAAACACACTGAATCAAAATGCGACTAAGGATCCCCCCCCCCCAACCCCTCACCATCAGAATGACAAAGCCCAATGTCACGAAGGAAGTCCTCATATATATAGGCTACGTTTATTTTTTTATGTAATATATTTTAACGTCACACCCGATTGGCGGTTTCTAGTCTTCGAAGCTGAGACCTATATATGCCGTTCTGATGGCCATTTAAAGGTGCGTACACGATTTACATCACAACATATTATCTAGTATTCTAGTACAAATAACCTGTTTTATGTACTGCGTATTACAGCTGACCGGTACTGACGGATTTCATTGTTCCATCTGTGAGATCTGGCTATAGACACGCCCATGTAGTGTATTGCCCATCAAGTTACTGTCATGGACCAGCCATACACTGACCTTAGTTATCTAGCAAATGTGTTAATTACCAATGACCATTTTACATTTTATAACACTGTCAGCCAGACACACCAGCATATGAGCCACACCGTGACAGCTCCATATTGTAACATCGTTAGGGGAAGAACTTAGTGATTCTATGTTGATGGTGTATTCTGACCCACCTGTCCTCAATACCACCCACCGTATCCTTGCCGTCTCTCCCCCACCTCCACCTCTCCCCCACTTCCCCACTTCACCCAATCATCTTACTATACGATGAATGGGGCACGACAGTATAACTGAACACACACCTGAACGATTTTGTTGTTGTTAAAGAGAGTATTGGCTACGCCAGCTCCCAAGACCTGCGAGAAAAATTAAACGTTCTCATTTAAGACCATGTCACGAACGTTTGCCTTAATTTTACGTAACAAAGTCAAACCATTTCAAAGAACTCTTACCTTGCAACTCGGCTCACCCTATACGTGAATACAAAGGCCTAAAGGCCTGTAAACCCGGATTCTAGACTTTGAAAGACTTTGAAAGAATCTGCACGATGACTCCCCTTGAGATTACACAATGTCATATTTATCTAGATACATATATGTGTATATATGCCGTCTACATATATTTGCAGTCAGTGTTGATAACGCTAGTATATAACTGCCAATACACACTTGACGATCACAACATACTATAAAGCCAGTGATACCGTTTGAGGAGAAACAGGATGTTTTGATATTATGCTGGGGAGGCCCCTCTGCTATTTAGAAAACGCTGCCAAATCGGCCAAATCCGTAATTCCAAGGGTCTGTAATGTATGTGTGCACGAGAAAGAACAAGGTAATAGTACCGACATACGGAAGCATATAAATGCCATGTTTATGTCACAGTTAAGCGAATTTCGGTTTAATGAATCACCTATTGTCTAAGAAAAATCACTACTCCCCCCCCCCCCACCCACACACACACAAAAAGGACATGATACAATCTCACCCGTATAGTTCCCTTACAGTGAGACTTCAGCATATGATCATGACCGCCGGTGGTACGTCAACTTTCAAGTGAAGTAACACCGTGGGGAATAGGCAAGATACTTTGCATGTGAATATCATGTACGTATATATAGCCTGCATTGCCGACAAGATCAACGGCGAATTGTATACAGTTTAACAAGAACTATACGCATGCGGATGCAATACTTGTTGGTATAAATATAGCCTGCGCTAAGGGCACCATTAATAGTAATGTATATCCTCTCGAAAGGAAAAGTGCATATAAAACGATATACTCTGCTGATCACATTAGCATATTTCCGATGTCATGTTTTGTTTTTGTTTTTCTACGCGTATATATGTTAAGGAGCATAGTTCTTCGATTGAAAGCATTTGAGGGAGGGGGAAGGGGGAGGGAGGAGAAGGGGACTTAATGTGGGTATTACTACGAGCGAACAGTCGGAAGGGATTTGTAAGGGCAGTATTCTAAACTTACCCTCTCTTCTATAGCTCAAAATCTGAAAGGATATATATAGTATGGAAGTTTGCGATTGCCGGGCGGGGCGAGGCTACTATCATGTGGTGAGGTATAGAACATGCCAGTTGAGAGTCAGTGCTGTCTACGCTTTGGAAAGTGACGAATTCCAACCGCCTTTTGTCAGACCTGTTCCGCGTCCCATAGTGAGCGACATATTTGTCAGCCTCCCGAGTACCCCCTTTACTTTCTGACTGAGACATGTAAAACAGACAAAGAGAATAAGCGCCCAGAAATGTAACACTATATCATTTTAAACGATTGGGTAACATTCGCTAGGTTTCATGACATCTGCTGACGTAGGCCTATTATGTTAACATCATATAATAAAATTAAAATAATATATAACGTCGCTGTAGATCCTTA
This sequence comes from Apostichopus japonicus, assembly GCF_037975245.1. Taxonomy (NCBI): domain Eukaryota; kingdom Metazoa; phylum Echinodermata; class Holothuroidea; order Aspidochirotida; family Stichopodidae; genus Apostichopus; species Apostichopus japonicus. The sequence continues at coordinate 5,036,879 of NC_092580.1, forward strand.
TCATTATAACTAATCAATTGATTCATACCGACTAACTGCATGTATAGAATATAACTGCGAGGCATGATGTGTGAAGACAAGGACCCGGATCTTAATTGTGTTCATAGGTAAAACGCGATCATCATCAGTATTTATAAAAGCGCTGATATCGCAGTGAGTGGCCATGTCAGAGTTCATGTGGCATGGAATTCCATAAACGAGGGGCCAATCCTAGAGAGAAAAATACTAGAAATAGGCTGTTCATTATAGTCTGGCATATAGCGAATTATCACAAAGCCGTGTTCAATTGAATTATGATTATGATTATTATCATCATCATCGTCATCGTCATCATCATCATCATCATCATCATCATCATCATCATCATCATCATCATCATCATCATCATCATCATCATCATCATCATCATCATCATCATCATCATCATCATCATCATCATCATCATCATCATCATCATCATCATCATCATCATCATCATCATCATCATCATCATCATCATCATCATCATCATCATCATCATCATCATCATCATCATCATCATCATCATCATCATCATCATCATCATCATCATCATCATCATCATCATCATCATCAAAATCATCATCATCATCATCATCATCATCAAAATCTTCATCATCATCATCATCATCATCATCATCATCATCATCATCATCATCATCATCATCATCATCATCATCATCATCATCATCATCATCATCATCATCATCATCATCATCATCATCATCATCAAAATCTTCATCATCATCATCATCATCATCATCATCATCATCATCATCATCATCATCATCATCATCATCATCATCATCATCATCATCATCATCATCATCATCATCATCATCATCATGATCGTTTTTATTATTATATTATTAAGTATTATAATAATCATAATTATTCTCTTCTATCTCTCTACATCTATCTCTTTTTGCTCACCATGCTCATTAACCTGTCTGTATTCTGTGCGTATTTTTGTCCCTTCTGTTACTGTTACTTGTCATTTAGCCTTTGAAGAAGATCCTGCTAGGATCGAAACGTCAGGCCAACTTACTTTTATACAATAATTATTATTATTAATAAGAGATACCGCAACTAATGAATCCATCACTTTCTGTTTTTCTGACGAGACATTTTCTTACCATCTGAAGAACACTTTGCTGACTTATTTTCAAACTTATTTTGTGAAATATTTTCTGATCTCGATGGCGTATTGAAGCTACCGCAGTCCGTAAAAGCAGAACTATATTTTCAGCTTTACAATCTGATTCTTCGTCTGGAATGCTCTTTTATGGTTTAAAAATTGATGATGTCATCAGGTCCTCAGTACAGCTGGCCTAACTATAGATATTATTTTCCATAGATTATAATAACTCAGCAGACAAACCTTGACCTAGAGAGAAGAAAACTTAAACAAAATAAAGCTTGTGCCTTGTTGGTAAATAATATAGGATATTTACAGATGGTTTAAGATCCGGTTGTGAGACGAAAGCGTCATAACTGTCTCTTGTTTGGTTTCTGTCTATCTTTACAAAAACCGTAGACAGTTCATGTATAGGTTTTGGTCCGCATTGTGTGACTATAGTACACTATATCTTTCATGTAAGGTAACCATCCGTTACTGGTTAAAGAAAAAAAAGAGTCTACCGCAATGTCCTGCTCTGACAAAACCGTCTTACTTGGTAATTCAAACTTCGTGGTTCAAGGTCTCAATAATAAATAATAATAAAAAAAAGAACGATCGAGTATAGATTGCGTTTGCATTCCCGGTATAACTTACCCGCCCAGTGGCATGCAAATACACTTTGTTGAACAAATTTGTTAGCAATTGATTAATTTGCACTAATTACTATACAGTAACAATACATGCCTTCGGTGGCACCGGGATCCAGGATTTGTCGGGAAGAGGCAACCGGGAAGAAAAGTATCGGTATATACCGCGATTTCTACCGAAATGGAAACACGAAGGTTTTCCACTATTTACGTTGATTGAACAAAGTTGTGTATGTAACTACCTTTTAGTGCCAAAACTTCAGAAGAGGGGCGGATTTTCTCCCCGGGTCCCCTCCCTGTACCCGCGCCTCGCCCTAAACTTAAGAAAGTCCGTATATATGTGAAGCTAACCCAGCCATAGGAATTGACCTATACGTGGTAAAAACAGCGATGACGAAGTATAGGCTCTACTCCCCCATCCCACTTTCCCCTCCCTCACCCAAACCCTCCCCCAATTTGATTGCAATCGTGATTGTAAATTGTCTAAAATTTAATTAAGCAAAGAAACACGCACACATCAAAACTTGAAGAAAAAATATTACCACTGCTTGTAACTACAGAGTATTATTGTCAGCTTTCATCAAGAACCTTCTGTTATTTTTGTACCCGACTCGCCATCCACCGTAAACGATTGACGACGGGCTTAGGGTGGGCCACATATAGATTTTGAAAACGTTTTACTGGGCGCATTTCGTGAGCACTGTTGTCAGGATTAAGTTGTGTTATACGGTATGCAATAATCGCCTGCACTATTTTGTCTTTATTAGGATGGCACGTAAACGATTCCGTATCCGATCCTTATTTTTTTTTTTTTTGGCATGGTGTGAAGTCATTCGACATATTGTGATGTAAATATAAACAATAACAAAACAAATAGACACTTCAACACTTCATTGATATAATAACTTAATATTAGACATGAGCGGATGTAAGCAGGATATACTTAAGAAGAGGATGTGGCCCTTGGGTTGGTAAAGTCGACCTCCAAATGCATTCTTAGGCTTATTTATTTATACTTTAAAACTGTGCTAGTCATTACTTTGGACTTTTTGTGGGAGATTGAAATAGAAGGGTGGGGGGGGGGGGGGGAGAGAGGAGGTATAGCTATGGTAAGACGACCTTATACCAATGTCATGCAAAATTCTTTCACATTATCTTTTGTAGCTGGGTAACAATCTTAGTTATGATAGTAGTGGGTTAACAGAGATCTGTCACATTTTGTGTAACTGGGTAACTTTGTTATCATGGGTACTTGTAGGTTAAAGGAGGTCTCAGTTTATACAGAATGCCTGAGTAAGAAAGTTAGGTATTGTACATAGGTCTACAGGTGGGTGTACACCAGTTCTCAGTAAATGTTATCTTGTGTGTAATAAATTGTTACTTTAGTAACGATTGTTACTTGTGGGTTAAGTGGTCTGTCACATTATTCGTGTGTAACTGGGAAACCAAACTTATTTAGTCCAAGTGGGGTAACAAACATACAGCTCTGGTTAGTACTTGCGGTGTACACAAGTTCTCAGTCCTGTTATCTCGTAGCTGGGTAACAAACTGACTAACCATGGGTATGTGTTGGTTAACGGAGGTTTCCGTCCCATCAAGTTGTGTTACTGGGTAACGAAATCAGTTGTGACGGGAACTAGACGTTTAACAGAGGCCTGTCACATTATCATGTGTCACTGGGTTAGAGAATTTATCTCGGGTATAACTGGGTAACAAATTAACTTCTGACGGGTGTGAGAGGGTAGACAGAGGTCTCAGTCACAATATCTTGATAAACTGGGTTAACAAACTTACTTAAGATGGTTACTACCACTTAATTAGCACATCTTGTATAGCTGGGTAACAAATTTACTTTGGGTACTTGCAGGTTAACAAAACCACTCAATATTAAATTAATACTAGTGGGCGAATTGAGGTCCATAGTTCTATCAGCAAATGAACATACAACTAATATTTCAAGTACAAAACAAGGCATTGTGCTTTTCAAAACCAGGAAGTCAGCTTGAAAAAACTTCATTTAATTTTCTGTCAAAATTCTTGGATAGAAAAAAAGAAAAGAAACCCCCCCCCCCCAAAATAAAACCTGTCTGCATTTGTACAGAGAATAAGAAGACTTAATACTAGTAGCTCAATGGTAAGACATGACTCATACAGTATCATGCATGGTTACAAAGCCTTAATTTATTCTGGTGTTCACTTTCACATTCTTCTGTGAGAAAAACAGTTTTATGTATTTCCTTTTTCGAACCACACAGAATCACTTTTCATATATATATATATATATATACATATATATATATTCCAATATGTATTTGGAAACCATCAGCACCGTACATTACTACATCTGCTCTTCTTATATGCAAATCATATGCAAATCATATGCTAAGAAGAATCCTTCTCAAGTCTGAACACAGGGAAACAACTAACAACATACAGTAACAATTTTGTTGGAATTCCATAGGACAGGTGAAAATATATGGAATTAGCCCAGTGATGTGTTAATGTATTATGTACTTGAATTACACACATGGAGAGTGTAATGCCTGCATGCTACTGAAGAGATGCTTTCCTTTAGAATGTCAATATCCTCCTCCAAAGCTACCACCCCTTCTACCACCCCATCCTCTTCCAGACCCCCTACCTCTCGCCTGGCCTCCAAACCCACCACGGTCTTCCTCCCAACTACCACTACCCCATCCACCTTCCGACCAACCGTCATCGTACCCTCGACCACGATCAAACCCTCTACCTCGACCACGATCAAACCCTCTACCCCTGCCACCATCAAACCCTCTACCCCTACCACCATCAGATCCTCTACCCCTACCACCATCAAACCCTCTTCCCAGACCCCGGTCTGAGAACCCTCTTTCCCTTCCATCACCCTCGTTCCACTCACTCCACTCTGAGTGGTACGCTCTATAGTCCTCATCTTGATCCCAACTTTGCCCCTCTTCGTTCCCTTTCCAACCGGAACCTCCTGCGCCCGTAGAAGCATTCCCGATAAGTTCTTTACTCTTTGAAGTCAATGCCTCCATCGCTAGCTGCACTAACGCCTCCTTGGGTAGATACTTCAATATGACCTCGGACAGACCTCCCTCGGAGCTAACAGCCTTTGAGAAATCAAACCCTTGGCTGGACCCTGTCTCACTATCACTCCTGTGTCCTTCACCTGAAAAGTCTTGATGGTTATCCCATGGTCTCCCTCTACCTCTGCCTCTCCCTTCCCATCTTCCAGGCCCTGCTCTCTCAAAAGGTGGTCTCTCACTTTCCCAGCCGCCGTGCTCCATGACGTCAAAGCCCCTTCCTCTCCCACCACGGTGGGGGCTGTGGTGGGGCCCCGGCACAGGAGGGAATGGTGGCATAGGAGGGAATGGTGGATATTGCTCGGGGCGGAAACCCTGACCAAGAAATAAAAGTAGAGCAGTCAATAGTTGTCTGTGTGATATATGTACACAGATGTAATCCACATTTAAATTGTAAACTTCTTTTACGACAGTGTCATTGGATATTGAGGCAATCCATATTGTCATTAATACTTAATAACAAGGTGAGGTCAACCTAACCCTGAAGATAATCAGTTCTAGGAGTACGTTTAATATTTCCTCCATCCAAGATTCCCTACAAAGGGGTTCATTTTCTGTCCTTAAACTGATTCTGAGGGGTGGTTATATGAGGGGACACACTTTTGCAACAGAGACGAACCACGATGTGGTAACACACTGCAAAGGTTTCATGTGAACTTTCTTTAAACTGATTTGAATATTTTGCAAAAACTTTCTGTAATTGAAATACACAATATGTTCCCATTTAATGTGTTTTGGCACTGGAGCAACATATTAAAGCGAGAGGCCAAAAAAAGACTTTTAACAAACTGCTTATTCTACAGCCCAAAAAAAACATGTCAAGGTAAAAACAGGGCAAACTGAAACAAAAGCACTGTCGAAGGACACGTTTAAAAGAGACAGACAGACAGCTAACTTGAACAGACATCTTAATTGTACAGAATTAAAGAGCAATAATTTAAGTCAGATCTCACAATGATTGTGATATTTTAATCTATGATCACAAACACACAAGAAACTCTTAAAACAGGATTCAAAGAGAATTATCAATCATGACATGAATCACAGATTTTGCTGGTAAAATTTGGCCACAAACAAGAAAAATTATTGAAATTTTTGTTTGGATATCACGTTTTTCACGTAGGTACCTGGTTTGACATTCTTGGGGTGTTATTATTTCCTTCATTCTATATAGGTTTGTCTGAAAATGCATTGTCAGTACTAAGAAGCAGAGGTCCAATAATATGTCTTAGTGACACATATCTGGCCTAAGTATTAACATAGTGCATACAGTGGTGACTGGATCTGTGTTGAAGTCTGTGTGGCTGATTACACGATACAACCCTACTCTGTATGATGGGCTTAAATTTATGCACCAAAAGCTGAGTGAAATATCGATCGTTGTTTTTAAAAAGCATCTTTTGCATCTTACCCCGTATGGCATCTTCCCTTCCATCTTCTTCTCTTCTTTAGCCCTCCATTTCTTGAGGTGCTTCTTGCTCTGCTTATGCTGTCAAATAAATTAGTAAAATATGAATAATCTATGGAAAATGATATATATATATATATAAATAATATATGAAAAATATATGAGTAATATAAAAATAAATATAATCTCTGAATATCTCTGTAAGCTAGAAACGTGTATAATCGTCAGCCTGATCAAGGCAATGTCGTTAACCACTCACTTTTATCAGTTCACAGTAACGGTAATTTATTCACAATCATAACCATGCCTAGTTCAAAGGCTTGTAGAATGCTTCCAACATCCACAGAATCCTTACATATGTTGTTTATGCTTGTAGTGTTACGTCTGCCTCCATCCCCCATAATGTTTGTTTCTGAAACAATCAACAATTCACAATATGCCCAAAACACCCTCAAAGCAAAATGCACATCAACTAATGCAAATGTGAAGAGCACCAAAACAGGCCCTACTTTAGCAGACTAATTATTGGGTTGTTGTGGTTGTTATGGTCTTCTCCTTTGAGTAGTTGACTAAACTTGCATGGTATTGCACTTCTTTGGGTGAGGAACAAATTGCACTTATTTACAAGAGTACGAAAGAGAGAGTAGAGACAAAAGTACAAACCAGTGAGTAGAGATGAAAGTACAAACTAGTGAGTAGAGCAACAGTACAAACTAGGGAGTAGAGACAAGAGTACAAACTAGTGAGTAGAGACAAGCGTACAAACAAGAGTGCAAACTAGCACATTACTTCAGGAATATTTATGCAGCTCAAATAGAAACTGATTACAGAAATTCTGTAAACCAATGACCTGTGAGTTCCTTTCTTCTTATCGCACCTCAAAAATCAGACCAACTTGTGAATGAAACACTGACTGCGAGAAAATACCAATTTTTGTAATGCAGGATCTCAAACCCTGAGGTCGCCAGTTTAAATCCCATTCTAGCCAAAACTTAAAATTACCTCAATGTAATTCTGCTTGGAGTTGAGTTTGACATCGCAGATTCTACAGCCATATCCTAAATCGCCCGTGGTAGCCTCCTGGGCTTCTTTCTGCCTCTGTTTCTCGCCCTCCACGACAGATAAATGTTTCTGACCTTGATTGAGAGATGACCAAGACATACTTATATTATAGCACGCTCCAGTATATGATCATACACACTTTCACTTTTGTATTCTTTCAATATGCATACATACACATATAAATATTCATTACTTAGCTATCTATAAATGTCTGTGTTTTGAGTGTGCGTGTGCGTGAGTGTGTGGATAGTACAGCTGGTCTGTACTATATTATATTATTTACTTATTAACCTCTGTTTTTTTTGGGATTCTGTACACCATCGGCTTATTATTTATTAGATCAATAACAGCAGTTCACTGGCGGATCCAAGGGGGGGCCAAAAAGTGTTTCCGAACATCCGCTAAATCATATGATTGGAAATTAAAAAAATCGAGAGGAATAGCAGTGGTAGACTAGTCCAAACCTTTTTGTTTTCTGGTTTAAAATTGAATGCAGAGCTCCCAACTGACCCGCAATTCGCGGGAATTAGACCCGCATTCTAACACCCAAACCCGCTGACCCGCACAAGCGTCCGAAAAAAACGCATTGTAATTGTCAAGTATACATAAAAAAATTTGCATCTAATTTTGACTTAGCAACCATCATTTCTTTAGCATTTAGCATAATAGAGTATAAAACCTCCTTTACAGCATCATTTGAACCTCAAATTAGCCTATATTTCTTTTCATTGGGGCGAACAGCGAACATTTTCATGCCACGGGAAAGAATGAATTATCACCTACTAATCAATTTATTGATGTTACACACAAAAAAATGCATATTTCTCAGAAAATTTTGGGTGACAAAAGCCTTTCTAAGTGCCACCATTTTACATGTAGGCATCACCAGGATTCCAAAAAAAATCGAGCATGCGGATTTACAGTTTAACACCATTTTGCAGTTACAGGCTGGTTGTAAGAAATTTATAACCTATGAGAAATAAAATTTCTTGAGAAAGATGATCCCAACTTTGTTTCATAAATATTTGAGAAAATTACACCTCGGAAACATTTTTTTTAGAAGTAAATTAACATCACCATTGTACACTTTTGTCGCACCAAATTGCATCTGAGGGCATTCAGCAATAGAAAATTTTCCAAAGGGGAGGGGGTCACCCCCTCCCCTTAGACCCCTCCCCAATATCACTCTAATGCCACTTTGGCCCCTCCCAAACAAAGGCCCTGGATCCGCCAGTGCAGCAGTTTATCATTAAATCCTACAAGCCCTTATGAGTAAATGGGGTATAATATGCCATGAAATGTGCAAAATTTCACAAGGCATTGATCAACTAATAAGTTCTAATAAGGTACTTTGTGACTGATCTGTATAATGTAAATGTAGACAATTACAAAACTTGAAGAAGCAAAAGAAAGAAAGATAAATTCTACATTTTTTATTCCTTCCTTTATAGCAAGATGTTGCCTTGAATTTTGGTTTCAAATTCCTCCATTCATGCCAAGATATAGATCTTCAAAACACTAATTGTTACGGTGCATCATTAAAAGTATCACCATGAACCCTTAACTAAAGTGACAGTCACAAATTCACAAACACTGATAGTTCTGTTGATTTGGGGGAACACACAGCTCACTGGACTGAGTGTTTAATAAGTCGCTAATAAGGAGTATTTATATATTTGAGATCAGAAAGACCTCATTGATTGAAAGAGCATCAAGTTAATGGAACAATTCTTGCTCTGGAATGACACATATTTCTAATAGGTTCAACAAAGTTTCCCAAAACATGTGCAATCAATTTGTACATATAACCAACCTCTCTATTAACCCTACATGGCTGGCAGAGAGAGATGCATGGTTAACCCTACCCCATGAAAAGGAAGAGACTGAATCTCATCCTCTCCCCGCCCCCACCCCCCCAGCTCCTCCCCTTCTGCTCAACACAGCTTTATGGATAACACTGATGAACCTAATTGCACCAAATCTCATCCTCTCCCCCCGACCCCCACCCCCCAGCTCCTCCCCATCCACTCAACACAGTTTTATTGTTAACACTGATGAACTTAATTGCTGTTTTTTGGGGGGAAGCCTGACCTGTATTATGCTCATCGAGTTGTTCCCGGGTGATGCACATCACCTCACAGGACGAACAGTAGAGTACACCGGCACCGGCCAGGTCAAGGACGGGCTTCCCATCTACGAGGAGAGATGAAAACAATTTATCATTGTTAAGGCAAGACTAATCAGAGGTCTAGTACCCAAGCTCAGATCTACAAGGTGGATGTTTCTGTTATTAATAACTGTCAAAGAGAATCAACTATAAGAAACAGAATATGTTGCTATCTCTCATCTCTACTTTGGAATTTCTTCCTTCGTAACAAATTTGAGACAGATTCATATTTTAATTATATGTTGAGTCTTCTGTTGGTTTATTGATAATCATATAAAGTGTTTTGTGTACTGAGGCAAGAAGGCAGGTAACCCAGGACGCAGGTTGTAAAATTTGAAAAAGGGCCGCTGTACTTAATCATCATCAGAATCATCTTCAGAATCAGAGTCATCCTCACTACTGGCCGTGCTGTCTGGAGTAGACCTCTGCCTTAGTGCAAATGGCTTGTATGGGCTTATGCCATGGTCGTCTGGTCTTCAACGCACCCTTCAACCACTATATTAATTACGGCAATTTGCCCGTCTGTTACTATTTATATGAGTTCCTCCTGTTAGGCATTAAATTGAATGTATGTAACAATTCATGAGAACTAGGTAGGCCTTGGCCGATCCTACCTCTTAGCCTACATCGAAAGTTACGCCGTATACACCTCGCAAGAAAACCACTTACCACAATAACCTAAAATGAAAAAACAATATTTTGCACTTGAAGATCTGACTTCCCCAAAAATGCAATGATAAGGTTTAGACCCCTGACTGCTACAAACAATGGTGAGGGGGAGGGGGGGTGGGGGAAGAGGGGAAAATAGCAGTTCACTTATGGGCTTGAAGTTTTACTATGTCAAGGTATACCTGTTTAGGATGCTAACTACTTCAGTAAAGAAATCCACCACAACCATATGAAAAAATAAATCACCAAAAATGATAAAACAAAATCCTTTACTTAAAAAATCACACAAACATGAAAGATAAAGACATCACAAATACTGAACCATTTACTCACATCCATAACACCATTCCTTAATGTTGTGTATTTCCTGACACAAAACTGACGGTACAAACGAAGAAACAAATACAAATACTCAATTCCTTTGAAACAATTGAGCGGTTTTTTTTTGGCCTTCCTTACTTTTGGTCAGATCTGGTCCGTACTTTTTCAGCGCCAGCATTTTTGCATGCTTCCTTCCCTCGTAATGGAGTTCTGCCGTTCTCTTTGAGGAAAGCTCGAGTTGACAGGTCGAACAATACTGATTGGTGTTCGGTTTGGTTGGCACCGATGGCCCCTGTTTATCCGCGGGGATAGGAGTCACAAGGGCATCAGGGACAGGGGCTGGCTTCTCACTTGCTTTTTCCATGTCCTCTTCAAGTTTTACACCCTCCCCCTCCTCCTCCTGCTCCCCCTCCTGTTCGGCCTCCTCTGACCTCTCTTTTTCTTGAGCTTCTATAAAGGAATAAGATTCAAGTATTTAGCAGGTGCATGAAACATGTAGATTAATGAAAGGATCTTCTTAAAGGTAAATGGTAATGATGAAGAATACAGGTATGGATGGAAAATGGAACAGGACAAGGTTATAAAGTTATGGAGACTAATTGACTAACATAATGCAGTTAATTAAAGGTATCCTTCTGTCGCTCCATAGCTTCACTATTCTCAGCTAGAAATCCACCCAAACCATTCTGTATAGCTGGAATTATGCTGCATAGCTATTAGCTAGGGCTGATGCCTTACATCTCTCTAGCTAGGATTCTTTGTTACCTATCTGTGTATAGGCCTCCATATTCTCAGTCCATCTAGCTAGGATTCTACCTTACTCTCTCAAACCCACCTCTTTCTGTAGCTACTAGCAAGGGCTCATGCCTTACATCTCTCTAGCTAGGATTCTACCTTACCTCTCTTTAACCCACCTCTTTTGGTAGTTACTAGCTAGGCTCTGGCCTTACCTCTTTCTGCAGCTGCATCTTTGTGTACTTTTGTTCTCATGTCTTCTGACAAGCCCATAGGGTCATCGTCTCTCTCAATCTGTCCCTGTGCAACAGCCATGTACAGCTTCTTGCCCAATGACTTGAACTCCAATCCTGAAAAAGAAAACATTCACTCACTTTAATATCCACAGGACATTCTGAGAAGGTGCTGAAATGTTAAGCTGCTACTTACATTATATACAATGAGCCTATTATTGCAACGTAGAACAATATGCATATAATATCTGAAACAATTTTCATGTTGTCGTGTTGTGTAATCGCAACATGTTCTTATCTAGGCATCTTATCTGTACAATACCTCAATAATGACCACATACTCATCAACAAAAGTTGCCAGATGTAACTGCAAAGTAACTTTCACACTTGGGAAACTGCATTTAAATTCTAACCTTCAAAACCTTCTTCAATACCTTTGTAAGTTTTCTGAACTAGGAAACAACTTGTTTATAAAGAACTTCACAGTGTCGGAGAGGGTTAATTTGTCTTATGCTTATTGCTTACTAAGAAGCTGATTACAAGTTATAGCTAAAGAGTTCATATGTGTCAAACTCAGTGTCGGAGAGGGTTAATTTGTCTTACACCCATGTGTTATGCCTATGCTTCCGAGTTATCAAAACCTATTGAGTTCATATATATCAAACCTCAGTGTCTGAGGGGGTCAATTTGTTTTATACCTATGTGAGTTCACACATAGATCATTTGGAAGAAACTAAAGATCATTTGGAAGAAACTAAAGTCGTGGTTAATTTATTCAGCGAATCTATTCTATAAACACTCTGACCATTGGCACACAAAGATACAGGACAGTCTTTAGAATCAGTCAGTGGACAGAAGACAGTGGACAGAAGTCTAAAACTTTAGGCACAAAATGCAAATTGGTAGAATTTTACACATTCCTGGTTTGACTGACCAGGAATGGAAACTATAATGTGGCCACAGCTCTGCTCCTTGCAATTTTAGTACTTTTATCCAAGTTTGACATTAAGGAATCAATTTCTCTTGTTTTTTTAACCTGTTTTTTTTTTTATATATATTTTATTATGTGATGAATAGTACTTACCCTCGATTTCAGCTCTCCTCTTCAGCCTTTTGATGTGCTTGTTGCCGTTATAATGTTCTTTGGCAGTCTTGAACGAACTCGCCGTGACGCTACATAACCTGCATCGTTTAAATTCTCCGAGTGTCAGGGCGTTCTTCTCGGCACCCCATAGGCAGCCCTTGTCGTCTACGAATATACCACTTTCCAACCCATCTGCAATGGCAGGCATTTTGCTGGCTCTGTTATGCTGACTATTTGCTGGTGAATAGAATGTTTAAAAGAGAGAAATTAAACAGCTTTTATCGACAAATTTATGCAAAGTTATGTGTCAAATACATGAGTGAAAGAACAACGAAGAATGAAAAAAAAAGTGTCAAAACATTTTATAATGTGCCACATGATCAGAAAATGTCCATCTTTCTCCAAATAAATCGTTTTGGATAGAGAATTGGAGATTAGGAATTTAGGTCTTCATACGTTGTACACAAAAGGACCTTGCCAGTTAACTCTGTAACCTATTCACCATGAAAAGTTGAAAACACTCCTAAGGTATACCACATTAATGGCATCGAAGACTCGCCCCAAACCGCGTGCCGCCATCTGAAAAAGTTAACTTTCTGTTGCTTGCAAGAGACGTTTTGTCTGTGTCGCTACAAAATGCAGACAGTAATGAAACGTGATACCTTGTTATCTTTAGCTAGACCTGAGATGTCCATAGCTGTATCGTTTGTATACTGTGCTGTGGGTATTGACCGCAGCTGTATTTACTGACTGTACACTAGTGTCTAATTACTGACGGTAGCAAGCTGTGTGTGTATTTTCTGGGACCGATGGTGGTGTTTAACACTTCTGTTACACCTCATTCGAGTCTTCACACCCTTTAATCTCTAACTGCTTTTCTTCACATCCCACATTATGCTAAACATGGTTAATGCTAGTATAAACTAACCTTTTCTTTTGCCTCCTTTTTTGGTTGGCTTGCTGGCAGTTGTCAAACCTATTAAAAGGATCAACAAATGCAAAGTTTTTTTGTTTTATTTTGGGGGGGGGACTTTTAAAACACTGGTTATCATATTTCGATCATTTTATTACACACCAAAGTGATATGAGAAAAAAAAACATAAATTTGAAGCAGAACAGAATAAAGAAATTTCAAAATAAAACTTGTGGCTCCAAATCCCTCTAAATAATATTTTACCTTGAAAATGAAAAGAAAGAAACAAACCCCCAGAAAGTCAAAGGATTCATATCCCATAGTGGCACTAAGTGATAACAGAATTTTACAATGAGAACCCCCAGACATAAATTTCAATACGATACGATACTTTCCAAACAGAACAAGATTTTTCTTCACAATGTTCACTGTCAAGTTAGCCATAGACAATGGTGGCGTTTGTGTCTCATTTAAGGTGTTAAAACAAAAACCCTAACGACAATTTGTCTTTGCTACAGTAGTTTGTCTTTAAAGGCACTACAAGATTGTTTTATTTATTGAGGAATGGTTTCTAACTGAATGAAGATAGGCTGCAACAGGTGGTATCTCCTACAAAATAGGTCTGTCCATATAACTTACCTTGCGTTTTACCGAGCGCTATCAGAATCTCCTTGTGGTCCTCTCCATTGTAATGTACCATAGCATCTTTTACTACCTCAAACTTGGCCTGGCACAGTCGACAATAAAGGTATTCGTCGACAGATTTGGCAGAGCCCTCGGGACCAACTAGATCACCTTTCTCATTCTGGTGGATCAAGGTGGCTTCACCCTGCGGTACGAAGCTAGACTGCAGGCCCGGTATCGATACTTTGGATGGCTCGACAGTTTCGGTCGCATCTGATTGGTCGGGGTTAAAATAGATTGATGAGTTAAGTAATGGAAGAGACGCAACACAACCATAATGTCCAGTCGTCATGAGAGATGAACATTACCTAAAAGCCACCTCACATCCGTAACTAATGGCAATCATTAATGAACATGGGTTACAAACAAAACTTGAATATCGGAATCATGGCTTTTACTGTTTTTTTGTTGTTGCCAAAGTGGTCAAAAGCCCACTCAATCTGTGGTATGGTCATTTGTAGTTTGTTTACAATTATTGTGTTTTGTATTGTAGTTCGATCCACTATTGCCAACTTTGCTTAAATTTTTACACCTTACTTGCTACTACTCTGCACCAGAGCTTGTGATAACTATATCCAATTGTTCTTGCTTTTTTCCCATTTTTGCTTGTTTGTAAAATATTGACACCAAACCATGTGTAACACTAGCTTCCTCTTATGGTGAAAGTATCTCCTTTTCCCCCCGCCCCTTTTTCTTTCACAGAAAAATCCTAGCAGAATCGATTCAAACATTGTGGGGGGGGGGGGGTGTAGTGGGGGAGATATTGTGACCATTGCAAAGCTACAGTAGTTTGGTAATTAATACATACAATTCCTCTTCCTGTCTGCTTCGTCCTTATAGCAATATTGGCCTTCATGTGTTACCCCAATGTATCCTACAGTGGTTACCAAGTGCTGCAACAACTTATTAAGGGGCATAATCTATCTGGTATAACCAAGGTATTAAGCATAGCAAAATTTCAATACATATACCATTTGATCAAGTTTTTGTTACATTCAACAACAGTTTTATTTATGTCATCAGACAGAACCGTAGTATATCCCACCTCTAGATGATACACACAGTCTCTGAAACCTCAACCAAAACACAAAAAAACCTAGATGCAAATTTATTGCAGTCAAGAAATTGTTACCCTGCTTGAAGAAACACCAAAAACAAATGACAGCTGATATGACATATAATCAAACAAATTTACTGAAAGGTTTAAATTACCAGCAATGTATCAACTGATACTCAAAGGGATGAGGATCAAACAGAGCTTGAATTATAGAAACACGACCAACAACCAATATAGTCTACCGATCGTTACATTAGTTTTGAACAAAAAGAACATTATTCAGGGATCAAGATACACAAACCTGACAAGGCTGTGATGAGTTCCTCCCTCACATTACATTGTGATGACAGCCTTTAAATGAACATTCAAAAGGCTTTGATATCAAAATGATATTTGTGTTTGTTTTCAAGCAACAAACTGCAGACCTCTACTCCTTGCTAACTTCCATTTTTTTTTTTTTTAACAATACCTGCCATAATGACTTCTGGAATGCCTCCACTTCCAAACATCGAATCCATAATTTCCTAGAAGGAGGATCGAGCAGACACACCAGGGGTTAAACTTCTGTATTTACTCTGTTCAAACACAACAATAGGAGTGATTGAAAAACTCTGTGTCCAACTATGGATGCATCTGTCGCAATGACAAGAAACCAAAGAACATTGAACAATACAGCTCATGAGACGTTCAAATTTTCGATTCTTTCATTGTGAATATGCATACTGACATAACAAGTCAGAATGTCGCCACAGAACATGTACAATAGGTCCATGTCTTATATGATTATCAAAGGAGAGAAGAAGTGTAATTCAAGTCAAACTAGCAGCTCTTATAGTCTGGGGTATGGACTTGAGGAGGTCTAGGCTCAACTCTGCTTCTTTTACTGATATTGTAGGCACCTCTGCAGTTGTAACTTATCACTGTAAATATTCTATGTGGATGGTCCTTTATACCTCAAAGCATTTGCAAGTAACTTTCTGAGTATAAGGATTTCACAAGAAACTGAAATATAGAATACAACTACCAAAAAGAAAAAAGCACCAATGCAACCTCCTCAAACAAGTTGACTTCTGGTACCCCTCTCCCCAACCCCAACCCCCAACACTATTTTCACTAGTGTACTACGATACTTCCCAACATCCACAAACTGCAATAGCTTGGTCTGCATATCAATGTGTGCTGATATGCTTAGCAAGTGAACACATGTAAGTGATGTAAATATGAAGAAATGTTATAGCATTTGAAGTCATTCAACCACAGTACCCCAGATGTGGGATGCACAGTAACAGCATGATAAAATTAGGCAGATATGTCATGTACATTCTGCTAGATCCTGTTGCCATCAGAATTCAAGTCCTAAGCTTAATATTGAAAAGTAAATTGGAATTGATGTGTAACCCCGACTAATATCTTTAAGTGGATGTGGGATGTGGTATGCACTCTAGTGTTGAGATCACTTAGGCTAGAGCCTACTGTAGCTCTTGGCTAGCTTTGTTGAACCAGGGTGCTGTTAGCATAGTCCTGCTCTCCATGGTTTAACCAATAACAGTATCAATGGCAACAATTCATAAATGATACTTGATAGTGTGTCACTTTAGGTTATTTGGCCTACCTAATAGTAATATTACAATATTATTAGGCCCCCTGCGCCTAGCTGTTGTGTCTCTCGTTATGCCTAAGCTTAGTACTACTGCTACTACTGTACTAGTACTAGTACAGTACTATGCCAGTGACATGACTCTTAACAAACAGCTTGGCCCCTAACATTTGCCTACAAGTACAAGCACGGCGTGAAAGAGATAGGTCAATAACACGTACGGTGTCGATGATCACAGATTAAAATTCTCTTTGCATTTAGGGAATTCTTTGGTGACACAAATTTGCCAGGACCAAAACGCACCAATTCGCACAATGTACAATAAAGGTCATGTATGAGACGCCATTTGTGACATTGATATGTTTTATTCATAGAAATTGATTAGGAATTTCTATGGTTGTATTACATATATGTTCAAAATATGATAAAATAATACAAGTCATTGCGTAATTCAATGCAAACCAAATAATTTGAAATGTTTCCAATTTTTCGACCTGCTAAAAGAACTTTATCTTTTCGTATTAAATATTAAACTCAGTAACAAAAACATTGCCAGGTTCGATGGAATAGAAATCTTCATATCATCATTTCACATACCAAGTTTGCAGTCTTTTATTTTAATTGCGTTTGTGTATTCAGTTGGAAGTCTGACCCCGTGACCTCGAAGAATGATCAACGATCACGCATATCATTAAATTTGAATTTGCCCGCATTTAACGTAAAGTCGGTCCTACGTTTCACTCACAGAATTTACAGACATTGATAGTTTACAACTTACCGGAACCTCACAGAATGGATTAAAAGTAATTCCGATGTATGGCAGGACAAAGATACCCGAGAAAAAATCAACGAAAACCTATGAAACAACGATTGCAATCCAACTTCGTCCTCACACATGTATTCCTAACTGACACAAAATAGGTCAAAACGAACCAACGAAAGAGAGTTACAGCAAAAAAGTTCTCCCATTTGTGGATCTTGTACTCTCCTACATGATGCTGTAAAGTTTCGGTGAAATGGTTGTCTAAGACGGCCAGTCACAAAACGATTACCTTGACTCGGCGATTTTGTTGCTGTCGCCGCCATTTTGAAATTAGATAGACTTTCGCCAAGCCGTTTTCATGCTATGGGCTACTACCGACAAGACTTCACTCAAATCGTTTTCAATGTAGTGGAACCCATTCCTTTAGTGTACGGTCTATTAGGAATGTTAGGTTTTGTGGCGTGAAATTAAGTAATATAAGTTGTGCTAAGGTTTGGAAGAAATTTTGTCCCAAACTCTAATATATGATTAGGTAAAATGTGAAATTACTGAGAGCTGCATATGGGAGGGGTAAGAGAGACAAAATGGGGTAGGGGGCAAGGGAGATGGTGTTTCCTTTCTAGCTAAATTAATGGTGGTAACTATTAAGGTAACACAAATTTTCCTGAGTCTGTTGTCAAAACTGAAGGGGTCATACCACATGTCGAATATACAAAGGTAACATGGCCTAGGCCAAACCTTATTTCTAGTTGCTTTCTAAGGAACTTCCAACAATACCAAATGATTTATACTTACCCACTTACCATAATTCCACAGTAGCCCTTACTCAGTGAGATTCTGCAAAGCTGGGTACTCATCTGTTGCTTATATTCATCAATAAATATCAGTTAACAGTTTTCCAGTCAATACCAATCCTTGTTTGGTTCATGTATCACACTACATAACCACTTGCCAATATTGAAGTTAAGTACTGTGGCTTGGGTAGGGGTGTGTTGTTTAGGGGAGGGGTGTGGTGTTTTAGGGGTTTTGGGGAGGGAATGTGGTGCTTAGCAGATTTGGGGAAGGGTTTGGAGTTTCCCAGCTTTGGGATGGGTGTGGTGTTCACCAGCTTTGGGAAGAGTTAGGGTATTTTGGAGGGATGAGGTGGTTTTGCCACATATGGGGACTTTAATTAAAAGCGGACTTTCAGTACACAGGACGCGTTTGGATACATCACGTTCTATGGATACTCTGACCAAATATTTTGAGTAGGGCTGTTTTCTTTTTCTTTTGCACATGCATAGTAGAACATTAGTCAACAGTGGAAATAGAGTTGCCTGGTCTTTTATTGATTTTATAACTGTAACAATAAGGCACTTTAAGCAACAGAAAAAAGAAAACAAAAAACATTTGGTGTGACACTCTCCATGAAAGTACATGTTTTAATGTCCTGTGAAAATATGGGCATGAAAAATAAATTACTTCGATCACTTCAAAGTGAAATACTTTGTTCAAATGGAAGGAATAGCTTAACAAACTTTGAACACTTCTTGAAATGAAACGCACTTCATACTGTGAAGACTTCATACAATAATATTGTCTGAAAAAAAAATCACACACAATGTCAAGTGCATTATGACTGGAAGGGGTATTTCAAGGTGGCATAGTGAAGGCATGACATAGCAAAAACAGTTCAGGTGGCAGGATGGATAGTTTTGTAACTTTGAAATGGTGAGATATACCTGTGACATATAGCATAAGATTAACATTAAAAGACAAATATATAAAAGTAAAAGGTAAGAGTAGAAAGTAAATAAATAAGTCCAAACTTGACATATAACTTTAACAACCTGGTCTTCTTCAGAAATAGGAGCACCAATAGCATCCCAACGTTTATACTTCCTTTCATATAATTCAAATTATTTCCAACTGACTTGCCCTCTGCCATTTCAGTTCTGAGGTACTTTTTCTTGAGTTGAATTTTGTTGGATAGAGAATCCATTTCGAACAGAGTACGCAAGGCATCCTAAGCATCACTTGGTTTGTCACTTGTTGTAATTAATTCCAGCTGACTAGATGCTATTGCAAGCACAATGGTGAAAAATGCCAGTTGTGTCTTTTTCAAGTTTGCACTCTTCTACTTCTCACATACAGTAACCCCCAACTTTCATGAGCCATCCTCATAGCCCACAGGCCTTTTGCAAGAAACAAATGTCTCATCTGGAAATTCCATGTCAGCCAGTTCACTCCATCCATTTTGTTAATTTTCCACGTCATATCTTCTGTTGTTCCAGCCATATTGGTCAGTTGTCACGACTAAATTAACCAATTTAAGTACCGACATTTCCCAAGAAATGGTTCCAAAATCAGCACATAAATTCCAAACAACAATCTATTGTACACAGTTAACTTCCAGTGTATGTGTCTGGGCCAATAACCTGTTCGAGTTAGCTAGAGAATAGGCATGAGACTGCTGAGTATATTACAGCCTGCTGCTGCACACAACTTGTTCTTTCTATAAGAGTATAACAGAAACTGAGGAAAAATGTAAATTACATATATATAGAAAACAAAATTGCTTAAAGGTAGCACACTAATAATACAACCTGATTAAACAAACAATAGTTTGGAGCAGAGTTGTAACAACAGGCACTTAACTGATCCACAGGCTGCATTCCTTCTTACTACGGGTACATATAACAGAGCTAGGAACTTAAAAGATATATAGTATTAAATAGAATGTGAGACTACATTTATTAACAGATTTCTATAAATAAACTCTTATATGAAGACTTCAGATATGAGGATAATAAACATGAGGATGTAATAAACTCTGGAAGCTCTCTGGGCTAATACTTAATACCAGTGGAACTGCATTTTGCAATGTTAGTCATTATACATAACAAAACAAATCTAATAGTGAATGAAACTTTTCTTCTTTTTGGGAATAACTTTTTTTTGGTCATATATACATGGGAAAGCACCACCTTAGAGAAATCTGTGTGTGACACACACACACATAGGGAAGACTGCACGTGAATGACTAACTAAGTACTTCTACTACTGTACCTATCATAGAAAACAACATAACAATAAAAAGATCGTAAACTCTCGTTAACAGCAAAACATGTTGTCACAAAATGATCCCTGATATTGTTTTAAGTCACCTGGAATTATAAGTAGCTATGTACAACTACATGGCTCTATGAGGTGCAATTGTTCTCAAGTACCAGCAGTAGGTCTAACTGTAATAGCAATAAGTATAAAGTGTAAGCAGTATAAAGCAAGCTAGTTTTATTTCTGTGTTACGTATCTTGCTCTACATATTAAGCATAGGGAATTGGGCCTAGACTTAAGTCATGGATCTAATACCGGTCTTGAACACTTGTAACAAAGTGACATTGAAATGGATCCCGATCCCAGGATGGAGGAAATTTTCACCCAGTCCAGCTTTAATAAAACTCATAATAAGCCATGATCTTAACTTATACATAGTACAAAGGCAGTCTACAAGTACTACTAATAATTTTTGTATAATAATAATAATACTAAATTGTATCTTATGCAGTCCAAATCTTTTCAAGAACAGGCCCCTTAGAATTATTCCACAAGGACAAGATGGCGTAGGCTAAGAACTAAAGGTTATAAGCCTTAGTCCATTATTAAAATTGGACTAAACTATGCAGGTATTCTAGTATTACTAAAACTAGGCTAGGGCCTACCTGTAGTAAAAACTTGTCGTAGTATATTACTTTAGTAAATACAAAAGTACTAGGCCTATAGGCTAGGGGCCTAGTACAGTAATATTACTGTCCGCTATGCCCTCGAATTTTTAAATTTTAACTATTTAGT
Source organism: Apostichopus japonicus (assembly GCF_037975245.1). Classification (NCBI taxonomy): domain Eukaryota; kingdom Metazoa; phylum Echinodermata; class Holothuroidea; order Aspidochirotida; family Stichopodidae; genus Apostichopus; species Apostichopus japonicus. Next base: position 5,058,274 of record NC_092580.1, read on the forward strand.
AGCCATAAGTAGTACCGTGACTTATCAACTCCCTGATTTTTCCATATTAACGCAAAAAAATGAAGGGAATCTATGCCGAATAGAAAGATTACGAAAAATACGAGACGTTGCAATCTAGCATTTGCTACATCATAGTCGACATATAGCGCTAGGCTGCACGTTATAGGATACGGTACTTTCGTGTATATGTGTATTATGTACGTTAGGATACATGTATTAGGGGCAACCAAAACCACATAGGAGCACCATTTTCGTTGACCAAAAAATCACACTTTTCGGGGGAGTTACAACTTTTCTGAAAAATATGAGTAAGATTCAAGCTTATATATTACAAAAATGCTATTTTTACGGTTGAAAGTTGTCTAAGACGCGAAAGTCACATAACGATAGACGTCGACTCGATTTGACTTACCTTTATGTTTTTGCGTTGGTCGTCGATAAGAAAATGCACTGTTCTATTGGTAAAATCTTCGTTTCTTTCCGGAAATGATCGTATTTGAATCTCTAAAGTATCCTTTATCGAGCTACGATACTCGTAAACCCGAATGACATTGGGATGTTTGCGAATTTTACCGATTACATCCATACATGGAAGTAGCGAACCGAAGTCCGTAGAACCGGATTTGCGCGAAACAATTACTTCCGTGTCAAGTAGCTGTGCTCGAAAATTTGCTAGTAACGGTCATATATTGAGGTCAGACTTCCAACTGTATTATTGTTGATCTTGTGTCAATGTTTTGCCCACCAGTCGACGCTCGGCGAACTTTGGTTTTCACTTGCTGCAATGAGGTGAATAATTTAGTGTTCAAGTTTAGATAACACTTCTTGAAGCTTGGTTTCATATGACGTCGAGCAATATTTATGTTTATGACCATAAAAGCCCGCTTTCATCTCATACATATTTGTATTTGTGTATCAACATGACCATTTGTACATGGCATTTTTCCATTGATACCCTGTAATGTATTCCCTGTAATATGTAGTGTAGATAAGGTCAAGTGATACCGGTAACACAAGCAGATGCATGTCATGACACATACATCTGTTTTGAAATACAGGATAGGAATGATATTTTTTTCTATTGTACTTTGTAACGTCAAATTTAAGTCACTTTCAAAATATTTGCAGCAACTTCCTCTGTCTAGGGCTGTATTACAGGTCTTCACTGCCCTATAGTCTATAGAACAGACAGAAATTAGTTTTATTTATTGTCCAAAGAATTATGTGGCTTCTCATGAGTGTGAGTTTTATGCAAATGATGGGTTTTTAAAGTAGGTACCACTTGAACGGAAACTGTAGGTTTTTGAATGTCATGAACCTTTAGCTCAAGAATGGAAAATGTGTTACTCCAAATGCGAGGTCACGATTTTGTAGGTTTTGAGGTATCAGCTATATATGCTATCCGTAACAAAAGTCATAAAGTGATGTATACTCATCTTGTTGTTGTTGTTTTTATTATTTTTGTTATTGTTATTATTATCAATATTAATATGATGATGATTATTATTATGATGATTATTATTGTTATTATTATCCTTTTGTAAAGTATTGAACATCTTTCTCTTCTGTTGATTCATGCACAAATGCACACATTTTGGTACTGCTTCTAGGATAAAGGGTATTAACTCTTGCAATTAGTAGTAAACTATCAGATAAACTTTTTCAAATTTTGTTAACCGTGTCACCCCCACACGCACGTGAACGAAAAATTGAATTGCGCCACCAACTTCCCAGCACACCTGCTAACTGGAATGTACTACCGAAACAAAAAAGTGTGAACTTTGACAACTCTTATTCGTTTACGCCCATTACACCGACACACTGAAAAATGGTACCGACTATTTCAATAAATTATTTCATTATTTCCGTCTTAAATTAGTCTTTTTAATTTAATTTATTATTTTTTCATGTCTAATATATTTTTTTGACTCGAAATTGTGAAATAAAAGATATTAAAATATATTGTAGGTGAGGTAAGAAATAACATTACACTTCATCATAGGTAAACTAGCAGAACGGGCTTCAAAGCTTAGTCAGTAGTGGTTGCATTCATTACGATATCTATGTAGTCTGCACAGAAGGGTACAGTAGGATCAATGCGTGGATAAAGTGTCTTCACAACGAGAAATTGTTGGATAACGGATATATAATTTTACTCACCACGGCTGCGAACGTAAGACGTTAGTTGAACAAATCTGGAACAATATTATATATATATAAATATTCGGTAGAAGCAAAGAAAATAAACAGCAGTCATGGCGAAAGAGCGCAAAGAGAATGCGTATGCATATTCCTACCACACTAACTACATTAGAAATGCCCGTGCTATTGCAATAGCATGGGGAATCTTTACATTTTGTTTCGCCATAATTATGATTATTTTGTTCGTGGAACCTAGTTGGATGTACGGTGCAACCCAAGGAATGGGTTCGTTTGGCCTTTGGCAATATTGTCGACAACCAAGCACTTCTTTAGCACCGGATACATGCGAGTCAAGTTTATTTGGATCCACGAGTTCTACTTACCCTGAAGCCAACGGTCCCATACAGATAGCTGCCATCGTGATTTTGGTAGCTGCTGTTTTGGTCGGCCTTTCCATCTTCTCCATGCTTCTCTTCCTCTGTAAGCGACCCAAAACACCGACTGTATTTATGATCGCGGGTTCACTACAAATCGCATGTGGTAAGTTAAGTTTGCATTTATGTAAGTAGTATACTGGCCCAAGGTTAAACTAGTTAGAATTTCACTTAAGTTAAAGACCAAACGTTAGGCCTACCCTTATTTTTAGGGTCCTAATTTTAAATATAAAAGTGTGCACATAAGCCATATGTAGGCTAACATGCATATTCGTGATTATATAATACGTGACATGTAATGACCTATCCTGTATACTGTACAGTCTAATGTTAAATGTCATTACTTAGTAATATTGTTGTTGGAAGATACATGTGTTTGTTTTGAAAATTGTTTGCAGAAGCCAGGGCCCTATACTAAAGACTCCCAGAGGTGGCCTGGGCCTATGGTCCCCCAATAATGTTCAGAGAAATGGTTTCAATAGCACTTTTTATATCACTGAACATTGGCCTGACTTCTATGGGTATTAAATGCATTAGGTTGCAAATATTAAGGTGAACTGCTTTACTTTGTCTGCAAAACTTACAACCCTGTTCATCTCATCAATACAAGCAGTAGCCATTAACAATACTATAGTTTTTAACTCTGTTCTGCACTTTGTAAGTCTTGTTCAAAATCCATGTTTTTTTCTTACTTGTACCTGTTAAATAATGGTTTTGAATTGATAATGATTCCGAATTTTAACAAATTTGTATCTATTTCCTCGGCAGGTGTACTTGTGTTGATTGGCGTTATTCTCTTTGCTGTCGGACGAGGAGGCCTATCCGGCGGTATCGCTTTTACGGTCTGCGGAGCTAATGCAGGACAGTGTCCTTTTGGCTGGGCTTTCATCCTTGCCATTATAGCTGTACTGGACGCCATAGCATTGGGTATTTTAGCCTTCATCTTGGCTATCAAGCAGGATAAACTTGATGCTGACATGACATATTCAGATTATTCAAGACCAAACGGTGAGCTGATTTCAATGTTCTTAGATCTCACTTCTACCTGCAAACTAAGTACAGTATGACTCCTAGTTACTTCATGTCAAGGAAATAAAATAAAATTCACTTTAATTTTTTCCAAAAATCTCTCTTCAAATGAATCAATTTGATTAGTTGATGATATATAGAAACCCAAGATTAACGTTTCCAAATAAAATAAAAAATATCCCAAAGTGTCTAAGCTGTGTATTGAATATATAGCAGTGACCAAAAGTAAAACTTCAGCATTAGTCTGCAAGAAAAAAAAAGCAAAACAAAACACTTTTGAATTATCAGATTGTCTATAGATATCATACTGTAGCAGAATGCTTATTTGTGCGCTGTTCGTTACAATCATTTGCTAACCCTAGTTCACTTTTACAGTTTGTGTCAGCTTTTGCCGCAGACTCCAATTTGAGTGACAAGAGTGAAAGGTTTTGAATATTCAGAGACATGCAAATTAGCACACTGTAGAGATGTAAACATGACAACAGCTCAGAATTGTGGAAAATATCAGATTTTGTTTTTCAGTTTGATTAATACTAACCTAAAGAAATGTTTTGATTGTTTATTTTCTTCATAATTCTGGGATATCATAATTACAGTCACTAAATCACTAATTAACATTTATATACTAAAAGGAAATTAGAATTATATGTGTGTGTTATATACCATATGATCGACAGAAATCATATATGGTTCATTCTTAGTAATGTGTAGTATCTGTTCTCAGACTTGTGATACACACTTGAGTGACTTGACAATGATCACCTAGTCACAATCTCAATGCAAAGTGGCTAGGGTTGAGAGTGGATCAGTAGTTTGGTAGTTTGGTTTCCATGCCCAGATTCAGTCTTAGGCTTACCTTCAAAAAGTGATCTGTTCTTTTCAGATACATAGTACACAACTTTGAACCAGATCACATAACATCTCAACTATGCAAATGCCATATGTCTAGATAGAAAACTGCACTAGCTGGTTTATATGGCTATAGCTTCTCTATGATGGGTACAAGAACCCTATTGTTTTAGGTGGAGGGTACATGTCATCTGGGGTCAGCAGAGGTTACACTCTGGGAATTTTAAACATGGCATAAGATAGGCAGTTTCATTAGATGTCATATTGGCATATGAATGCCCTATCATGAGTACATTTTGACGTTCTGTGCAAGGACATGGTGAACAGAAAAGTACGTAATTGGTCAGACCATAATTGATATGTCGTTATGAAATTGTGAGTAAATTGTATTTTTAGAACCTAATTAGTAATTCCTGAAAGTTTACGGCATATCAGGGTGATATTTCATTGCTCACTATATTGTATACACCCGTGCTCGCGCTATACTTAATTGGTACAGGTTGAAGATGCTGAGCCTGTTTAAGATGTCATAAATTTGTGTGTATTAAGTTTAGTCAGAAATTACTGCACAATATCTGAAACTGCTCTGAATTCTCAATATTAACGACCTCAGGGATTTACTTGACCATACTTGACCATACTTGAATACTTGACCATAACCTAATAACAGTTGCCCTTATTAGTGCTTATTATTTCAAGAAGTACATTTAGTGACAGATGTTGTCCAACTAGCTTCCCAAATGTGATGCTGATAGAAGGTCATTTTGAAGTCCCAACAGGTCAAAACTGGAAACCTTTTAAGTTTGACGAATGGCTCTTCTGTGTCCCTAACTGTCATAGGATTTGAATTTTCCTCTTTTAAGTGGCTGAGAGGGTTTTCCACTTCCACTAATGACTGTTAACTGTCATGAACTTTTCAGAAGAGTAATACCTTTGCAATGATCAAGTTGTCTGGTATGATGTTCGGGTACTTGACTTCAGGACACATTTTCCTCAGTTGCTCTATCAATCAAGTGATTCCATCCATATACAATATAAACTTATAAGGCAAGAAATCACTAAGCCTTATGTTTTTAATTGGAGGCATATGTAAGCACTTTTACGATGTGATAACTGAATATATATGATCCCTTACCTAAAACCAGTTATTATTGTCAGGCGGTCTGAATCTGTCATTGATTCTTTCATCCAACCTCTAGGGAGCACCGTTGGACGGGATTATGGCACCGTCAACTCGAACATATTCAAGTCACACTCCAGGAGTTCACTAAACTCGTACGGTAAAAGAGATGGCAGCATCGCCGACAGTCGGAGAAGCACCGGAAGCGGGAAGTCAGAGACAGAGTTTGCGATCGACGCAGCCGAGCCAGCGTACGCTCAGGTGACACCCAAATCGGAGAGGAGAAGTAATGGGGATACCGCATCCCTTGGTGACCAGAGCACGCGCAGCAGAGGAACTCCGAAAAGCAGCCGAAGGTCAAACTCGCCGCACGACGTTGTTTTGTAGGTATGACAGATCTGTAATATAAATCCATTATGATGATTTCAACCAAGGGGTAAATTGGCAAAGTTCCTTTTTTCCCATTTTTTGGTCTTCATTTAGTGCGCTGTAGGGAAAAAATTTTAGAGTTTGGTTCTTCTTGTTGACTTTCAAAAATTGCTAAAAACTAGCAGTTTACGAGCAAATAGAAAATTTTCAAAGCGTGAAGATGTGTTACCACATTTAGAGAACATCAGAATCCAATTTTATAACATTTTTCCTTCTTTTTGAACAAAAAAAAGCACTTTTGTCAACATAGATCTGTTAAGTTAAATATTTCTGTCGAAATTGTAACAGAAATTTACTGCCATACATAATTTGAAATGAAGTAAAATACTCTAGAAAATTAGAATATAAGATGTTTCTAAATGTTACAGACTGTTATGTTCAGTAGTATGTTTTCTTCTAGACGCTTTTCCTTTCTAAAGGATTTAAAACTTAAAACAGAAATCGTTTTGAAAAGTCAAGTATCTCATTTTTGCTCTGGATGCTTCATGAATTTTTTGTCATCATACAAAGGAGGAAAGACTTTGTCTCCTCCTCTGAAAAGAATACACAGAAGTAGTACAGTAGTTTTTGTGCTGTTTCATGCTCTTTGAAGACTTTCTGGCCTTTGAATTGAACATACAGGAGAGCACATACAGTTTAGGCTATGTAGAGCTATGTTAGAACTATACAATTGCTCTGTATAATTTTGCAGTTTGTAGCTATCGGAGACAGGACAGGTGCACAGTTTAATATGTGGTTTCTAGCTACAATAGGGCAGTATACATGCTTTCGTTTCTAGCTACAGTACAGTGAAGCTACAGATACTCTGTTGCAGTTTTGCAGAGCTATCGTTGAGAGCACAGGTGTACTATATATATATATAAACTGTGGTTTGTAGCCACAATAATGTTATATACATGCTGTGGTTTATAGCTACAGAAAAGCTACAATAGTTAACATAGTAAAGTTATCATAGAGAGCACAGATGCACTGTTCAGATGCTGTGGTTTGTAGCTACAGTATTGAAGCTAAAGATGCTTGTTGCAGTTTGTAGCTGTAGTAGAGCTACAGATGTCATGTGCATTTTGTGGTTTGTGTTCAGCTACTGTAGAGCTATATGTGTATATATATATGCAGCTGCATGCAGCTACAGTAGGGCTATAGATGTACCACATATTCCGCCATATGTATACTGCATATTTTATGGCTTGCTACTGCAGCACTGTAGATAGCTACAGATTGTACAGTCTGTAGGGTACGTAGCCTGCAACTTTGGGGACGTTGCATTCCTGCTCGAACTGCATCCTCTAAACTGAACCACACCATTTATATTGATCTTCATCAGCATAGACAGTACACAGTTAGCCTGTTCTGTGACAACCACTTTTGCTACTTGATATCGTTTGGCAGGCTCGTATACTTATAGCGTCACATCAACAATGGACCATTTTTTTACAACGACGTATTTTGTTTCTTTATGCAGTACTATTTTCATTCTTTTATTTCTATCTGGTCATATTTTCTGGTCATATATATGAATGTTGCTAGGGTAGTTAAATATTAAGAAGAAAATGAGTGAATATGGCACATCAGTAGGTGATTAAATATCAATGGGTGATTGTACAATGTCAGTTCTAGCTTGCCAATGGAACTTTTGAGAGATACCACTTATCTGTAAAAATATTGAAGATAACATGTACTTTTTATCGTAGAAATTAAGCAAAATTTATAAATACTTTTAATTAAAGAATTGTTTTTTAAGATATATATATATAATGTTCATACCCAATGCAAGGTACATCATGAAGAGGCTAGTTTATGGGGAAGGAGGGAGATTAAGGCAAATAAAATAAAAAAATAGGTACTGAATATATCAGAAAGGGATTTTGAAGATGTAATGAGTGATTGTGATCAATTTTTAGTGGACAACATGAAGGAATTTTAAAGATTTCTGTCTGTTAATCACAAAGGGAGAGTCAATATGTAAATCAGAGACTCGTTTCCGTGGGCAAGAGGGTTCCACATACTGTATATCGCACAACAGTGTGGAAAGTGAGAGATGCAAAGAGAATATTTCCCCCCCCCCCCCCACTCCCTAAAGATCATTCAATTCATTCAGTAGTATTAATATACTGTACACAAAATGTACAGTTCTTGGCTGCCAAGGTTTATTCTGCCAGTTACTCTGTATGAATTGTAGAAGAAAAACAAGACTACTATTGTATAGCATGTTTCCCCAAGACAAAGTATGGAGAAAATTTTAGATGTTTTTTTTTGGGGGGGTTGAAAACAGCTATGTTATTCCATTCCTACTACTTAATTTGAATGGCTCGAGGCAAAATCTGTGATTTTTCAGCCAAGAAAATCGCAGAGAGACTGTTTTTCTTTCTAAAGTAAAAAATCAGTGTGAGGTAACTTGATCCTATAGACGGTGTTAGTTCATTTCGGTTTGTAGCTTTCATAAACAGCCAAAAATTGTTGAGGGGATTCTTAGACGCAACTGCTAAATTTTTGTTTTTTTTCTTCCTTTCAATTTCAATGGAGCTTTCATGTATCTCGGGGAGAATTGAAGAAGAATGGATTCTTGAGAAATTCAAGATGTAAGGCAAACAGCTTCTTAGCTCTGACTTGATTTATATCAAGTAACCTTTGATCCAGTATAAGTGAAGGTACAGTTTTTCTGATAAATACTGTCGGTAATTGCATCGGGTTGTGTGGTAGATGCGCAGATGGTGTTTTCTTGAGATGGCTTGACCAGGCCAGCCGTTATAAGATCAGTGGCCACTTTAAGCAATGTAACCGTAGTGTACAAAAGAAGTAGACTGCCCGTGACCGCATATTCTGCAAAGCAAACCTGTTTTGTTTGTTCTAGTCTTCTATTCAGTTTCACACAACAAACGTAACTTTACACAGAGCGTACTTTACAAATAACGTACTTAAATGTCACTCATGCAGTTATTTCCTGGATGATGCATGTTTGAAATTGACGCTGCATATTTGTCGAGTAGCTCTAAAGCAAAGTGGATGTATTCCAGCAGAGTCATTGTCCATTATTCAGTCCATTGAAACAAGAATATATATATCCTACATTTTTCTGTGAGGATAAATTTTTTAACAGAACCCAAAAGGTATTACCATCACATTTTCACTGAATTATGTGTTATGTGCAGTATAAAGTCAAAATATTGTGATACTTCCTCTCAACTAGTATTTAAGTTTACTGAGCACTAACTTCAAACTGATTTCAACAAGATTGGTGAAAGGGTTGGAGGGGGAGGTGGGGGGGGGGTTCCTTGAAGGCAGAAAGACCATACTTGGCAGTCATGCCAGAAAACAAAACAATTTTGACAAGTTTTAAAGAATTTTTTTTTTAATTTAAATATTGACCAATGTGGATGGAACGGTTTCTTTATTTTGATGGGCTGTAATGATTCAGGATTTTAGAGAAAAGAAATCCACAGTGATGGACTGTATAAATGATTTATTATATAAGAGAAAATACCACAGTATGTAATAATACACTGTTGTGTTCAAGAGTGGATGACACAGGGAAATTAATAAAAGCGGTTAGTAATCACCATCTGATTCAACCGACGTCGTGTGAAAGTATCGTTTGCCCTGTCGAGTTCAACCCTAACCGCTGCATATTTCCAAGGCTACACCTATTGTGGAAGGTGATTCAAGCGCAAACCTGGCATTTTTGTTATCATTCTTTGCCAAGGTGTCACAATTGGTATATTGCCACTGTGTGCTTTGTGTGCGTATGTGTGTTCTCACACTTTGTGTCTGCCATGGAAAATAATGCAAAGGTTATCAAACCTGGTTTTGCAATTGACTTAAAAGAAATTCTATGTGGAATGCCTGTACACAGTATTCATGTATATTGTAAAAAAAATATTCACAAGATGCGTAGGGTGTATGCCAACGAAAATTAACCTATGTGGGAGTAATATTTTTAACCTTTTAGAAACTTATCGAGAAAAAAGAGAGAAAAAAACATGCTGTATTTTTTGTGAAGAATGTATTCAGATTTGAGGTCTTTCAGATAATGTACTAAGATTAACTACTTTCAGTCAAACGCAATTGTCCTTGTGAGTATTTTATGTTGTATGTATATCGTGTATGTTGTGTTTTTTGTGTGTTAACAAAATTATTCACTTGAAATATATTCATATTCATATATATATATATATAAATATACATGTATATATATATATATATATGCCCACAGTGGAATTACGACCTTCCTTACGGCTTTCAAACCTCTGGACATACAATCAGCATCCATAGCCTAGCAGTTAGGGTGTCCGCATATAAAGCGGGAGGCCCGGGTTCGAATCCCGGTGGAAGCTGTAACTTTTTTTCACTGTTCTGGATTTTCCAACTCACAACAATTTCCACTGGCATATTTGGCAAAATGTATTCAAGTAAAGAAGTTTTTCAAGTGAAATTGTATTCAAGCAAAATTGTATATATGCATTGCAGGAACTGTTACCAAACTTCAGATAGTACAATATCTGTATGAAATCTTTCTCCCCTTCATTTAGGCTTTTATTGTTTGACATTTATGTTATTATATTTTCCATTTTCATTCTTATGATATTTGAAGTGACTAAGACTAAATCACTGTCATGCTTACTGTAATTACAGTAGCTTGTCACAAATCTTGTCATCTCACAAATTTGATTTCCAAATAAAAATGTGAGAATTGATATTTTGTAACCATGGTAATGTCACAAGTTGATTATAAATTGTCCACTTGTGTCGTTTTGTAGCCTGTGTCATACATGTACAACTTCCATTATGTTAGGCTGGTGTTGTCGAACTTTGAACACCTGTCTGTCTGTGTGGTGCAACACTGTTCGGTAAGGAATGTTTTATCATGTACTTAGGAAGATAAGCTTGTATGTTAAGTGGGATATGGTTGATAACATTGATGGGGGATCAACAAAGTAGGAATTAGTTTCTCTTCCAGGATGACTAACAGACAAGTCAATAGGAAAATAGATAGCTAGGTTTACCTTGCTCTGGTAGAACAATGACTTGGGGATGTGGAGTTTTTAATCGTCCTCAAGTTTTTCTTGCAATCGAAGGGACTCATTTAGGGGATTTTATCAACTTTGTCTTGTATTGATGGCATATGGGATGATGTAAAAGGAAGAAGGGCATGGTTGGTGGTGGCGGGGAGGGGGGAGGGGGGTCATTAGGGGCTTGAGAAGTGGATGAAGAGGAGTTTTAGGTAACATGAAGTCAGTCCTATCTGTGCAGGACACAGTTCTTTTGTTATCTGTTTTAAAGAGCTACCAACGTTTGCAGCCAAGCTGCCATGGTGATGCAACTCTATATGTTGGTATATGTATTTACATGCAGATATGTATAAACCTACGTATACGTATATTTATGTTCATATATACAGACACACATATATACATACATGTATATGTATATGTATTGATATAGATATATATATTGTATGTATGTGTATATGTAAAGATATATATAAATATATATATATAGATATATATATATATACATATATATATATATATATATATATGTAGGTGTATGTCACATGCAGCAAAATAAATTCTTGCGCTATAATGATATTTGAGGTAGATTAATAAACTGATTTATGCCAATCCGTTAACCATTAAACTGCAAATATATATATATATATATAGAAAGAGAGAGAGAAAAAGGCATCAAGTTTTACGATGCACAAGTTTCAGTATTTGTATTCTACTTTTAAATATTTCATTAATATGGTTTCTGGCAAGTGAAATTTTACATAAACAAGCTTTGTAAGTATTGGCCACTACTTTTTTTCTTTTTTCTAAGGTGTCGGATTGAAATTACCTGAGCACTGACAGATTCATTTTGTGTAAATACTAGTTCAAAACGTCAACTAAGTTCATAGTAAAATACGATCAACGAATTAACCAATCAGGGATAAAGAAGAAACTGCCAATGACTACAATGTCTTTTAGTTTTATTTTGTGTAATTACTAGTTGAAAACGTCAGCTGTGTTTGTAGTAAAATACGATCAACGAAAACCAAAAACAACTTGAAATTACTCAATTGTTTTTACCTAAATATCTCCTGTACATTTTCACCAAAATTTAACTATGTCAGTGCCTTACTTTTCTCTACATATTTGCCATAGCTGCACTAAAGCTTCATACATTGTGGAGGTTTCTTTGTACATTATGAATTAATTATTGTATTTTTCCAAAGGATCAAATAAAAGTAACAATGCTCAGACATTTTGCATTCTTGTATGGTTTCTTTTTGTTTTCTGCTTTGTTGTTTTTATAATTTGCCCGTGTTGTTGAGTCATCGGGCACAAAGTCGAATGAAAGTTTTGGTGTTTAAAATCCAGTTTCATCAACCGAATATTCTCCAATGAATCTCTGAGAAATTTGGCTGTAACCTATTAGGATGAATACCTTGATTGCATCTTTGCCACGGAAATTATTATAATTTTTTTAAAAAGAAAGAAAACGAACACTTGTGTAGGGTATATCCGAAATATGGCTAATAGTCAATGGACATTCCTAAAGGGAATCCATGGGATCTCTCCATTCCCTCCCACCCCTCACCAACCCCCCCCCCCCACCCCCATGCCCATACCATGGAGGGAGGCATTGGCTCAAATATGAAGTTAACATTTCAGTCACCATGGAGTGATTACAAGCAAATAAAGGAAGAATGTCGAGCAAGTTCTTTAACTTTTATGACCTTGGTGAAGACTTCTCACACTCCACAGGTAATTTTACTCGAGTAACCTCGAGTAACTCGAGTAATTAGTGTAACTTTACTCGAGTAACCTCGAGTAATTAGTGGCATATCTCTGCGTAGCAAGTTCACAGTGCACACAACAGTCATCATTTCAATATTCTATACCTTTATATTTTATCTCGAAGTATTCACTCATATGGCACTTATAGAATACGAACAATAACCCATGTAATAATGATAAGAAAATATTTATAGAGCGCTTTATGCAAAGGCCTCAAAGCGCTTAAAACAAGTACACAAATATGCAAGACAAATCACTGTAAATTTTGGAATAAATGTGTTTTTAAGAGACGCTTAAAACTGTCAACCGATGGTGCATTGCGAATTGAAGATGGTAGATTGTTCCAGAGATGAGGTGCAGCAGAGATGAAGGCTCTTTCTCCATAAAACTTTGTGTTTGGGGTATGGCTGGTGGCAAGAAGACACTTTGTAGAAGAGCGAAGTTGGCGTTGAGGATGATACTGAGGAATTAAATTTGTAATGTAACTAGGGGCAAGGGAGTGTTGTGATTTGTACGTTAAAAGGAGGAGCTTATAAATTGACCGATGTTTTACTGGAAGCCAATGGAGTGATTGAAGCACTGGAGACATGTGATCATGACGCGATGAACATGATATTAACCGGGCAGCAGAATTCTGAACAGTTTGAAGTTTTTTCAGTGTAGAGTCAGGAAGGCCAAATAAAAGGGAGTTACAGTAGTCAAGCGCCTGGGCATTATCAAGGAACATACAAGTTTTGTAGTGATATCTTTGGTTAAAATCTTCCGTATCCGGCTGATCTTCCGTACGGTGTATGTTATCTATAACAGTTAAAACATCAAACATGCCAGTCGAAGTGGAATGAACGTTGATTAATTATCATTATCTTATGATCAGTAGTATATACAGAGGAGTCCTAGACTGTTGATTGGACAATAATATATATAACAGAATGATATCAAACTCACCGCACGTAAACTGTCGGTATCGGAAGTGACGTCATCCACTCGGTGATGGTCGGGAGGAGTGTATGTAAGATACCTAGAGGCAGATAGGTTCCTGTTTGGAAAGGCAACGGGGAGTATTCGGTATAATGGGCACAAAATTAGAGGGGGAAAGGCCAAATGGGGAGATGATCCTGCTTGACCTATATTCTGAGGACGCCAACATCTTACTTTGAACTATAGTGGGACTTGTATATAGTTTTTTGGTCATTTTAATGTCACCATTGATGGGGTTGTTAGTAAAAGACTGTAGAGGGGCGGTCCTCAAAACTTTTAGGCCACACGTGTGCCAGGATTTCCCATGAGGACTGAGCCACTACCCACCCTCAGAATTTGACTTTCTAGGGGGGGGGGGGGATCCCGCGCCACCGAAACCTTTTTAGCAACCCTCTTTTGGGTTGTGCCCTGATAGTTTCGGACTGAGATTATCGATTATCGAATGTCTCTTATCATGAACTGATCCTTTAAAGTCTTATAGATAACGGGACTGTCTATGAATAATGCTTGGTTCATCCGTTTCCTCATCAGATGATGCGGTTCATAAATGGCAAAATTCACTCTTGTAAAATTCCCGTTTAGTGATAACCAAAGTTCAATAGATGAAAGACAAGTCTATATAAAATACATTCAATTAAGTCAATATAAATGGGTAAACTCTGTCATATAAATACGTGCATAGGTTATAAAGGCTGCTTCCATTCTTCATCATAAAGGCTTATCAAATTGCACGTTGAATATCCTGTTCAGCCTAACGCTCTTTATAAGCTGTCAAACTTGAAGGATGATAGACACACAGAGTATTAAAGGTGGATACTGCTTTAGCTTTAAAATAAAAGAGATTTGTAATATTGTCTCCTGTTCTTCGGTGGGGGGGGGGGGGGTCGGGTGCAGTCGGGAGGAGGGTGGGGGAGGTAGTTTTGCCTCTGATGAACAGATGTTTTGTGTTTCAAATAGCAACTCCCTGGTTATAGACTAAGTAGTACAGCCACTTTAATTGATGACCCTCGGATTTTTTTTAAAAGGCCATTTCACAAAAAAAATAAAGTGGTAAATACAAACTGGACTGGAGTAATATATAGTCTCTGCAACATATCAAAACTAATTTTGTGCCTAACAGCACCTTTAATATATTGATGCTAATGAGCAGACCATCTTACAATTTTGGGTACGTCCACAGTTTAATCAGAACATTATATATTCAATAATGTGAGTGGTGCATTATAATAGGTGGATTTAGTGTTGTGAACAGTAATCTTATAGTCAAACCCTACAGAGATACACATAACACCGTGAAGAACAATAAGATCAACCAACCGTTCGTTGAGTATATTCATTGTTTCATTGCTGAAGCATCGCAGTTAATTTTAACGTGTAATGGGAATTCCCTTGAATTATCCCCGCGTAGACTCTGGAACGGGATTATCTGACATTCACGCAGAGGCTCTATATATATTTATATTCGTGTGTGTGTAAATAACAAGGGACTATATGTAGCAATTTATAATGCCATAAGTACAAGCAGATTTGATCTTTAAGTTACTTCCCATGCCCTTCCTTTAATCAGGAACTTTGTAATCTTGATATGTCATAGTCCAAGGCAAGACAAGTGACATTTGCAAGGACCCCTGGGGGGGGGCTGGGGGAGGGGGATTGGAAAGAGTATCTTTTCTTGGAGTACCGGTTTGAAACGGTGCTATTATAACCACCCAATGCAAAACAATGTGTTAGTATTAATTCTACTTAAATCGACTCGATGGTCTCATTGAGGCTACCGTAGTGCTGCATCATGCACGACACATATATGTTCTCATCGTTGGTCGCATGTACAGCATTAAATTGTATCATTGTTTATTGTATCATGAACCCGGTATGTTACCTTAATTTGTATAGCATGCACAGCAGTAGCACATCAGGTCGAACTGACAACTATCGACGTCATTAATCAAAGTAAACATCTAATTAAAATAAAACAGAGGTTTAAAGTACGAGGTGTTAAATAAGTCAACTGAACAACCCACTAAGCAATCAGTCTTGTAAACAGCAGAGTTAACATGATCAGAGAGTTCAGTTTGTAAATTGATATATATATATATATATGTATATATATATAAACTTTATCACAACGTTTGGAGTGCCTGTGCTTCTGAGCGGTCACTGTTAATTAAATTATTCGGAGGATAAATTGTTCAAGAATAATGTGTGTAAAGAATTACTTGTTCCAGTTCGAAATCCACGTTGCAAAATGTATGCAAATATTTGTGAACTGATTTAAAGACAACATATACTGAACGAAAGTAAATCAAATTGAAATGAAATCCTATAAATTATACCGATTTATCAAAATATTGACGTTTAACCCAGAGAGCAATCGCATCTATCACATTTGCAGATTTATTTACCACAAAAAAAAACTCATTTGTATCATTTATTTACTACAAAATTTGGGTTTAAGAATTTACCTTTTGAAAGCATGAGTGCAATTATATATGGCTGCATTTACTATGTATTGTGTGACAAATGCTGCAGCAGCCATTTTAGGTCCACTCTTTAAATCGAATCAGCACAAAGTCAATAGGAATTAAAGCTGACAGGTTCTCAAATAAAAATGCTAATAATGCATGACAAACTTTCACAATGATAAACTGCGTGATGTTGGATGCCACCTTTGCACAGATACTACACGTTGCTGGTGAATGGCGTTTAAATATATATAGAACGTGCATCTTTGACAGAGATATTGTGTTTTATTTTTTTTTAAATGAATTACTGCGCATGACATGACGTCATCATCAACATTTATCTTATAGGAGCACTCGAGACATTTGACTTATTTTAAAGATGAATTATTCAAAACCAATACAGAAATAAGAAACGACCTGAATTCCCGTTTGATACATATATACTTCTCATAATATTGGTCGTAAACTATTACATATAGCCTACGCCTACTTTTTCGGATTTAAAACGTTAATAGGTAATTACGTGCATCGCGTATAAATACTTAACTTACACATCGATAAGTATTTTGCCCCCTTTTATTGCGACGCAAATGCTTTTTAAATATATAAGATGTAAGCGGCTTTGTTGATGAAATGTGAGTTGATAATATTCCATAACTAGGTTGAAAACACGTTATTTAGTTTTATAAATGTCTTACTGAATGCATTTATCGATGATAACATAATAAAACCGTAACAAATAAAAGGCAACATTAGTTGATATAACTTTGACACCAAATAAGTATACATAACATCTACAACGGAAAAATATTTTATAAGCCATGTTCCGTAATGTATTGAAGCCGTTGATATAGTAAATGGCATTATAATAGAGGTTCTTATATCGTTAGCCTTAAACTGCATGTCTATATATACCGTATATATATTGTTACATATATAGATACAGCGCTCTATCGAGGGGAACTTCGAAAGTTGTATATATCTCGAACGATTACGTAATAAGGATTTGAGGGAATTAAAAGCTAAGTTGTAAATATTGATTGTTTGTAGTAGGCAACGCTTAATTGTTCCAGCTAAATGTAGCTTCTTGTTCGATCTGTATTGGTTTGGCTGAAATGGTCTGCCTTACTTCACAGCCTGTATATTGACTTACAGTTCCATGGACGGCTGTTACATGGAGTTGGTGTACTATTATTAAGTATAGTGGTCATTAGCGTTGGATCCAAAGTTTTTTATAACCAATTAATTGCGTAGGTTCCAATAAAAGTATTATCTTGACCGTCTCTGACCCTCAAGATCACTGGTGGTATTCAGAGTGGTCGTCGAAACCCTTTTAAGACAGTCAGAAAAAATTGGCTGGTCGCTATAAAATTTGGAAGTAAAAGGAAAATGTGGATATTTGTGGAAAAAGGGGGGAAAGAATCTTCAACATAACATTGCTTCAAAAATATCACCTTTTTCAAAATCAACACACTTAAACACATAAACATTTCTCAAAAGGGCCCCGTATACCCCTTCCCCAGGCCACGATATCCACCACTGGGGGAGGGGGTGTCGCCAAGGGGATGAAGGTTTAACAAATTGAATACCAGGGTTGTAGATCTCAGGTGGTCAGCGTGAGTCCAGCGAGCAACTATTTTGCGGTCCTCGAGGTTTTCAAATACTGCAATCAATGACGACCTTTAACAGTAGCCTGATTGTTTAAATTTTCATCTCCTCCACCCCCCCCTCCTCCCCCACATTCAGCTGACCAAAATTAAAATAACAATAAGACGTTGAGCCGTTGATGTACATCTGTTATAAGAGTTTTGTAGGTCGATATGCTGGTTGAATGTTAAGGAAGAGATATTCATTCTGTACATATAGTAAAAGAGCAAAATATTATACAATATATATTGTGGTAATTAGATTTTCTGCCCCAAGTTGTTACGTACGGTAAAATATGAAATTGTGAACACAACCAGCTACTTTAAATAATGATTGATGTCACTCCTTTACTTCATTATCCGTCAAACTTCCAGTGTTGCCAATAAAGAAAGAAAGGAACAGCCGAAATGAAAGAAAAGAAACGAAGGACTATATATATATATATATGTATACATAGTAAAATCGATTGGCCACGAATGCGGAGAACAACTTATATTGTGACGTGCAGATACCCGTGTTGCGTAGCAAGCGCGAATGTAACTAATTAGTGAAACAAACCCGCACTCGTGAAATTATTATTATTAATAACAATAAAGAAAAAGTTGGCAGAATCAAGGGTTTAAGTTATGAAGACGCTCTTTCGGGGTAGAAGTGATCAAACCCTTATATGTGATTATTAATTATCACGAATTTGTCACTGTCAAGTGAAATTTTACTTTCTTTATTCTGATCATAGGCCTATCTATGTTTGCATATAGGAGAGGAAGGTGTTATCAACAAATACAAGCCATTCTCTTCAAATTTGCGTAAAATATAGTTCAATCAATCAATAAATATGAGAACATTACAATAAAAAAAAAACTGAAAAGATAATGAAAGATGAACCTTATGTAGAACTATAGAGGTAACTTTATCTGTTCCAAGTGGAGTGCGCAAAGGGAAGATGCTAGGTGGGGGGGGGCTTGGGGCAGGGGGATTGGGGAGGGGGGATTAGTCCTGGGAAATGATGCAGTCGTGGAATTTTTCTGCATTCAGCCTTGAAAGAATTAGACCTGCTATATTAGTCCCCTCACGCCATTTCTCACTGTTTTCTTTAATTCGCAACCTATTAATTGGCCCAACCTTTCACTTAGGGTTACTTATATAGACCAATTTATAGTCAAGATATGCCTATAAGAAAGCACCATTTGACGTTTACATATTTCTAAATGAGGACACCCAACGCCTGACCCCACACCGCTACAGCAACGGTGTTGGTTTCAATAACCCCATGGCAGGACCCCCTCCTTTGATGAAATCCTTCATTTGCCTCTGATTTTCCCATAAATGTACAGGCCCCTGGCTAAATCAATCAAGGTGGGGGGGATTTCGAATTTATCATTATTATTATTTATTAGCACAATCTTAAAGCGTTAAAACCTTATTATATTCCTAATCAATTGTCTACATTCATATGCCTCGGAATGCACTATTTGACGTTGAATTTCTTTCGTAACCAGCAAACCCTCCCAGTTCCCCCTTTCATGCCCTGTCCTTTGAATTTAATCTTACAAAAGTTGCCAAAAAGATGACAAACTTTTGGCGTAAGTTACGTTTCATATTATGGATAATTTGTATAGGCCTTTATAGTAAATCAAATTAATATCAGGGCTCAAATAAAGTCCGAAACTCCCGCGATATTTGCGCCAGACAACAGCTTTAAATTTAGCAGCGGCTGGAAACGTAAAGAGCTATACGTAAACCGTTTCACGAACGATCTCGCGGTTCCCCCACCCCCCCGCCCGCTCCCTTCCCCTTACCCCTTCATAACACTAGTTAAGATGGGTGATTCTTACGTTTTACATTTTGTCTATATTTTATACTGCTTCTAAGAAGCTATAGAGTTAAAGCATTCTTCACTTTGATTGACAAGCGTCTAATGGTCCGCTTAATGGGTATATTTTCAGAAATTAAATGTGTTATATCCAAAATGCGTAATCTTCACACATGAAAATTGCTATTAATAATTTATATAACATAACAACGGACTGTGGCACTGCCCACAAATCATCCTGTAATTTATGTAAACCACACATTTCAAATTGGTATTACGGGTAACTGCGATCAAGTGTATTGCATTATGACTATGAAGCCTTTTAACTATATTAAATGCAAATATGTTGTAAATAATATATGAAAACACACACACAGATGGTATGTTAAGCTCTTTTATATAGCTATCATATAAGGTGCCCTTTTATATTTACTAGGTTCTCCGAGAATGAGCACTAAAGATATCATTAGACAATAGAAGGAATCAAATTTATTTGTTATCTGTCATCTGTTATCGATCGAGTCCAAAAGTACAACATACAATATTCTGACACCCAAAGAAGAAGAAAAAAAATCCAAAGCAATGGAATGTTTTCAACCGGGCGAACTTTGTCACTGGAAAGATAAAAGTGACAAACTGATACCACCCCCTTCCCCCAAAAATGTAAATGGTAAATTACACAATGGTTATTTCTCGTTAATTGCAAAAGCCTAAAGAAGGGGTGTGGCTCTAATGTCGTTGATGACGCATCCCCTTTAACGGAGTCTGGGGGAGGGGGGGGGCGGGGCGAAAAGAATTAGACGTGTATAATAATTGTGTATATTACGGCTCTGAATTTGGTCTAAAATTTAGTCTATATGAAAAGTTGTTTCTAATATTTACTTTCAATTTATTTTTTATGTGGAGCACTGGGAGTGGGAGGGGAGGGGTAGTTGTCTGCACTACTGTTAACTTTATACACAGACGAAGTTCAATCTAACGTTCATCTCTTAGTCACAAAATATGCAGATGACACTGTATTATCATGTAGAATATCCAACAGTTCATTTATCAATGATCATTTGAATTATCAACACACTAGTAATGGTAAATAGTTTCAAAATGCGATCGGAAGAACTTATTGCTCAATCCAAAACACAATTCGAAGGAAATGTGTTTTGCTGATGACCTCAAGTTGTCATCTAAATCATAAGGTGTTGAGATACATGCATGTGCCAGATGTTGAGAGAACATCGAAAACTGACAACTTAGGGAAATGCATTGACGACAACCTGTATATATATATATATATGTATATGTTTATATATATATATATATATATTTATATATATATATGTATATATATATTTATTTATTTATATATATATTTATATATATATATATAAATATATATATATATATATATATATATATATATATATATATATATATATATATATATCA
The DNA here is from genome assembly GCF_037975245.1 of Apostichopus japonicus. Taxonomy (NCBI): domain Eukaryota; kingdom Metazoa; phylum Echinodermata; class Holothuroidea; order Aspidochirotida; family Stichopodidae; genus Apostichopus; species Apostichopus japonicus. Next base: position 5,079,399 of record NC_092580.1, read on the forward strand.
CATTCTGTTTTCTTTTTGATGCTCCTTTTTCATAAATATTTGCTATGTATACTGGGTTTCATCAATAAAATAAATAAATAATACCTCAACACTTTCGTGTAATTGAACTTCAGCTTGCTTGCGCATAGCCAAGAAACGACTGAGTTATCTATCATGAAAATAAGCTTCATGGGAGATTCCAAGAGATTTAAAGCTGTCCCAATGTTAAAACATGTATTAAGGACGTTAAAATGACGTTAGTATTTCATATACCACACGAGCACAACATACGTCTTATTCAATAATACTCTGATTTCTGTTTATGCGTATTGTGTATGCATGTGAATCATGTAAGAGTATACTTAGGCAACGCGCAATGTATGTTGAAAACATTACATAGGCCTAACGTGCGAGGTATGACAGTGATATAGAATTTAATTCTATACGAATTTTCAGCTGAAGTACCCCGTAATAGACACTGACACTGGCAGCTGGTATAATAGAACAGAAGGCTTTTAACCAAGTTAACAAACGTAATACAAGGTATACGATGAGTTAGTGTGCAAACACCGTGTTTAACAATTTGTCAATATCCACACACCCATACTTCACACTTCACAAGAACAATTGTTCAGCCTCCCGTGACTATAGGCCAGTATACGTCACAGTGACGAGCTGTGAGTGACTATATATAATAATGCACAGTATGTATTACCTGTCTATAATCGTGTTGGTTGAATGATTTTGAGGGCAGTATTATAATTATAACTAAACGTATGATTAGACATAACATTAAAAGGGAGAAGTTAGAATTATAAATGATAAATGTTGAAGAAAAAAATATGTTAAAGGAAAGCTTAACTCTGCAGTATAAGTATAAATCCCCTAATCCAAACAAAATTAAATTTACAAAGAAAAAGATAAAAAAAAAACGAAAGATGTTAGGAAGTGCTAGAATAATCACATTATACACACAAACGCACACAAACTTATACAGACACACACATACACACGAATTAGGGCAAATTTGAAGTAGTTAATGCTTTGGAGTGGCAAACCTAATTAACGTCGAGAGCTATGTGGGTTGGTAACCTGAGACAACTATATCATTGGGCAGAGATAGATCCGTTTATAACCGTCTTCATTTTTGTGCATCTCATATTTCCGGGACCCCTACAATATTTTCCCGTGTCACCTAATTGAAACCTGGTCCTGGGGCTGTAGCCCCGCATGAGACCCCCCCCCCCCCCTCTCTCTCTCTCGTCAGGTCCTGCTTGACTATAACCAAATACCTTTGAAGACACGTACTCTTTTGTTGTGATGGCTGAAGCGTACATCATGCTTAAGAGAAGTAGACGTTTGGCCAATGTATTGTCTATCAAGGCCAAAAAGGTGCAAACCAAAACTTTTGAAGTGACACTGTCAAAGGTGATTGGTGACCTTACAACCATAACATAAGACTAAAAGACGAGACTCGGTTTACTGTCTATAGCCTTAACAAAAGAGATGGCTTCCTCTCTGGCGTTAGCTTTTATTTTTTAATTAATTGCATCGTTGTTTATAGAGTAGGATACTATTGTTTCTCTCTTTGTCTGATTCAAAGAATGAAAGGCCAAAATTCGGACACGTCGCTATGACGTCATTGTCACCTTTGCGGGAATCAAGCTACCTATATACACGGAGAGTGGAGGGTTATAGAAATGGAGATAGGAAAACGATGGTAAGGAGTGGGAGAGAGGGCGGGTAGGGGAGGGGAGGGTTATTCATTTGTGCCCTGGATGGATTTGTTTACAATTTCACTTCTAAGTTACTAATCTGACGCACTACACCGCCATCACTACTGAAACGTAACATCAGAAAACTTGTTTCTGTATACTGCCCTCTAATTTATTAAAAGCGAGACAAACCCCGGACTCAAATCATTTATATATCATAAAGATACAGATACTTGTCATGAACAACTTCCACAAACAGCTTAGAACGTTTTTATTCCATTTTTGGGAGATACCACTAATTTGGGAGATACCACTACTCTAATGTTTCTTCACATGCAAGGTTGATGATTTGATCAAGTCTAAAGATGACATCATCGAGACACAGGTGTTTCAATTTGTATTTATAATTGACAATGGACCTTGAAAATATGAAACGAAAAACAAAGAGAAAGTGAAACATTCCAGATCCTAGTGGCAACTATGATTTCACACTTCATTAACAAAATTACAGCTCCCAGACACAACATTTAAACGAGGATATCTACTAAACAGAGCAATATATTCCTTCAGTAGCTTTTCATAGTTGTTCTTCACAAATAAGATCTCTATCATTTAGGCTAGAGACAGTGATGGCTGGTTTGGTACAACTTTAATTCACGACCGAATGTAATACCTCCCATGAATGTACTCATGTTCAAAGTAGAAGATCCCTCACCAACGTTTAATCTGATCCGTAACATCCATGATCATACTAGCTGTTACTGTACGTCTCGATGTAAGGGGACTGGGCAAGTCGTTTCGATTTTATGCACAGGCTTCAACTTGGGGAGGATTTCTCTTAAAGGCATTAAAGACTCGCCCCAAACAGCGTGCCGCCATCTTTAAAAAGTTAACTTACCGTTGCTTGCAAGAGAAGTTATTCTCTTGTCGCTACAAAATGCAGACAGTAATGAAACCTGATACCTTGTTATCTGTAGCTGGACCTGAGATGTCCATCGCTGTATCGTTTGTACACTGTGCTGTGGGTATTGACCGCAGCTGTATGTACTCAATGTACACTAGTGTCCAATTACCGACGTTAGCAAGCTGTGTGTGTATCTTCTGGGATCGATGGTGGTTGTCTAACACTTCTGTTACACCTCATTCGAAACTAGGTCAAATTACATGCATTAGGCGTTTCTTTTTGAGCGAGTCTTCACACCCTTTAAATAGTACTCATGCAGGCTCACCTGCAATAACCTGAAAGCCAAGACTGGATTTGCAGGTCAGTGAAAGAGGCAGGTATAATGTAGACTGCATGGGGTGGGGCCCTTGGAGAGTTGGTCAGTGTAGAGCACTTTGAGCCATTGGGATTGATGACGGGAGTCTCAAGCAAATTGGGCCGGGGCAGAAAAGATCACTTGCAAAGGACCATCAGCACTCTGCAGCCTCCAGTGTTTACGACACAACACGAAAACCAGTGCAGCAAACATGCATATGCCAACACGTTTTAGCTTACTCTTGTGAAAAGAAACTTTTAAGTCGGTTAAATCAGAAACAGTGAATGTACTCTACAAATTTGCATGATTTCAAGCTAACCCAAATCAGCATCATATTAAAAGGATATCAATGTTGACGCCAAATGTACAAAGAAGAAGAAAAAAGTCACTCGTGTTGAAACTTCAAGATAAATTCTACACACACCCTCAAAACATTTTTCTTTCTTTCTTTCTTTCTTTCTATGAGACATTTAAATTTTCTAATTGCAATTACTTTCCTCGATCTGTGAATAATTTACAGCCTGAGATCTCCCCCGTTCCATTTCATACACAGATGTTTACGCAACAATAGGTGTATGGCAAATATGATCGCATACTTTCTGGTCAGCTTGGATACTTTACCGAAATACCGCCATCATAACATCAGCTGGTACCATCAATACAATAATTGAGCCGCATGAAAGTTTAGATACCGTGCAACGTACCCACCACACTGAACACACGGCTGAATAAGATAGACATGATCGCTTCCATTAGCTTAAATTCGATCGATTTACAGGTAAGCTAGTTCGTATGTGATATCGCAGTTGCAATGTGTTGGTTCAATCTGAATATTTATAAAAGTTCTGAGTACAGTGTAGCAGACGTTATTACTATGGTGTAGTCTACTGCAGTGCATGTCTAGGCCTGATCAACCATTGTTGCACAACTGACACTCTCCCACGTATTGTTACTATAGGCCTAGATAAAGCCTGAGTCTGAGGTAAGACATTGAAATATGTTACAATAGTGGTGTCAAATTACGTCGTTACATAAGCCCTCTCGCAGATCGCTGACAGATATAAAGAAAAAAAGGTGAGTTATTGTTAAAACATATAAAACATCAAAGGAAATTCCCTCATCGAAAGCGTGCTGTTCATCGGACATAGCGTCCTGAGCAAGTGACTGTTACCGGAGGGGATCAGGGGAAGTGCCTATATGGAAGTAGCTTTGTCAGTAGACGATGGAGCTGGCGGGTGTGAGGATATAACCTGGCGTTATGTCTGTTAGTGTAAGCTGCGTAGATTGCATAATATCAGCTTGATGAGTCCACACTACTTTTAGCCGGTCAAGCGACACTGTGTCGTGCTAAGCATTTATCTCGATCCCAAAAGTTTGTCTCCCTGGGAGATGACTCGATAAGGACCGCGTTGTAGCGGTGGAAATGGCATTTTGACGGTATCGCAGTGCGCGGACGCAAACATGTGTATAGCGCTCTAGATCTGTGTGCAATTGTGGTTTTAGTGTGCGAGATCTAGTTCTGAACTTTAGGTGTGGCTTAGCTGAGAATTTTGTGTCCAAAGGCGGTCGACATAAACGGTAAAGGTCGGTTGTACCAAAAGCCAGTTCAGCGGCCCTGTGGCAGATGTCTTCTTTTAGCACCGTGCGGATACAGAGTAATACAAACGTTAATGAGTCACTCCAATGCGTAGGGTCATGTTGCGCTTTGATGGCAGTCTTTAATTGTCTGTGGAGGCGTTCTACTAAACATTGAATGAGTTTGCTTCTTCTTGTTCAGCACTGTCAGTTCACTGAATTAGACCAATTTGAATTGCATACCTCTGTCTGTGGTGATTGTAGCTGGTGTGTCAAACGTTGAGATCCATCAACTTGAGAGACAGGCTTTTGCGACAGCTTTGGCAGTGATATTGGGGATGCAAATGGCTTCAGGGCATCTTGTGACCGATCTACAGTAGTCAGCAATTACGTATATAGGGTAATTCCATATCAAATCACCAGATTTTGGAGTATGTTGTAATTCGACATCTTCTCAAAATAACCAATTTTTTGTATGCTTGGAACTTCATGAAATAAATATATCCTTTTCCAGATATTTTTAGTGATAAATTGCTCCTAACATATTACAAGTAATTTCAGAGGTTGTAATGTCCAGTCCAAACTTATACAAAATAATGGTTACAATGCTTTCGTGCAATACATTTGTAAGTTGTGCATTTATAAGTTGCTATTGCATGCTGCGATTCAGTATGAGGAATGGTCTTTGATGCCAATTTTAACCAATAATATAAAAATAAAATATTTCTGTCTTTGTAGTGCCAACTATGTTTCACAGTATTTATTTCACAGTAAACTACAGTATCTTTTTGAATGCACAGGGTTCCTTTCATTGTTGAAGCATTTTATTTATACATTTACTTTCTTTATCATATCTTAATCATATTATTTTCTGTTTATAAGTAATATTTTTCTGCTTATTGTACAGGTGACAGTCGTATGAATACCATAGGTTGATGGAGATGAATTAAACCTTCAAGCGAACTTTAATCGTGGACCGTTGAGATATTTACGTTACAAGTGATCATTCGTTCCATTCTTTGTGACATCATAGCAAAGCTTGATGTCGACCCAAAAATGTAAAAAAAAATTAACCAATTGATGTCACAGTTTGTGAATCACGGATGAAATACAGTAACTGGAGAAAGAAAGTCATGGTATTCGTTGAGGGATGCTAATTATGCAAGAACTTGATGGATTCTAATGTACCTTGTTGAGAATCACTGCGGGGTGCTTGCACTGGATTACCCGAGTGCTGCCAATTAATGCAGTGAATAGAATGAAGCGGAATGACTGATGACCACATCAATCTGGACACGATGAATATCAACGCTGGCACAAAGCCATCGGTAAACTCTTACCACGAGTCTCCTCTGGTTGAAAATGATAACTCCAAGACCGGATCCCACCCAGAGGAATCTTTAATAGCAGATTCAGATGCCAAGTCCTTTACACCGTTTCTGAAAGTTATTTCTGTCTTTGCGGCTATCGGAGGCTTTCTGTTCGGTTACGATACAGGCGTCGTATCCGGCGCCCTCATTCTCTTGAAACAAGAGTTCCAGCTGCAGACGGTATGGCAGGAACTGTTTGTCTCAGTAACCATCGCCGCAGCGGCCATATCTGCCAGCGTCGGTGGACTGCTAAACGATAGACTCGGACGCCGCCCAGTTATTCTCATCTCAAGCGTATTTTTCTTGGCAGGATCCGTCATTCTTGCGGCTTCTTTCAACAAAGTAATGCTTATCATCGGAAGAGGTGTAGTGGGCACCGGGGTCGGTAAGAATATTATTGCTTTTTTTTTATACAGTAGCTTGATCACATATATAACAGTATGTTGTACACCATGTGGAAATATATATATATATATATTTATTTATAAAAATTGAAAATCGTAATGAGTAAGAACAGTGAAAAAACTTCCAGCCTCCACCGGGATTCGAACCGGGGCCTTAGTAAATAAATAAAGATCAACACACCAGAAAAAATTCCACTTCACAACCGGTTTCGTCCATTTGGGACTCACTTTTGTGGATCACACACACCAGTAGCATCACTGTGGTCGAGTGGTACGGACTTCGGTCAGTGACACAAGATCCAGGGTTCGATTTCTACCTTCGCCTGATGAGTCCCAAATGGACGAAAACCGGTCGTGAAGTGGAATTTTTCTAGTGTGTTGATCTTGATTTATTTAGTACTATATTTCTCTCATACCACTCTCTACACATTCATTTCTTATAGATAGATAGATAGATAGATAGACAGACAGACAGACAGACAGACAGACAGACAGACAGACAGACAGACAGACAGACAGACAGACAGACAGACAGACAGACAGATCAAAAACCATTCTCAGAGTCATTGACAAAGATGGTGGTATATTTTGCAATGTCAGGAACATATTCATAAATTAAAATGGTAGAAATGCTGCAAATACATGAAACTTTAAAGGAAAGTACCGTTTAAATTCGGTTTTCATTCAGGCCGCTGATGATCGCAAAAAGGGTGCTTAGTGGCACAAAAGGACCTCCAAAAGTATTTATAAAAGCCTCCAACTCATTATGTGATCTTACAAATCACGCAATGTGCCATTGTCGTTGGGAATTTAGAAATATCCACCTGTAAATTCTATCTGACTCAGTGTACTAAAAAAAATTTATAAACTTATTAATTAACTACTGTACAGCCGGCTCAAATTATGTCTGGTAAACTTTGGTGTAGTTCATCGTAGAGTTAAGTATGCCCAGATTTAGCCAATGGTGACTGCTTTAGCGATTCTTGATTTTGTCATCTCGGTACAGGGTTAGCCTCCATGACGGTCCCGATGTATATTGCGGAAGCATCGCCCTCACACATCCGAGGGACCATGGTCACCATCAACAACCTCTTCATTACAGGAGGTCAGTTTGTAGCAGCACTAACAGATGGTGTGCTGTCATATTGGCCGTGGGGTTGGAGGTAAGCTGGAACCACAACTTCCTCATACATGTATGTATGTACATGCATTGAGGGAAAATTGTAGGCTTTTGATAAACGGTTAAATGATTGAATTTGGGGGGTTGAAGATGAGGTAACCCTTGGTAGCTGGACGTAGGAAGAGGGGTTGGGGGTTTGGGCAGAAGTTAGACTTATGTACAGTGGTGCAACAGGTGGCCGCACCATGTCTGTGGGAATATAGTCCCGAGGAGATCAGCACAGGAGACCAAAGGTCACTGGCGGTCATCGGGACAGCAGCTGTCAAAATGTGAAAATCTAGTGAAAAATGTAAAAGCTCAAGAAGGAAAATTCCGGCGCTTCTCATTCTTAGGTTGAGGTTTCTCCTTAATGAGTAGCGGAAACCTTTTGTTTTTGTTGTACAGTAGGTACAAGGTCTTACAGGAGCAGCTGAGGTCAAAGTGTGGAAACCTTGTGAAGGTAAAGTTTCAAGAGGGGACATTTGGAAGCATCTCATACCTTGTAATACAGATTTTTGCTATAAAGCCTGTTGTTTATTATTGAAAGTCACATTGAGGTCAACAGTGGTCAAAATATGGAAACCTTGTATACACTGTATCTCCAGATTGGACATTTCGGCAGATTCTCATTCTTAGCCTGAAGCTGCCTCCTAATAAATTCAAAAATAAAAACACGGTATCGTGTCTAGTGGAGGTGAAATGGCATTTGATAGCCGTTGGACATCAATAGTGGACCTCTTGTAAGGGGTATGATGTGTACAGATATCAGGTGCTATCTGAGCACTTAAAAATGAAAAAAGATTCAGTCAATGATAACTCAGTACATTTTTGCATTCCTCCCACAACTGTGTACTGTTAGTTCTCATTCGATTGTTTGTTTTCATGTTTTTATCTCTCTCTCTTTCAGATGTATGTTGGGGTTGGCTGGAATTCCGTCTCTCATTCAACTTGTTGGCTTTCTCTTTTTACCCGAGAGCCCGAGATGGCTCATCAAGAATGGAAGACTGGAAGAAGGAAGGCACGTCCTCCTGAAGATATACGGCCGATCAAGATATATGGCGGAGTTTGAGGCCATTAAAATGTCTGCTGAGCAAGAACGAGAGGATAGTCAAAAGAGTATGTGTTTTAGTTCTGAGAACTTTCCATCCCTTACTTCAAATTCCTTTCTCTCTACGATATTCCTTTTGATGAGTAGTTCTAAGACAAAAGTCTTAATTAATTAAAAGAAAAGTTAAAATGTAAACACTCTTTTTTTTTCCTTTGTTTTTTTTTGTTTGCATTTTCTGAAGATTGCGACCCCATCGTAAATCCTCCGCGAATCACATATTGTGTCGCGACCCGAATATATGGGAACAGATCTAGATAATTTGAGGTACTGAATTATTGAGTTCCTTTCCGGACTCGGAATTTCATCGATTATTATTTTACATTTTTATTTGACAGATGGAGTGTCATCTAACACATTACTACGAATGCTGAAGACACCAACGGTTAGGAGAGCCCTCATGTTAGGCTGTGGGCTACAGATGTTCCAGCAGTTAGCAGGGATTAACACTATCATGTAAGCCTAACCGCTTCTTATATTATTATTAGGCTCTTCAAGAGGAAGACCTGACATACTGCAAAAATATTATAAATCCCATGTTGTTGAGAAAACACCTTTGATATCATCTGGGCACTCTGGCAGGATGTGTCTTTGTTTTTCTTAATGATTTAATTTTCTGTCATTTATCCTATCCACCGAGGAAAAAGTTGTACCAAAAAGATACATTTTGATGAAATTCTATGTATTGAGGTGTTCAAGGATAATTCAACAAGGAGATTATAATAGCCTATGAAAGTAAAACTTTTGAAACGGCATTTGCCCAGATGATATCACAGACCCCCCTACTGTGATCCAACTTCCTGGAGTTGAAGTTGCACTTTTAGCCGTTCAAAGTACTGTAGGTAACTTTCAATCAACCATACCTCAAGTTCTGGTCAAGATATGTTGAGATGGGGTTTTTCTCAACTAGCAGTGTGGAATCTTTTCCCTTCTTCAATATAAATTTCGCATTGTTTGCCACAAGAAAATCATATTAAAGATGAAACTGAATTTGGAAAAAAAAGTTTTAAGTTTTAGAACAGGGGTGGGCACAAAAATGTGTTACCAAAATGGAAATATTACTAAAGACATGAAAATTAGAAAATCAGAAAGTTGCAAATGAGTATTATTACTTCTCGCATGTCAAAGAAAATGTGCACACCAAAATCTGGCCAACTGTGGTTTAAACACATCTTATGGATTACAGGAAGCATGTATTACAGATACAAACTCTAGTCTAATCATATTAAGGAATAGAACTTTGATAACATGTATCAAACAGTGATACTAATATATATACATACATACATACATACACACATACATACATACATACATACATACATACATGTATAATACATAAAATCCCTCCTTGTCTTTTTCTACAACAATATCATATCAAGGACAAATATCTTTAAGAACGACATAATTTTGCAGGTCTCATATTCTGTATTATAAAAGCATACCAGCATTCGGTTGATACCACTATCAGCGTGACTGTTATGTGATACCATCAAACTTGTTTTCAAGGTTTTAATTATTACCGTTAAGTACTGTACTACAATGTAAATTCTGACAAGATTCATTATCTTACAAACCGGCTGGAAGCAGTTGCATTATTGATAAGACAAGAAGAACAACAACATGCAATTAAACAACACTCCCTTGCTGTCCAGCCGAGTCATCAATTTAGACCTTGAAAACCAGAATATACCAGGGAAATAATTAGTGTTTAAATTTTTTTCTAGCAATTTTGAAGTCTCTGAATATGGTCTCTTATAAAGTACCAATGGTTCCCTGTGTACAAAACTGCTATATATATCTTTGTCTTCTTTAAACACTTTTGCAAAAGAATTGTTTAGCATTTTGCGATGCAATAATGGATGACGTTCAAATCTTCTCTCCCCTCAAGCTGTGACATATCAAGTCATATCAAGACATATCAAGTCATATTAAGTTATATCAAGTTCTATATACTTCAATGTAGGTTTGACTCATCTGATGTAATATTGTTTTTTATTGTTTTTTTTTCTTTTCTGTTGGTAGGTACTACAGTGCCTCCATTATACGGATGTCCGGGGTTAAAAACGACCAAGTTGTTATCTGGCTAGCAGCAGCTGTAGCATTTGTCAATTTTTCTTTCACTCTGGTTGGAGTTTATTTCGTAGAGAAACTGGGCAGAAGAATGCTTGCCTTGATCAGCATGGCTGGTAAGTTGATGTTCCCTCACGGATGGGTATATCACTATATACGGCTGATCAGACAAATGTTCAGGAACATTCACGTCTGAATTTGTATCCATGGTAACATCAATTTTTCTGTAAGAAGTTTCAATGCTGTCGTTTAAAAACTTTCCTTACAGAGCAGTGATCTACATAGGAATTAAACAAGACTGGCTCTATAACTCCTTTACATTTCCATTTTTAATTACAGGCAGGATGGTAACTTTATGGAAATGCTGTTTTTCTCATTCTGTGGAGAAGGGGATATCAATTGTCAGCGATACTGCTCACTCCTACCACTCCCCGCTCCTCCATTCCATTCCTCCCCCTCCCCTCCCCTAAATGTATTTATGTGTTGTTGTACAGTACTTGCATACAAACACATCAACAGAGTGTTTAAGCTATGTTGTGAGGTGTTGTAAGGAAATACAGCATGTGGCTGATGTAAATGTGCATTGTAGTACAAGTTCAGTACTGGCATGTACACATCAACACAGTACACAGTGATGAAACTAATTAGCATGTACTTATCATTCAGAACACCATCATTTACAGTATGAGCCTTTTATCATTCTCTCATTTCTGTGTTTGCCCCAAAAGTGATCATGAAATATGGCGATGTTCTGAAATTAATCATTTTATCATGTTTTTATCTGTTTCAGGTGTCGCTTTCAGTCAAGTCTTTCTCGCAGTGGCCTTCGTTTTCATCTCAGAAACATCCCCTGAAGTTGAAAACTGGATGAATGGTACAGCTAATCTACCATGTTCTTCAGTTGAGTGAGTAAAATCTGATCTCACTCCAGTTCGCTGAAGTGAATCAAGTATGCTGTTGTGTAACTGTATACCAGCTACTCTTTGACAGCCTCAGCTTGATCTGGTGATGTGATAGTAATACCTTGCAACTACCAGTAAAACTAAAAACAAAACCAGATTAAAGGAAACTAACTAATGGTAATGGCAAAAGCAAAAAGAATTTTAGAATAATTAAGTGGAATGTACTTTACTCTCTAAAGAATGAAGATTATAGAGTTATATACTTATACTAATAATGAAGATTATAGAGTTATACCCTTACAAAGAATGAAGCTTATAGAGTTATACTAACATTAAGAATGAAGATTTTAGAGTTGTACTCATACTAAGAATGAAGATAATAGAATAATACTCCTACAAAGAATGAAGTATGTAGAGTTATTCTAACATTAAGAAGGAAGATTTTAGAGTTGTACTCATACTAAGAATGAAGATAATAGAATAATACTCCTACAAAGAATGAAGTTTATAGAGTTATTCTAACATTAAGAATGAAGATTTTAGAGTTGTACTCATACTAAGAATGTAAATGATAGAAATATATTCATACAAAGAATGAAGATAATAGAATTACACTCATACAAAGCATGGTTTGATTCCATTTTGACAGGTATTCAATGTGTTTTTTGGGTTTTGTTTTTATTTTCCTTTTTGCAGTTCTTGCGATTCTTGCATCTTGTATGAAGAGTGTGGCTTCTGCTTTGATTCGTACCCTAACCACTCCATCGCTAACAGCTACTGCTTACCAGAAGACCAGCGGTATCAGAACCAATCAAGTGAAGGTCCATGTTCCAGATTGCAGCTTCCATCCAGCCAGTACACGTGGGCACCGGACTACTGCCCTTCACCCTTATCATTCCTGGCGCTGGTTGGTCTTATCATGTACTTGATGTTTTTCGCTCCAGGTAAAGTGATGTATGTGTTAAACAAGCTGTATAGACTAGTGGATTTGCACTCATCTGAATGATGCTGTTCCCAGCGGTACATTATCATCTTTACTATCCAGTACTATAGTTATGAGAATGTGGGGGTGGGGGGTGGGGCAGGGTTGAGGGAGGGAAGGGGAGAGGAGAGGGATAGTCAGGAAGTGATGGGAGATAATTTGCGTATTGTCAATACAGACAGTAGCTGTTGAATAATATCTACAACTTGTTTTCAGATGCCCTGACTATAAGACATTGGTTATTCAAAATCCAGTCAGTCAATTGATTTGTTATTGGTATTTCACAAACCAAGTTGTAAATGTCTTATATGTTCAAACATGACCACGCAAAGACATGTCACCAAACACTTGGAATTTTGTGATGCAAATTCATTCAATTTGCCACTTTAAAACAGCCGTTTAGCCTTCCCTGTAACCATAGCTATGGTACATAGTTATACATGAATTGGTTGCATTTCCCTACATCACCTAGGCAACCGCCTGTCTTTCTTTTGCGTCTTCAGGTATGGGCCCGTTGCCATGGACGATCAATGCCGAAATCTTCCCTCAATGGGCTCGTAGCTCAGGAAACGCTATAACTTCCACGGTCAACTGGACATTTAATATCTTTGTGTCCATGACATTCCTTAGTTTGACAGAAGTCATCACCAGACAAGGTATGCCACTGTAGTCAAAATTTTGAGGACCTTTTGTTATGCTAATGAGTTAACATGTCCAGACACAGCTATAGGTCAAAGAGTATCGTGCAACCACGGACAATGATAAGCTTTCTCGGTGTGTATCAATTTGATACATGATAGGATAGTCCGGGGAGGAAATTTACATTTGAGAGATGAAGGAAGAACATATTGTAAGCATCCTAAGAAATTTGCATGCAAATCCTATGCACCGTTTCCGAGGTAACAAAATTTGATGTAAAAATTAGGTTCTTACAGCAAGAGAGACTTTAAGCAGACAGGTTTTGGTATCACAAAAACACACTTACAAATTTGTTTAATGGTTTTGGTGACAATTTTCTACTTCCAAATTGGAATATTTCCTCTGGCCTATCCTTTGAGAGATATGAAGCAGAAGCTGTAAAGGGAGGAAAATCCTGAATTTTACTGGCAGTCATCATTTCTGTGTGTTTCGAAATTAAAAATTTCTATTCCCTTTAAATTGTCATTATATTGCTAAGATTTAGAACCAATTCTTTCATGAAAATGCCCTTTGATTGTTAAAGTTTTTCCAGTTTCGGCGTGTTAACATCTTGCAAGTAATAAATGTCGGCCTTATTTTATCCCAACCTGTTTAGCTATTAATCCTATGTCACATATATGTTGTAGTGGTGGATTGTGCTGGTATTTGCTTTAAAGACTTACCTTTTTATGTGATTTTACTATCACCCGCACAAAAACAAAAATTTAATGCAGCGACCAGACTTTCAAGGCTTTCAAAGCTGTTGTTGACATTCTTGTTCATTTATTGAGTATTTTGAGTGTACTTTGCATAGTTACATGCTTTAGCCCGGAGAGATAACAAAGTTACAATTTAAATGCTGATTTATGCAGCTTGCCTGCAACCCCCCTAGCAAACAAATGGCTTATAAGGACCAGTATGAACTTGGGATTTTCAGAAGATCTATCCCTGTAGAGCAAAAGTCTATTAATCCTTAAACCGCTTGTTCTAAACGCCATAATTTTGACAAAAAAAAACATCTTCTTCTTTTATTTCAAATGTGAAGAAAAGACGATCAGAATTGGTATGGAGAATTTTTTTTCTATGAATATGAATTTGTGAATTTCAGGGAAAAACGTGGTAGAGGGATAATTAAATTGATAACAAAAGACGTTTGAATCCAATTATCCAAGTCTTACGTTTGCTGGTTCTATTAATTTATTTAATATTTCTCTCTTATTTTTCAGGGACGTTTGGACTTTATGCTGTCATCTGTTTCACAGGTCTTCTATTCATCTATCTCTGCCTCCCAGAGACCAAAGGCAAACGGTTAGAAGAAGTTACCGATCTCTTTAATTCTCCTTTCTGTCGTCTGGGAAGAGCGTCCAGGGAGAGAGGCCAGTACGAGGTACTCAACCAAGAAGATGACGGTAATACTTAGCAGAATCATCATTCAATTCAATTCCATCTGAATCTTGCCTCCATCTCCATCGAGACAAGACGTTTTTTTATATTTTTTACTGAGTACTATTGTCGACTACAAGGCCGACGTTCAAATTCTCTTTGAACACAGAAACCGCCGTTGATCCAGGGTCACCTAAGGGTCACCTCATATTCAATTAAATTCAATCTACATCCACACTTTCCCAGAAACATAAAAATCAGTCCCCATGTTTGTCAGACTTGGCTGACATTACCTTTTGAATTGCCTTTTGAAAGTTCATTACCTTTTGTGACATTACCTTTTGAAAGTTCAAGTTCTGTCTCGGATATTTCCTGACAGTAAAGTCACAAGAACTGAATCTTGTCTGAATCTCCACCGAAAAAAAATAAACAAATGACGCCTTTTTTCTTGCCGAGTGGTAGTGTCGACTACAACGCAGACATTCATATTCTCTTTGAAACACAGAGATCGCCTTTGATCCAGGGTCACCTCACGATTCAATTATCATTTATACACTGCAAACTTGATTTTGAGGTGTTTTTTCCCAGTCTTGGATTTTATTGCAATTTCAAAATTTCCTTTCTAGATAAAAACGTTATACACTAGAGATGAAATTGTGAGCTGTGCATTTGACTCGGACCTTGGATCTTGTGTAAATGGCCGGGTCTTCAGTGTAGGGTTATGTATAAACCACACAATGGAAGCTCATCAGAAAACAGGAAAACTGTCTTCAAAACTCAAAGACTCTGGAAAATTCCAAAGGACATTTGAGTGACATTGCTACCCTCAAAAGTAAAAAAAATACCTTTTCTTCAATAGGAAGAAAAGAATACAGGTTTTCTTTTTGGCAATTATATTTTTATTAATGTACCTCAATTGATATCCTTTGGTAAAAGTAAACATGATACAACTTACAAAACATATGCAAGAGCTATTAGTATTATATTTAAAGAAAAATGTATTTTAACACAAAATATTTACACTCGATGCACTGTGGGCATACATAGCATTTTATTTTTCATTTTATTTCAAGAGGGCTGTCAGAATTTCTTGGATGCAACTTTTAATACTCAAAATGGAGAGAAAAAGAGACAAATTTTAATATATTCATTATAAAAACCATCAAAACCAGGTTTGTGTGTAAATGAACTCTTGTCTGTCAGGAGTGTTCACAAATAATAACCAAAAACCCTATGTACTTTAGCATAGAACTATAGTGATTGGAAATCCAGGGAGGGTTTCCTACCCCCCACCAATTCCCCCCACACTACCCCACACTACCCCCACACTGTGGTTAGAGGGGGAAAGTTACTACAGTATTATTTTGTTTTATTCAGTTTCTTAAATTCATAAAAATATGGCAATACAGGAATCTGCAGGTATTATATATTTGATGTGCATTGTCTTTGGTATAACAAAACTGTTATATATAGATTGTCTATTCGTATATAAAACAAAATGAAACTGGTTCCAAGTGTTCAATGCATGATGTCTTTTTTTTTCTTCTTTTCTTTTTTTTCGTTTGTTTGTTTTTTGTGCTGATTTTATTTTCAGTATGTCGTGCTTTGAGGCAGTAATTTGAGCCGTAAGTTTGAGTGGGCTGAATTAACTGATAGTAATGATAGGGGAGGAGGTAAGCCCAGCATTAAAGGGTTATCTGGAAATAAACATCTTAAATTATGCTGTTACCAGCTTTTCAAAGGGAATCTTTGTCCAAGAAGTGATTGGGGGCAATTAATTAATGCCTTTCTATAATCTATCTGTTATACAAACAATTTAATATCACATACTCTAGTACAAAATATCAAATTTTACTTCCACGAAAGTGTCATTTTTCAGAAAAGGGCCAACAAATTTGCCAAATTTGGAATGCAAAAAAGTGGTGTGTGCAGAGGTTGGTGGGGTGGAGGGAGGGGGTTGGGGTCGTCCCCCGGCCTACCCCCCCCCTCCAGGCCTCCTTACATGGGAGTTAGCTTCCATGACCCATGGTAGCACCCCTTGGGCCTCCTGTAATTGTTCTGGCTCCTTTCTAAATCAATTTGGGGAAAATTTGATTAATTATTATTGGCACAATCATGCATTTAGAGCTACTGATACATATTCCTAAATACCGTATGTCTATATTTTCACGGGGGGGGGGGGGTTGGGAGGACCCCGAGACCCCTACTTAGGAGTTCACTTCAATGACCCCCTGGCCAGCACATCCCCATTATAAAATGCTTCATTCACCTCTGGCCTTTCCATACAGGTACAGCCTCCTACCCCAAAACAGTCAGTGGAAAATTTTGAATTTGGCCCCACCATTTCCCACCTTTAAAATCCTGTGCACACCACTGTTGCAGAATATTGGGAAATATTCCGGACAGAGATATCCATCGTATTAGTGAGAAAATATTATTGCCGTATTACTGTTCTATAATTCTGCTCTAAATATCTAAGAAAATCTAAGAAAAGTTGAGGCAAATTCCAGAATTTATATTCGAAATGAAAATTTTTACTTTTTTGACTTATTAAATTATCTTGACAATCAAAGTTGCCCAAGTGCTTTTTTGGTTTTATTTTGTGTATATTATTTTCTTTTATGTTTTTGTTTTGTTTGAGTGATATGTCCAAGTGTCATTTTTCTTTTTCATATTAAATGTCACTCCTCTAGCATTTGTTCTTTATGATCTGAAAAAATGAAGAAAACATAGATAAAAACTGACAAAACATATACAAGAGCTATTAGTTTTATGTAAGAGACAATTGAACACAAAGTATTACATTCAATGCACTGCGGGCATACATAGCATTCTATTATTCATTTGATTTCAAGAGTTTTATACTATGGGTAATGAAAATTGACTTAATTAATTTAAGCTCTTGAAAGGAATAAAAGAGTTGAAAGTTAAAGCTTGTATCAAATTGTTTTTTTTTTGTGTATGATTTTAATTTGTTTGTTTTCATTTATTTACACATTTTTGAGTGATATGTCTGAGTGTGAGTTTTATTTATTTATTTTATTATTAATGAAATTTCACTTTTCCATCATCTTTTCTTTATGTGAAAAAAAAAAGGAAATATGAATGTTTAATTGAATTTTATGTAATTCCACTATATATACTATTGATGATTTAATAGTTATACACAGTAGCCGATGCAGACATCAATCATGTTTGTTTTGATTATATCATGTCTGAAACTAAGTCCTCATGTGACCTGAATGATATTAACACTATTAAGCTGTGTAAGTATATGAAAGGTGACGTTAAAAAAGATATTAACTTGACCATTGTCATCAAACCAAATCAAATGAGAACAAACACAAGCTGCTCAGCTGTGATGTAATTACTGAAACTTGTCTGTGATTTAGCAGCTTGTTTGTTTCAATCGCTTGTCAGATGGAGTACATCACCAGTGATCAAGCAGCATGTCTGTGATGGAGTACCTTGTCTGTGATAGAGTACCTTGTCTGTTTCAATCGCTTGTCAGATGGAGTACCATATCTGTGATTAAGCAGCTTGTCTGTGATGTAG
This sequence comes from Apostichopus japonicus, assembly GCF_037975245.1. Lineage (NCBI taxonomy): Eukaryota > Metazoa > Echinodermata > Holothuroidea > Aspidochirotida > Stichopodidae > Apostichopus > Apostichopus japonicus. The sequence goes on from NC_092580.1 coordinate 5,097,538, forward strand.
TACCTTGTCTGGGATGGAGTGCCTTGTCTGTTTCAATTGCTTGTCAAATGGAGTACCATGTCTGTGATTAAGCAGCTCGTCTGTGATGGAGTACCTTGTCTGTTGCAAAAGCTTATCAGATGGAGTACCTTATCTGTGATTAAGCAGCTCGTCTGTGATAGAGTACCTTGTCTGTTGCAATAGCTTAATTGATGGAGTACCTTGTCTGTGTTTCAATCGCTTGTCAAATGGAGTACCTCATCAGTGATCAAGCAGCATGTCTTCGATGGAGGGAGAAGCTTGTCTGTGATCCAGTAGCTAATCCCAAAACAGAGTACCTTGTCTCTGACTCAGCTGCCTTTGATTGAGTACCTTGTCTGTGAACGATTTTACTACTCCCGTGATGGGGAGGGGCATGGGGAGGGTGTGAAGCAGTCACCATCCCGAGGAACTGATCATTTGATAGAAATCTGAATCTTGTTGTCACCTGTGTACTCTATGTGCTATTTTGCTGACAGAAATTTTACAAAGTCGTAAAAATTTGATCTCAAATATGGCAATAAAATACCATATGGACAGCGGTGGATTTCATTGAAATAATATCAGTTTAAATTACTGTAAATAATAGCTGAAAATTATAGCACAAACCAGAAGAATGTAGAAAGAAAAATTTTGGCTATATCTTCATTTATTGCAAGTTACATGCAGGAGGAATTAAACTGTCAACAAGTTTGATGACTGTGAGAATCCTGCAACTACTGAATAACAGTCAAACACATTGAAACAGTATGTAGAAAATTTTCACATTCATTTGTGTGAACAGCAAAAAGATTTAAAGATATTTAAATTAGTAAAATAAGCAACATGTGAGATGTGATTTGTCAGGCTAAACATGGGCAAACTTGCAGCAACCAAAAAAGCATTTATTTTTCTATCATATTTTGATGGATATATTAAGTTAATTTTAAAAATACTATTTTTTTTCCAATACAGAAGTGAGTTTTGCAAAAAAAAAACAGGGAGCCTTTTCAATCTCTGTCATCCGTGTCAGAAGGCGTTAAATGCTATCATAAGTTGATAATTGTCAAATATTAATTTTAGTTAAATTCCATTAAAACAACTGGTACAACCTACTGTCTTACTAATGAATGCATAAAGCCATATGTAAACTAAGCATGCTGGGAAAATGTCCTTTCCGTTTGTTTGGATACATTTTAGCAAATTTGTTAACAATTTTTATTCAGTTTTCCTTGCCATAATATATAGGTTGATATGGGCAGTAAACTGTGTCAACCTTAAAAACAATTGTATTATCTCCATAAAGTTAGCTTTCCAAGTTTAATATAATATACATTTATTCACATGGTAAGTTCCATTTGTATCCTAACAAAGATCAGTTTGTGTTTTTACAGCAGCTGTTATCTTAAGCTAGCTCTAAGAAAACCAGAAAAGAAAACAAACCCAAAAAACATATTAACATGAACTTTCTGATTGGGCCTTTCAAACAGACTTGCAGGAATCGAACGTATCGGAATAGCTGGACTCTGCACTGAATAAGTTAACAGAATCGCTCAATGTGGAATCCTCTGTTTCGGGATTATCTGCTACCTGACTTTTGCATCTTTCATCGTCCTCTCTAGTCGCCTCTCCTGGTGCCATCTGGTTATCGTTGCGCTCGGCTACCTCTTCATCAGAACCGACATCACTTAGTGAAGCAGACGCGCCCCCAATCAATTCGATAACATCTATCTCCACTGACTCCAGACACTTCTCTTGGGGTTTGTCCAGAATGACTTTTGTTTCCAGTGCAGACTGTTGTCCATTATTCATTTCCAATGGACCCTTTTGAACAGTTGATGATTCATCCACTTCCCGAGTCAGTCCACCAGTTGTGATTGCTCGGTCTGTGTCGGGGCTTATTTGGCTACCTCTGCTGGCTGTACTAGATACAAGTCCAGAGTGAGCAATTCTTACTCCTTTCTCACTGTTGTTGTTGCTTACGATGCCCTTAGAACTTCCATCCTCTTCAGTTTTCATTCTGTCATCCCTTCTTTGCATCCCGTCTCTTTTGTTTTCGACTGGCATTTCTTCATAGTTACCTGACAGTGGATTTGACCTCCCAGCTAACCTCTGACCCTCTCGCCCATCCCACTGAGTACCCTTATCACAGCTTACTGTCTCCTCTGTCTGGGTACCACTGTCCTTCCAGCTCTCAATCGATATCCTGCAGTCACTCTGAGTACCCTGTTCTTTCACAGAGGGCTTTCCAATCTCACACTGTACCCCTTTCTGTGTCAGACCGTGCCCAGAGCTGACACGAACCTGACCTGCGACTAACTGCTCAGTGGATTGACCCCCTTCTGACTCAATGTGTCCGAGTTGACCCACATCTGACCCACTGGAGTACTCACTTATTTCCACTGGTTTGGAAATACTGTTTCTTACATCTTCCTTCAGATTCTGGTCAGCTGGTCTGGAAATTTCATTATTTTTGGCATCGGCAACATTTTCTGATGTCTTTTCTTGTCTTCCTTCTGGCGAGATTAAGGAAATACTCTCCAACGCTCGCCTCTGAACATCTCTAGAGTAAGGAGACAGTGGAGAAGCCCTCGTTTCAGGGATCCTCCGGTCGGTCTTTGTGTCACCCGCCTCTCGAATTGATGGTTTCTTCTTCTTCTCATGAGACAGACGAGGAGAAGGAGGCGGAGGTGAAGTGACACAAGAATCCGAAGATCGCGAGAGATGGGATGAAAGAGATCCAGATTCCTTGCAAGACTGCCAAAAAAAATCAAGACGATAGAAACAAACAATTGAAATGTTGAAAGGTTGGTGTATGGAATTGAACAATATCTACAGTTTAGCGCCAGTAAAATAAATTCTCTAGATATCATAGAGGATGATGCCTTGATGCAGTTTAAATCATTAAACCTACATTGTATGTTGCTAATGCACATCAGTTTGCCCTCAAAAAGTAAATTCATTGTTTTCAGGGATGAGCCTGACTTTCCAAACAAAATCCTTCAAATATTTAACTTGCGGGGAGTAAAAGGACGACCTTGATGTGCAAGCCAAAACAGTTGAGGTTCAGTCTGGGCTGTGGTGGGGGTGTCCAGGGGCAAACAGTGGGCTACGTACCTTAACATGTTGACTGACTAGGCATTAACTGATTTAGAGTAAAACTATGTAGCCTGCAGGGACATGAAACATGTTATTTTGATTCATGATTATTGAATAAAACTCACAATCAGAAACATTGCATTTTGATAAATTTAAAAGAAAGCTAGTCTAGGCTAGGCTGTTCCTTGCATTCCTATGATACTATTTCCTCAACAAACTGATGTTTTATACCAGTGGTTCCCAACCTATTTGGAAAAGCTACCAATACACCCTCTCCTCTCTGGTCCATTAGCTGTCCCCTCTGACTCACCTCCATCCCGTCCCCCCCCCCCCCAACACACTCCTCGGGCCTTGATGGTGTGCTACTTAAAGGCTGTTGAAATGGTAAACTACATTAAGACTGTATTAACCAGACATTTCTCATCTGAGTAACCCCTGGTCCCAAATGGCTGAATATTACAGGTTTTCCTGTCACTTGTGTCGTATGGGAATCCTGTACATATCACTTTAGAATCCTGTGATAATAATTATCGTCTTCTTCACACTGAGTACATGATACTGCAAATGGCTCTAATATCATTCAATTATCTGAAATATATTGACTTTGCTGTGGAATGACAGTCTTATGTAAAAGGGACATGCCCATGAGTGAATTCCCTACTTACATCTTCTTGAAAGCTTTCTATAAATAATGTATCTAGCTTTCTCTTCTTCAGTGATGAGGGTAGCTCATCAAAATCATCTGTAGAGAATAAAATAATTTTATAGAGTAGTTGATGTAGCTATTAAAATACATTGTCGGTTGTAATAACATGAGAGAATGGTACCTGCACAATGCATGCATACTTTAATTACAATTGAGCTGGTATGTAGTACTTTATATTTAATGTAGGCATGGTTACACTGTTTACTTTCCTAGAGATGTAGACAAGGGGTACACTGTATATTTCACATGATATGCAGGGACTCGGTACACTTTGTTATGCATACAATGATATATGCAGAAAGGCAACATAGATAAAAAGCCTTGTTTTATATTTGCAATTGATTATATGAAAAACAAGTAAAGCATGGATCACTCAGAACACAAAAGAGGATCAGCGATTGTGACCTTGCGTGGTATTTAACTGAACAGAAAACGGCCACTGATTTATAGATGGTGCTAAACACTAAGGGAACTGTGTACTAGGTATTCTGTTTGATTATTAAAGGCAGTGATGAATACTAGCATTGATTTCAACATTGGCTTTTGCATCTTAGAAGCAATTTATAACATGTGTAATAATTTCAACATGATCTTCACGCTATCCCAGTAAAACTCCATTTCACACCACATGCAATGCATAAGCATAGCATGCAAAGTTCCCATATATCATACTCTGTACTCACCAAGCCCTCCCGGTGAAGAGTAGCCTCTGTTGAGATCAGCATCCAAGTTTAAAACCTATCGAAAGAGAATATGTAAAACCAAAAAATTGTACAGTTTACAAACAGTATTTAGCCTTAACACATGAAGTGATGTGTCTCTATAAAAACACTAATTGAGAAAAAAAAGTTCGAAACAGGAAAAGAGTCTTTTCTCACCTCCCTTAAGACTGATCTAGGAAATCCATCTTGTAATGAACTTAAGCTGCTGCTGCTAATACTAGAGCTTCTGAAAAAAAAACAAGATGAACTGTGTGAATAAACAATTTCATCTCAAAATGAAAATCACAATGTAAGAGTTTTCAGCTTGGCTTATCTTCCTAAGGAAATTAAATATTCTGCAAAAATTTGGGAGTTTGTGTTCATTATATGTTCATCTCAATCAGGACAATGGTGATGCCTGGGTTAGTATTTTCTTATAATTATTCTATCAATATTTGAGTAAAAATTCTCTAGTAATGTACATAAGTCCATACAGGTGGATAAACAGATATGATGACATCACTGTGAATGTTACGACCAATCCTGTTAATACAAGGATGACTTTCACAATGGAGATGACTCTGAATAGATATTAATAAAATAAACAGAGGAACAAAAGAATCTTAAGTGAAATAGCAAACTCTTTACTAATACCTGTTCTTGTTAGTTCTTAATCTGGATAAGTCTTCTGACCGCATGCCTGGAGACTGAAGGGTTCTTTGAATATCTCCTGAGGAGAAAGTGAAAGGGGCATCCAATGAATGCAAGATAACATTAGTAAGATATATTTTTTCGTCACTTTCATCTCACAGTTTTTTCTGTCTAATTTGCTCTTTTCATTGTTCCATTGTCCAATTAAAGTGTCCATCTGTCAGTCTGTCTCTCATTTTAATTTGATGTGATTCCTTTTTCATTTCTATTAGCCCATGAAGAAGAAGGCCACTAGGAAGGAAATGTTACTTGGGCCATTCAACTTTTATAAAACATTTATTTTTGCATAGCGCCCTCTATTTTCAAAAGTTTGTCTACCATCATCAATACAATGAATTAAGCCCCCCCCCTCCTTTCCCCCCAAAAAGAAGTTATAATAGTAATAAATAAAGTATTTCAGACATAACAAGGCAAGTCACCAATCACTTAACTATTTTTCTGTTATAAGCAGAATATTCTATTCACTTTACATGTCTTAATTTGGAGGCCTTAATATCTGCAATAATGTGGAGAATAACAACCTCCAGAAATTCCAGTTCAGTAACTTTTAGTTATCAGCAGAACTGATGATTACTCCACTTCACAATCTCATCCTTGATTTCAATGCAGCTTTGAGGAAAACCAGATAGAATTGAAATTAGTGTATTTTCTAAACATTTCAATATATCAGGTTTTGTTGCTTCTGAAATCCCCTCCACCCCACTCCTCCTCCCTGGCCTGAAATGTTTTAGATTTAAATTATATAGATATAGATATAAAAATGTATGTGATGTGTTTTAGTGCAGTACCTTCATTTGGTGATTCTTGTTTGCTGACTTCTTGTTGGTTCAGTTCTTGACTTGGAATGTAGACGACACTCTCTGGTGATGTGAAGTTAGTCGTTTCATGACATAACAGATCAACTGGAGATTCTCTCCCTGGTATCGCTGTCGGGGAGTCCTCTTGGTTGTTTCGTGGACCACACCTGCCGAGGGTGTAGACTTGATCATCAGGGACACCGTGGGTGCAGAGTTGTCCACCAGGAACACCAAAGGTACAGGGCTGACCACTGGTTACATTCTTTACTTCTTCTCCTGCTCTGGTAGAATTGAATAAATTTCCTCGATTGCGCTGTGAGTTTTGCAAAGGGCAACAAGACTTGTGGCATGATGTTGTATAATTTTGATGTGTCTCGGTACGTTCTCTAAGTGAGCTACTTGCTTCGTTAGTCATGCGGCTGCTATGGTAACCTTGTCCTCTCTCATCTGGAGAATACATCTGAGAAATGTTGAAAAAAAATCAATTTACTACTGATTCAACATAACATGACTGTTACTGTGTTCAATTTGTTTCTCCCTTAATTAACCCTTTAGCTACTAAAATTAGGAACAAAATTGGTACATTGAATCGGTTGAATTTATCAAACCTTCATGGTCTTTAAAATATGATATTGTACAATATTCATTCAGGGAGAGCTGGAAAACTCCGTTTAGTGAAACACATACAAAACGCCCGTCTCTATTTCATTGGTAGTTCCTTGTGTCTATCTCATTTATGTGAAATGTTAAAGTTTTCATACAACTTAACCAGAGTCGAGAAGAGTTGTTTTATTTTTACGGTCAAGTCGAGAAATTACCAGTGATGACTTCACTCGCTCGAGTTGAGTAAAAAAACTTGAGTCGAATCGAATCAATCTGCTATCTCTATGGGTAAAAAGATTGACACACTTGTTCAACATCAAATCACGTTTGAATTATTTTTTGCGACTCTACGTCATAACTTTGTTACAACAATGTTCTTTTCATACAAACGTGAACACGGAAGCACCGAGAATTCCTACCATCTAGTAACGACTGATGTATTTTGAGAGTTATTTAAAGGTTACTTACTGTGCAATCATCTGAAGACTCTGAATCCAAGAACATTTCATTAGAGGAAGCTACAGTCGTTTCTCTTAGTTGCAAAGGTGGTCCTGAACAGCTCCCTCTAGTACTGAGATAAAAAAAAGAAAAAAAAAAGAACATAATGAATTAAAGACGTGCAATTGAAGCAGCTGAGTTTTTTGGGTTTTTTTCCTGAACGTATTTCATAGTAGAAAGTTAAGATTCAGTTTCAACATAACAAAAAAAAAAAAAAGTTTTGAACAGTTTAACAATCAGACTTTTGTATGTGATTGATAGCATCATGGGATGGAAAAATTTTACAATGAAAAAAGATGGATGATAAAATTTATCACCGACTAAACTTCATTTGGTGCAATGAAAAATCTAGAACAGTATCTAGAGTATCTCTACAATAGTTCAATTCATAAAATATCTGGAAATTCTTGTTCAAACGCAAAACTTGGATTTTAAAGGGAAATTGTTACCATCAGATGAACATGGATATAATGACACAAGAATTTCATGTATTCCTATTGTCACACTTTTACATTCATTTTTGTTAAAATTTTGAATGCACTTTATCTTTACCAACTGTTGTAATCATCTTTAACTGTATTCATGTTTAGGAAACCACTTTAATATAATTGGAACATTTTTACAGGACAAGTTACCTTTGTGGAGCGGATGAAGTGAACTGGAAAAAGATGTCTTCTGATGACCGCATCTGACCTATCAGCATACCCTCTGGAGGTCTCCTATGATCCACCAGCACCCCCTCAGGTACCTTCCTCTGGCCCACCACTGTACGCTCTGAGGACCTCTGCTGTCTCCTGGGCTGGCTATCTGATTCGGCTGACGCACAAACTGAACTCATTCTTGTATCTCTAACTTGACTGGCCACAGCTTGGGATCTCACCTGAACATGGAAAAGTGTTAACGGTGTCAAGACTCACAACATGTATGTCAACAGTATTGACAAAAATGTGATATATCAACATTTGGGTGCTTCGTATCACACTTTACATGGTTCAGTCATGGATATTACTTAGGTACCCTATATCATCACATGGATAATATAAGTGTCATCATCTGGTTAGTATTAGAGTCATCGTGTAGTTAGTACTGGAGTCATCACATGGTTATCGCTCTGGGGGTTAATGTGTCCATATATGATTCATACAAGAGTTACAGCATGGTATAATATTATAGTTATCACATGGTTTGCATATTAGTCATCACATGGTTAGTATTAGAGTCATCACATGGTTAGTATTAGAGTCATCACATGGTTAGTACTACAGCATTCCCTTGGTTTGTCCCTCTGGGGTTTAATGTCTCCATACATGATTCATACACATGGTTTGCATATTAGTCATCACATGGTTAGTACTAGAGTCATTGCAAGGTTAGTATTAGAGTCATCACATGGTTAGTACTACAGCATCCCTTGTTGGGGGTTAATGTCCCCATACATGATTCATACAAGAGTGACAACAATGTTATAGTCATCACATGGTATGCACTAGAGTCATCACACAGTAGAGTATCAGAGCTCCTACATGGTTATTATGAATTATGAAGTCCAAACACTAAACTGATACTGATATTTATTTCATACCTCATGTAATCTTTGATCTGGGTAACCTGTAAACGGCTGTATTTGTCTGTGTGACATTAAACTGCTTGATATATGTGACACTTGGCTGGAAGTATGACTATGATGCAACTCACGACTTGAACTTCCATGTTAAAAAATAAAGAAAAGGAAAAGGAATCCATAAGTGGTAGAAGCAATGTATGCTAAATCTAATGAATACAAATATATTCTGGAAAATCCTTATATCATATTGGCATGACTATACACTAATGAAGATAATTAGAATATAAATCTTCAGTAACCATCTCTGAACCAACTGAGGAAGAATGTTGAGACCTTAATTGCTACAATTAGTCAATTTAGTGCTGAATATGCTAAGTAATGTTTCTGAGATCCTTAGATCATATAGGCATCATGTACGACTGTCACATAAAAAAAACCCAATAATTTAGTGTTCATGCCTCCTCTGTATCCAATATTATATATGATGCCTTAGTAGGCGGACGTTTGATATTGAAGTGTCATAGTCCAATTTTTTAATTTTTTATTAGCAATTCTTGGTATTACAAATACTCACCTTTAAAATATGCTTTCCAGACTTAGATTGTTTTATAACATTTAATAAATCATCAATAGATGTTCCCACAACTATCAGTCTACATCTTATTAAGGTTGCATTGTAACTGAAAATTTCCAAACCAGTTAAATGATAAGATTAGTATAACCCTCAATGTTGGTGTTCTATTGCACCAAATCTCTCTCCTACAGTGTACATATTGGTCATTGTTACTTTGCTACATTTCTTGATTTGCTGTTCGGACGACCAGAAAGAACCGCCTGGTTGTCGTCAGAAATTTCCTTGGTGTCTTTAGGTCTAGCTAGATGCTCTATTAATGTAGGCTTGACCACACCCTTCTAAGTTAATGTAAGAACCTTCAGTACAAGGAAAGCTCCTTCCTACTGCCTGCAACATCAATTGCTGCATAGAAATATGTACTTAGTCATGGCAAAAAGTATTGTCGACCCACCTCTGAGGTACAAACCAGCCCGTAAGTAATGTTGATGTCATAGAGTGTGGAGATGTAGGCAATACATAATAACAATGCTCATGAACATGATGGTCACCTTTAGATGGCCTCTATCTCTAAGGTATACTTACATATCAGGGATACCATCACTGAATTGTAGCAATGATGGTGTAGTGAGAGATGCAGGCACAGATACAGCATATATGATGCCTTTAAACATGATGGTCACCTTTAGATGGCCTCTAGCTCTTAGGTATACTTACATATCAGGGATATCATCACTGAACTCTAGCAATGATGGTTTAGTGAGAGATACAGGCACAGATACAGCAGAAAGATGCCTTTAAACATGATGGCCACCTTTAGATGGCCTCTATTTCTTAGGTGTACTTACATATCAGGGATACCATCACTGAATTGTTGCAATGATGGTGTAGTGTGAGATTACAGGCACAGATACATTAGAAAGATGCCTTTACACATGATGGCCACCTTTAGATGGCCTCTATGTCTTAGGTTTACTTACATATCAGGGATATCATAACATATCATAACATGATGGCCACATTTACTGATTTATCATTCATTGGTTTACTTACCTAGGGATATCATCACTGAATTGTAGCAATGATGGTGTAGTGTGAGATTACAGGCACAGATACAGCAGGAAAATGCCATTAAACATGCTGGCCACATTCACTGATTTATCATTCATTGGTTTACTTACCTAGGAATATCATCACTGAGCTGTAGCAATGATGGTGTGGAGTGAGGAGATGTCGGTAAATCAACAAAGTTATGTCTCTGAAAGTGGAAACCACCCATGGAAGATGGTCTCTCCATATTAACCTTGCTCAGGTGTTTTGGTTTTTTATTTGTGTCTGAAGAGAATCAAAGTTTAGTGACAAAAAAGAAAAATCAAACTTTAAAAAACTATTTTAAAGAATGTTTTATTTTCAATCTAAATTAAAGTATGTTTCATATTCAATCTAACCTGAACATCTATAATATAGTGTTTATTTCTATCACTCTATACAACTGTATCAGTGAATTGGAATACATGATAAATACATTTCTGCAAATAGGTGTTTGATCAGTCATAAATTTGAGAATTTATCCCAAAAAACAGAAAATTAATGGACAAAAATAGAAAGCCCAAAATATGTGTAAATTATGTTGAACAGCATAGGTGTTCAGGTCATAGTTATATCCGTAAGCCTTAATGAATCAAATGCTCAGAAATGCACACCCTGTTTCCACATCAATGCATCATAGAACATCTCACAGATTTCTCTAACTCAGTCATCACTGTTTGCCCCTGGCATTCTAAATTGTCAGATAATGGTCGCTCATGGTTCTAATTTCAACTAACTTGTTACAGTCTTTCTTTAAGTTGTTATCCACACAAAGATATTGATAAAAATAATATCCATTTAGAATAAACAAAGGAAATAATAGCATTGCTAACATTTCGGTGACCTAGGAGTCTTAGCTACAAAAGAAGTAACAGTTAAAGTAACCACTTTACAGGGGCGCAATGATGTATACTTCAGGGAAGGGGGAGCTTTAGCAACCTAACAGGAGAAACTCAGTGGGTCCCCAACTGTCACCCCCAGCCCCACCCCCTACCGGTAGAAAAATTCTAGTGCATAGTACATAAACTTATATCAGGTATATACAGTACAACACATAAATAGTCAGAAATTCTTGAACAACAATATTTCAAAAGTTGGAAAATGTGTTACTATTTTGCATCTAAGCATCCTTCACTGACTAAAATTGCCTATAGGGGAGAGGTGGCTCCAGCTCTTAACATCATAACATATAAGCCTCCTCCCCCCTCCCCCTCCTCACAGTTCACAAATGGTGGTAGCACCCCAGCTAATAGATGGAAACAATTAAACATACCTGAGTTCTTGAATTGCTGAGCTGTAAGATGAGCCATTTGTAAAGATATCAGATCTAGGCTTGATGAGGGGTGATCTTTACTTTCATCGTCTCTTTTATGTAACTTCATCCTCCTGGCAGATTTCTGCTTCTCAAAGAATTCCTGAGAACATGAGTGAGTTTGTAATAATATCTTATAAAAACAACAGAATACTTATCCAAGTCTAACTATTGAAATAAAACTCTAGAAAGGATGTGGGCAGTTGTAAACTATTTTCTAACTTGTGTTTTTCAATGGCCATTAGTCCATGCTCCCAGATGCAAAGGTATAGGAGGAGTCTAGGCATAGGTATTATATCTGGGCATGGGGTTAATGTAGTTGACCAAATAATGATTCTGTCTTCCTTTTCACTATGTCCTCCACTACATTGTACACAATGATGGACTGAAGCGTTTGTCTGTAACATTGAATTTTATTGGTAAATATGATGGAAGAGCTCTTGGTGATGCATTTTTCTGGCAAATAGAAGGGAAAAATCAAACCTTTTGACGCTTCTTCTCATCTTTCATTCTCAAGCGGTTCCTGTATTGTATAAACAAAAACAAATGTACAGTAACTGAAAATATGTTAGGCTAATATTAAGTAGCTAGTAATGGTTGCTTAACACAATGTAAGCCTAAGGACAGAGCTTTTCTATGCTAATGAATATTACTATCATCTGTTTTGATCTTGCAGTTATGTTTTAGTAACCTATTTTAGACATAGGCTAAGCATTACACCTTATAAAACGAACTAGACTATCTTCTGCTAGGTCTAACGTTGCATTGTTACTCAGGCTCTAGGAATATTACTGTTGTTAGGTTAGGCCTAGCCTAACCTTAGGTAAGATCAATCAATGGTTGCCTAACTTAAGACTGGTAAGCACTTTAATACGCGTAGTGAAGTTAAGTTAAGCAGTGGGTGATTTACTACTTATTACAGTAACATTAACGATGACATATCGAAACTGTCGATAAGGCACACCCTTCAGGCTATAGTAAGGCCCGGGTTTATGCTTAGCTAGGTCTGAGTCTGACGTTAGGCCTTACTAAGTTAGGTTTAACTTAGTTAAGCCTTAGGTTAGCTCAAGGCTCTAAGACTGGGAGTCTAACGTTAGGTCACTACTGCATAAGCTTGGATGTAACAAGGTTAAGTTTAACTTGTTAACACATTTTTGTAAGGTTACAAATATAGTTAAATCAAATCTCCAAATACCTAGTCCCGCCGACCCAATTCATCTTCCTGAGTAATTGTGCAACCTGTTGCCAGGACACTATAGTTATCTAATTTCCCATGCAATAAGTTGCACTGAAAAGTTTTTGGCAAATGTCATATCTTCTCTTGTACTATTTTTGTAGAGTACAACAGAAACTACGGAAGAGTTGAAGGGACAAATAACACACTTTCGTCAACCATTAACCTTACTGTTTGGGCAATTGGTACTATCTTAAAACTACGTCACAAATCTTTAATTTATCGTTTAACGAGACATACGAACCCTGCAAACCACTGTTACCTGTTGAGCACATTGAGCAAAACTACTTAGAAACACTAGGGTTCAAATATTCAAACTTTTTATGTTTACGAGTGTAAGTGACCAGTTCGAACTTCTGATCATTGGCAAGCCCTGGCTTTCGAAATATTATAATGTAGCATCAAACTGACTGTCACGTGTGTAAACGTTGTGTCGTATTATTTATGTGACACTGTCCTAAATTGTTTGTTCACAGTGACAGAAAAAGTGGACGAAAATGATGAAAAAGGAAACGGTTATTGTTATCTAGTTTCGTTAATTTTTTGGGATTAGATTATAAACCACTGTGGGTTACATAAAGTGCTGCAGGCAGTACCCTCCTGTTAGTGCGTCACCTGTCTTGACACATTCTAAAAGTAATCGGCAATTGCTATTATATAAATATATAGAATTGTCGACGTTTTTGTCACCTCTTCTCCCACTCCCCACACATGATATTTAACTCTTCCGTCGCCTGTTACCCTTTCCCCTCCCCTTTTTCTCTACGACCATCCAGCCCGAGAAACAGATTTCCCTATAGTTGAGGCAGTATTATTCATCATAGAGAAGATCATACAGTCAATGGTATGTATTAGCATCTGTAGCTGCAGATGGAGTGGAGTTTTATGGAAAGCCGTTTTAACATTTAATAAGGAATTTCAGATATCTCGAAATAATTTCAGATATTTCAAATTAAATTACAGATATCTCCAATTTATTTAGGATATCTACAAATAATTGCAAATATCTTAAAATCAATTTCAGATATCTCGAAATACCAGAGAATTTCAGATATCTGAAATAGAATTTTAGATATCTGAAATAGAGTTGCAGATATCTCGAATTCAATTGCAGATTGCGGATTGATAAAGTATACCATTTGTATTAGAAACCAATACTTCATCTAGCCAAGGATCTGCAGAATTATTAGTCTCCAGTAGTTCTTGATTCAGTGGTCCATATTCAAATCATGTTGAGTTTTCAGGAACTATTACCAGTTATGCAACGAGTCAGGACTAGAGTCACTAAATTTCAGAGAAATTAAGTAACTCAAACACAATTTCATGGACATTTTCCCATAGATCTAGATAATGCAGTGACCCAAGTCCAAGATTCAACTCAAAGTAGGTTTCATAAAAGTGATATCTTGATTAAGAATCGAGTCCAATCAATGTGATATGTAATATAGTAAAGCAAGGTTCTTGTCACAACTAAAAGAAAAGGTTATGTTGGTTATAGGAAATTTGAAGCTTTTGAAAAAAAGGTACCAGCTAAACAAATCACAATGATATATTCCATATTTCAAAAAAGAGTTGGGTGGGTGGGGGGACAGTCCACACAACCCATGGATTTATGCCTTAGGGAGAAAAGGTTTTTCATTAGCTACAGAAAACGAAAAGTGTACTGTTTCATCAATAGGTGCTGTTCTTTTTAAGAAAAGAGGCTCTTTAGAGGTTCCCTGTCACTGTGACCCACCCCCCCCCCCACATTCAAATTGTTTTCAGACTAGAAGGTTTTTCTATAGAATGTTGTAAACATTTTCATCTTTGCGTTCAAACGTTTTCATCTTCATAAGGTTCACATGATAAGGTTTAAAAAATCACTCAGACCCTCTAACTTAATAGAGAGCATTTGTGGAGGGAATGGACATTGAAAGCGGATGGTATGATTTTCCAACAGGACATTCAAAAAAGGACGTAAGCAGAAACTTGCGTGTAGACCTAATTATAGCCTAAATATGCATCAGATTGCACTATTCCATATGCAGAATTTAAGCAATTTATAGTATTTTTCATAGCTCATTAATGTAACTCATGGAATATGTCAGTAAATTTCGACGTATATTTGTCGCGATCGCCAGGCCTGACAAGCGGAGCGGCGGGGGGGGGGGGGGGCGTGGGGGTTACGGAAAAGGCTGTCCGCGAACTCGCTCATGATCCCCGTTTGGTCGACCAGTACCATATATATTATTAACCGCCCTCGAATATGCGGCGAGGATAAGAAAGATAGTGATCAGGAGTTAGTGAAATACTGAATAAAGTGCCAGGGGTCTGCGTGGGGGTGAGGGTGCTCACCCCAGACATTTGCACGTACGGTGAACGTCACGCGCACACGCACACACTACGAGTACGAAGGCCAGATGAAAAGATGGCGCGGTACTATTACTGAGACCGCGTCTCATAGCAACTACAGAAAATGCTCTTCTGCGGTGCATTGTCTAAGCATCTTACTGGAAATCAAGGATCTGCAGTTTTATCATTAAAATTTGGGACGTTTTATATGTCAAATAGTAAGTAGTATTAATGCAGGTGCTATTCGATTATTAGCTAGTGAACTTGTAACGATAGGACGACAACGTACACTGCGTAGGCTACGACTAAAAGAATCAATGTCAGTATGAATATTAACACTAGGCTGCAGCTATTATTAAGAATGAACAGACTCGCATGAATGTGGTGTAGCCTAACATCATACATGACAATGCATGCTTGCATTGTTAATGTTATTGGCAGGACGTTACTAGTGGCCCTGGGGTCCCACAAGGGTCTGTTTTGGGTCCCTTGTGTTTTGTTGCCTATACATATACAGTATATGACATTGACGGAGATACAGTATATCGTCTACAGCTAAGAAGTTTGCTGATGACACCAAACTTTTCTTCTGAGGTCTCTTTCAAAAGTGATTCAGACTCAGTCAGAGATTGAGAAATTTCAAACGGATTTGGATAAGGTTTTTTCCTGGTCTCCGGGATGGCAAATGCTTTTTAATATGAATAAATGCAAGTTGATTCATATTGGTAGAGAAGTAACCAAAAGAATACCTACAATCTTAATGGTGTGGAGTAACAGGAGGTCTTTGTTGAAAGAGACTTAGGTATCTACATTGACTCATCTCTGCAACCTTCTAAACATTGTCTCGAAGCTGCTAAAAGAGGTGATAGGGTTTTAGGTATGATCAAGAGAAACTTCAGTTTTCAAACTATGTTTTTTTACACTTCCAAGTGCTACTTCATTGGGCAAGAAATGGATACTTTGATATGGAATGCCATGTATATGATGTTGTAGAGTCATATACATTAATTATAAGAAAGCCAGAGTTTTACTTATCACTGTACTTGGCCATTATTCAAAGTTAATGTTAAGAGCTATGTGATGATCAAGTGTAAGGCTCATGATGAGTATTTTGAGCTGTAGATGTTTATAGATATTGATAAAGTCAACTTTGCTGTTCCAACAACACCATTACTAGCTGCACAACAGTATTTCAATGTGCTGTAATCTCATTCATTTTCTCTTTCATCAGACAGGACAGCCCCTAAAGCAGCCAGCATTGTCACACAATAATAATTATGCCAGACCCTGCAACTTTATTCAACGATGGCTCATATTTTGTATTGCACTAGAGAAGTGAGTGAAGAAGTACTATACGTAATGGATTGCTTTTTGAAAGGTAAAAATGCAACAAATTTTTATCTTTTGCTGTAAAGCGCTTTAGAGCAATTTTTTAATTGGATAAGGCGCTATATAAATTTCGTGTAATATATAATAATAATAATAATAACAACATTTTAATGAATATACTCTATGAATGAATGGCTTCTCCAAACTCATTAACTGCAGTTTTAGAACAAATTGTGAAATAGAAGTTAGTTATTGTCCTGAAACTAAATCAGTATTTATGAACTCCACCCTCACATTGGCTTTCTATCATTCTATGACCTCACCTTAAAAGAACAGAAACAAGTTGCTGAGGTTGAAGAGTGAGCAACTTTAAATTATTTAAATTATAAAAGAAGAAATCAAATTTCAACTTGATGATAAAGAATGGGATGATTGAATGGGTAGGTGTGGATACCTCTCAGCTACCTCAAAGAGGAAAAGTGGAAGTAATACCCATCACCTTAGAGCTTATACCATCACAGACTTGTAAACACTCACTAAGTAGTACATGTAGCTTATTTGATAGTGAAGGTCCACTCTATAGTTTCCATGAATCACAGGTGACTGTTATGGAGCCATCCAACATATAAGCAGTATTATTTTCAACTTGCACAACAAAATGACAGTTGCATCTTTTTGGGCATTTTTTTTGGGCTGTTCAGCAAAGAAATGCTACAAGATGTGATTTTGATGTGACGTTGTCACAACGTGTCACAATTTGTCGCAAATCTGTATTTACTCAGTCGTTGTCGTTGATGTTGTTGCAAGTTTTGGTTTTCTTTCCCCACTCGGTCATCCAGGATGCGCCGCTGTCAAGTTCATGTGATGGTATGGAACCAGGCCAACAGGTATAGGAAATAAATTAAATATCAAAAGCAAAACAAAAGTGCATCTTGGGAAATAATAGCAACCGAAATATCATCATTTACTCACGGTGGATTTATATTGCAGACTTGAGGTTTCTGTACTATCTATGAGGACATTATTAGAACAAACATCAGTAGAAACTGAAGTTTTCTTACCTTGTTTACTTCATCCATTTTCATTTTTCTAGGTGGTGGAGGGTGATGTGTGTGCGGAAGTGGGGGGGGAGGGGGGTGGGGTTAAATGCCACCCTGAATATTTAAAATATGCAAACAATTTAAAACCACAGATAGATCAAATGTAAGAGACGATTAAGATGTCTTACTTTACTTTGCATATTGCAGAAGGGACAGAGGTGATCAGGCTAATTAGCCATGTGAAGTTGCACCTCTTTTGGTCGTGGGTTGGAGGGGGAGAAATACACCAAGGGTTTCGTACAGATAATATTGCATAATATTGCGTTCACCTGGTGGTAATTGGAATGGAATATAAAGTGTAGTAGGTTAAATGCTTCTTCACAAAATTGATTGATCTTTTATTTTAGCTTTCAATTCAGTCTTCATCTCTGAAATGCGCTCTCAACCGATTCTCCATTCAGTGATAAAAACGACATCTGGAGTCTACTTTAAGTCTCTGCTTGTTTGTTTGTTTCTGTCCTCTTTAAATCTGAGTCTCAATGTCTGCCCCATCCATGTTTTGCCAAGCCAAGCATCATACATTTACGGACTAAATTGCACCCATTTCGACGGCGCTGAAGTAAAACTCATCAAAATGTTTTTAGGGAACTATCCAGTAGCTACTTGATCAGATACAGATTATTTAAACAAGGAGTGAATTGCTACCAGCCACTCTACTGATTGCCCGTTTGACTGCCAGTAATCAATGTGGTTTGAATACCCTCAACAAACTCTCTATGCCTTGGCTTTTATGCTCTCCGTCTTTGGCCTATGAAAAAATGGATACCAAAGCTAAAAAGACGAAAACACAACCCACATGCTGTAAAATGCTTTTCCTTTACACGCTAACAGCAAAACAGTGCTTAAAAATGCTAGTGTGGTGCTCAGATGTTCAAACCGGTGATCAGACAATTTTAAATGCACGATAATTTTTCTTTAAGTCTTCAATATTTATAGAAAAACATTAACCAATCAGTTTTCAACAAAATGTCCTGCCTAATGTACAATGCTCTAATCTTCCGGACGATTCGACCAATCAGCATTCACTCCAGGACCATGTTAATTTGTCACATTTTGTGGCATTCTTTTCCTCTACTTCCTTGGACTCTTAAAAGCCATTGTTATTAAATGAGATATTAAGCTGCTTTGAACTGTTGAGAGAAGAGTGAACAAACAAGAAATTTAAAAGGAGACTATGAAACAAAGAGATAGCAGTACAGTTGCCTTTAGTTTAAATTGGTCGTAATTATCGTAAGGGGCGTTTGTGACGGTCAATGATTACTTCCCCTTCCTGGGTTTTGATAAACCGTTACAAGTTTTTGTCACTGGGTCCTGTCTTTCTTCCAACCTGTTGTTGACAAATTTACCTGTTTAGAGTTCCTCCTGTCAAGAGTTACAAGTCTTACTTTTTATTGCTCTTTGAATTGCGTGGGTGGGTGGGTGAGTGCGTGTTTGTGAGTGAGTGAGCAAATTAAGTATGTCGCAAACTCCTCCAAGACCCAAAGTCTTGTCAAGTTCAAGTTTGGTGGGTGGGTGGGTGGGTGCCTGACCATCTTAACTCATGCCTGCGTGGTTGATGACGTCAAAGAGGTCGAAGGTCAAGAAATCTTAACAATGGTTTTTAGCCATTTTCTGCATGCCAACTTGTTGGACAAAGGCATTAAACCACATTATATGTAGAGAATGAAGAGACAAAGTTTAAAACGAGACAGATGTAGCTGTTTAGGCTTGTAGTTAACTGGTCAATTGAGTTAAAGTTAAAATTGGTCTAAATTGTGCAAAAGAGTGTGTCGTGAACTTCTCCTAGACTATAAGTCCGATCAGGTTCATACTTGGTGGGTAGTTGCCTGACCATGTACTGTAAACTTGATCTTAGGTGATTGGTATAAATGTCATAGGTGGAAGGTCAAATACCCAGACACTGTAGCCATTTTCTGCTTGTCAGTATGTTGGAAAAAGTCATTAAACCACAAAATATGTAGACTATAATGGGACAAATTTTAAATTTAACTTATTTAACTTATGCAGTTGTTAAGGGTCAAGGTCAAAGTTCATTGTAGATCCTTTCCATCATAGAAGAGATGAGATGCCATTGGATTGCCATCTTGTCTTATGTTTTAATCGTAATAGATGCTAAGATCCCATAACAAGGGAGTTTATAAGCAAGTTCATTCGTTTCTGTTTTTCTCGACAGGAAAGATGTGATTGATAAAGATGGCTACCTTCAAGGTATGCAAGGAATTAAGATGACTAATGAAGCAATCCATGACAGAATGAAGGTGAGATGACAAAACTATTAATTAATGGATCATTCAACTGTCAGTTTGAGTATAGTTTCATTAGTTTAATGTAAGTTTAATTGCTTTGTTCAAGAGCTGTCCTATTAAACATTGTTGGTGTTTAATATCATTAGATGCAAGGTTACTTTGCGACTAACATGCAACATCATGTAACCTGTTGAAAATTCCAAGTTTCATTGCTTACAATACATTTCGTGTTTAATAGAATGCTGAGTGAAACTACCCACTGCTGTGGGTCATGAAACATTTGGTGTTTAATCCGCAAGCTCCAGCTCATTCATTGAGGCTTTAATTTCAACTCCTTCTCAGATCTGTTCCTGTAACATGACTTGAATGAATTTCAAAACTAACCAATTAGTCTGTCTTGCGTACAAAGAATTACTTCGCTGCTAAATAAACCTGAGTGCGTGTAGCAGGAGTGTCAAGCATAAATCAGGGACGTTTAAATTTGGTTAAAATGTTCTATTTATGGTAGTTCGCAAGCGAAGATGAACATTACCTAACTTATATGGAATTGATACCAAGGTTTTGTATTGAATGAGTGCAGTTGTTGAAATTTATGTCCCCGCCAACCCCACCCCACCCCCGGAAAGAAGTATCCCTCACCGTGATGAAATGTCACTTAGTAATATTCAGTCTTACCGAAGGCGATGGAATACAACAGAGTTGAGGAGAGTGGATATTTCCTAACGTTAAAGAATACATCAAGTTTAGTTTCTTCGTCCTCAGATTCAGTGTAAAGTACATTTGGTGCATATTGTAAGGATAAATTACTAGTGTATTGGAAACAATATTATACCTGCCATTAGTTTTGCCATATGCAACTGTGCATTATTTTTTTTTGGGGGGGGGGGGTGTTTCCCTTAAATCGTATGTGCATTGTGTCACGTTTGTTTTGACAAATAAGGCTTTGTTCTGTGCAGTGATAATTTTGTCCTATAATCCCAGAGATATAAATATATTTAGAGGAAAATCTTGAAAAGGGTGTAACATTATTAACGTCGGGTCAGGTCAGATCTTTCTGGACAACCCTACACGTAAAGAGAGTAGGAGAGAATTGGTCTGGGAGGTTGGGAGGGGGGAGGGTGGGTCTTGGTGGAATATTTCTTATCTAGTAATTTTCTTTCATACTTTTTTTGTTGACAGAACCACTTATGGTGACCACCATGGAACAG
This sequence comes from Apostichopus japonicus, assembly GCF_037975245.1. Lineage (NCBI taxonomy): Eukaryota > Metazoa > Echinodermata > Holothuroidea > Aspidochirotida > Stichopodidae > Apostichopus > Apostichopus japonicus. The sequence goes on from NC_092580.1 coordinate 5,118,634, forward strand.
CTCCCCAAATGACCTCCAGAAGACTTAAATTTGGAAGAGACTTAGGAAGATGACAAAACATCAGACAGAGACAATAAATTGGAATCCCAAGCCCCTGTAGCCGATTCAGATCCCTTCTCTAGTCTCATTATGAACATGACAGCCTCAATCTCATCTCCGAGTAAAGTACGGTCTAACTCTGACCAGATCAGGAAAGGCTTACCAGACTATAACCTCCTGAAGGCAGAAGAAGACAGCAAGTTCCAATTCAGGTAGCGACGTGCCCAACGCTTCATCAATCCAAAATGACAAGCCAATGGAAGTTTCCTTCAGAGGTATTAGAAATAGGACTAAAGTTGAAGAAGAATCGGAAAGTGATTCGATCCAGCTACCAGATAGTCCTGCCGGTCTCAAACTTTCAGGATCACAAACTTTTTGAGCCACCGATGTTGCAGCTTCTTAAAAGATATATGTATATATATATTATATATATATGATATATATATATGTAAGCTTTTCTACTTTAATTTTTGTATGACCATGTGTGTAAATATTGAAGCACTAAGGATATGCATTTCTTTTTCCTTGAAATAGCAAGAGATAAAATGGAGAATACTGTTATGAAAGCTGTACTTAAAACACTGCTTTCCTAAATTTTAAGGAACATTTTGGCAGAATTTTTCCTGGAGAAATCTACCTATATTTCATGCTTAGTCTTGAATACTTCTGCAATACCATAAGACCATCTCAGCCCTGCAGCTAAAAATACCGGTGTTTTTTTCTCTCTTGCATGTTTTCAAAGTGCTATTCTCAGGGGTATCGTGTTGAAAATTTTCTAAGATTTACAGATGGAAATTGTGAAAGGTTTTTTGTTAAGGATGGTCATGTGATGATGCAAGCATTTCTTGCATGAATTTCTTAAAAATTAGGATGTAAATTTACAGCACTGAATTCTTTAGCTGCTCCAGTCATTGAGCGGAGTCAAAGGTCAATTGAGGTCATCAGTGGCCAAAATACAAAAACCTCGTAGTCGAGTTTAGTGAACATCTGTATCGGTAAAATGTCATAGTTAGGTGGTAGGTCCCCCCTCACTGAGCATTACACTTGGAGCAGTTCTGTTAAGAGGTCAAATGTAAATTGGAGTCATCAGCTGCCAAAAGCCTGAAATTCTTGTCGACATATATAGCTTCAAAATCAGAGCTGCGATTATCCTCATGCTCAGAAATGTACAAGAACTGAATGTTCTATGAAGAGGTCAAAGGTCACTTAGGGTCAAATTCTGACCACCTTGATAACTCCAAAAGTTAAGGTCGGATGAATCGCTCACCTGGTATGACGGTGCCCCACTGTGAGTTCTCCATTGCAATCATTTCCTTTTCGTGAACATAATTTGATCAACTTCAGTTTTTGAATTGGCTCAAGTTACAGATACTGTAGATCTGAAGTAACCTTGAACAATGCATAAACAGTCAATCAGGAAAATGATATCTGCTTCAGAAGTGATAATCATGTGTTGTATGATCTTAAAACACACCTCAAGTGATCCCTGGCAGTTGTCACTAGTTGAGTCTCAAGGGGGTAAACAGGCTGTCTGAAAAGTTGCCTTACTCTGTGTAGTCTACATATACTAGATGCTTTGTTATTAAAAATATTTAAGTGTATTGAAGGGGTAATGTCCATTTGCTCATACATATTCAACATCTTTGGGTCTATATTTCACATAAAAGGAAGACTGTTCTTTCTGGATTTTAAACCATTTTTGGCCATAAAACTTAAAAACGTCATCAGTGACTGAATAGGTTGATGTCCAAAGAGTGAGTTTGTACACCTTCTTGTGGTCTAGGGAGCTTGAATTGTTTGATCATTTCTGGTTCTCACTTAATTCTTGAACAAATGTTAACTCACTTGACTCTACATCAGTCAGATAGTCAAGTGGGATTTTGTGCAAATTATATGGCAAGAAAATCAAAATTCTTTGCCCCCTATCTAGTGAATGCTAAAACTCCTTTCTTTGGTAGGTGTGATATAGATGCAATATTTGGTTGGCACTAAGTGGACATAGTTTATTTGCAAGTTTTGGTTATTTTTTTTTACTTGTAAGCTGCAAAAGAAAATGTGAAAAATCGGTGGTGAGTTTTTTTACTTTTGCTTTCACTGGAAGAATAAAAAAAAGAAGAGCATGATTTGAAATTGAACCAGGGACCTTGTGATGCTTATTTTTTTGTGTCTACCACCAGACCATTAGGTGAGATGCTACTGTTGGATGCATTTCAAATATTTGCTGCTCAGTATCATCGCAGACAGAACAACCCATTACACCATTTTGGTTCCCAATGAAATAATCTTCGTTTCTTACCTTTATATTTCCACCTGCTCCAAAGAACAGAAAATTAAAAAGGGTCTGGTTGGGTCTTGAACTCATGACAGTGTGTTTGTCTGCCTCTCCCAGTCCAGAGCACTAACCAACTGCGCCACAGCAACTGTTGAGAAATAAAGCTCGTTTCTAATATTTAAGGTTCATAATGGAAGGAAAGAGGTATAAGAATAGTAAAAGGAAAACTGCCTCAACTGGGGTTTGATCCCTAGACATTGAGTTTGTCTTGCACTCCAGGTACAGGCACTACCAACTGCGCCACTGTAGCTGTTGAGAAAGATTGCTCGTTCATAATATTTCAACTTCGGATGGAAGGTAAGAGGTATAAGAATAGAAAAAGGAAAACTGCCTCAACTGGGGTTTGATCCCTAGACATTGAGTTTGTCTTGCACTCCAGGTACAGGCACTACCAACTGCGCCACAGCAACTGTTGAGAAATAAAGCTCGTTTCTAATATTTAAGGTTCATAATGGAAGGAAAGAGGCATAAGAATAATAAAAGGAAAACTGCCTTAACTGGGGTTTGAACCCTAGACATTGAGTTTGTCTTGCTCTCCAGATACAGGCACTACCAACTGCGCCACTGTAGCTGTTGAGAAATATAGCTCGTTTCTAATATTTCAACTTCAGAATGGAAGGAAAGAGGCATAAGAATAGTAAAAGGTAAACTGCCTCAACTGGGGTTTGATCCCTAGACATTGAGTTTGTCTTGCACTCCAGGTACAGGCACTACCAACTGCGCCACAGCAACTGTTGAGAAATAATGCTCGTTTCTAAAATTTCTACTTCAGAATGGAAGAGGAAATCGCAAAAGATCAAAATGCGTCGAGCGCACTCTCTAGAAACTTATTTTGCTCAGTTGGCAACTTCAGAGGAACAATAGAAAAAATAGAAATTATATAGACAAAAAGCCTTTACCGGTCAGATAATTACACGAAGTTGATGTGTAACAAAAACAAGGGTGTCTTCTACCCCACGTCTAATTTTAATGTCGATGGGTGTTTCAGAGAGGACAAGAGAGGAGGCTGAAAAGAGGGGGTTTTCCAAATTTTGCACTTATAAAGAACACGTATTTCTATCTTGTACTTTGGGACCACGTATCTCCCGAACGGAAGCAGATATGGACCTGGGAGTTGCAGATTTGGGCTCCTGAGCATCGATTACTCCCTGTTACGTCTTTTGGGCTAAATCTATTTGGGGTCAATTTTTGGCAATTTTTATTTGCGCCAAAAATAGGTTTTTTGTCTAAAAAGTTAAAAAAGTACCTCTTTTTGGTACCCAATTCCAAAATAAACTTCAGATTCGTAATCAGCGTGTCGCGAACTACCAGAAAAGATACACATTTATCGATTTTGCGACAACAATTTTTTCCACCTCAAACTTGAAAAAGTAAGACCGAAAAACTTTTACGACGAACAAAGGATTAAAATCTTTTGTTGCCCCTAAAAGTTTTTCCGTTTTCTATTGTTCCTCTGAAAAGTTGCAAACTGAGCGAAATAAAAGGGCGCTCGACGCATCTTGCCAGTGATACGTGATTTCAAAGCAGTCAAATCAAACCTTTGTTTGTCATCTTGAGTTTTATCTTGACATTTATGAATAAATGGGTGAAATTTTGGCATTAATTTTGGCAAAAACACGTATTTCTATCTTGTACTTTGGGACCACGTATCTCCCGAACGGAAGCAGATATGGACCTGGGAGTTGCAGATTTGGGCTCCTGAGCATCGATTACTCCCTGTTACGTCTTTTGGGCTAAATCTATTTGGGGTCAATTTTTGGCAATTTTTATTTGCGCCAAAAATAGGTTTTTTGTCTAAAAAGTTAAAAAAGTACCTCTTTTTGGTACCCAATTCCAAAATAAACTTCAGATTCGTAATCAGCGTGTCGCGAACTACCAGAAAAGATACACATTTATCGATTTTGCGACAACAATTTTTTCCACCTCAAACTTGAAAAAGTTAGACCGAAAAACTTTTACGACGAACAAAGGATTAAAATCTTTTGTTGCCCCTAAAAGTTTTTCCGTTTTCTATTGTTCCTCTGAAAAGTTGCAAACTGAGCGACATAAAAGGGCGCTCGACGCATCTTGCCAGTGATACGTGATTTCAAAGCAGTCAAATCAAACCTTTGTGTGTCATCTTGAGTTTTATCTTGACATTTATGAATAAATGGGTGAAATTTTGGCATAAATTTTGGCAAAAACACGTATTTCTATCTTGTACTTTGGGACCACGTATCTCCCGAACGGAAGCAGATATGGACCTGGGAGTTGCAGATTTGGGCTCCTGAGCATCGATTACTCCCTGTTACGTCTTTTGGGCTAAATCTATTTGGGGTCAATTTTTGGCAATTTTTATTTGCGCCAAAAATAGGTTTTTTGTCTAAAAAGTTAAAAAAGTACCTCTTTTTGGTACCCAATTCCAAAATAAACTTCAGATTCGTAATCAGCGTGTCGCGAACTACCAGAAAAGATACACATTTATCGATTTTGCGACAACAATTTTTTCCACCTCAAACTTGAAAAAGTAAGACCGAAAAACTTTTACGACGAACAAAGGATTAAAATCTTTTGTTGCCCCTAAAAGTTTTTCCGTTTTCTATTGTTCCTCTGAAAAGTTGCAAACTGAGCGAAATAAAAGGGCGCTCGACGCATCTTGCCAGTGATACGTGATTTCAAAGCAGTCAAATCAAACCTTTGTTTGTCATCTTGAGTTTTATCTTGACATTTATGAAGAAATGGGTGAAATTTTGGCATAAATTTTGGCAAAAACACGTATTTCTATCTTGTACTTTGGGACCACGTATCTCCCGAACGGAAGCAGATATGGACCTGGGAGTTGCAGATTTGGGCTCCTGAGCATCGATTACTCCCTGTTACGTGCTTTTGGGCTAAATCTATTTGGGGTCAATTTTTGGCAATTTTTATTTGCGCCAAAAATAGGTTTTTTGTCTAAAAAGTTAAAAAAGTACCTCTTTTTGGTACCCAATTCCAAAATAAACTTCAGATTCGTAATCAGCGTGTCGCGAACTACCAGAAAAGATACACATTTATCGATTTTGCGACAACAATTTTTTCCACCTCAAACTTGAAAAAGTTAGACCGAAAAACTTTTACGACGAACAAAGGATTAAAATCTTTTGTTGCCCCTAAAAGTTTTTCCGTTTTCTATTGTTCCTCTGAAAAGTTGCAAACTGAGCGAAATAAAAGGGCGCTCGACGCATCTTGCCAGTGATACGTGATTTCAAAGCAGTCAAATCAAACCTTTGTTTGTCATCTTGAGTTTTATCTTGACATTTATGAATAAATGGGTGAAATTTTGGCATAAATTTTGGCAAAAACACGTATTTCTATCTTGTACTTTGGGACCACGTATCTCCCGAACGGAAGCAGATATGGACCTGGGAGTTGCAGATTTGGGCTCCTGAGCATCGATTACTCCCTGTTACGTCTTTTGGGCTAAATCTATTTGGGGTCAATTTTTGGCAATTTTTATTTGCGCCAAAAATAGGTTTTTTGTCTAAAAAGTTAAAAAAGTACCTCTTTTTGGTACCCAATTCCAAAATAAACTTCAGATTCGTAATCAGCGTGTCGCGAACTACCAGAAAAGATACACATTTATCGATTTTGCGACAACAATTTTTTCCACCTCAAACTTGAAAAAGTAAGACCGAAAAACTTTTACGACGAACAAAGGATTAAAATCTTTTGTTGCCCCTAAAAGTTTTTCCGTTTTCTATTGTTCCTCTGAAAAGTTGCAAACTGAGCGAAATAAAAGGGCGCTCGACGCATCTTGCCAGTGATACGTGATTTCAAAGCAGTCAAATCAAACCTTTGTTTGTCATCTTGAGTTTTATCTTGACATTTATGAAGAAATGGGTGAAATTTTGGCATAAATTTTGGCAAAAACACGTATTTCTATCTTGTACTTTGGGACCACGTATCTCCCGAACGGAAGCAGATATGGACCTGGGAGTTGCAGATTTGGGCTCCTGAGCATCGATTACTCCCTGTTACGTGCTTTTGGGCTAAATCTATTTGGGGTCAATTTTTGGCAATTTTTATTTGCGCCAAAAATAGGTTTTTTGTCTAAAAAGTTAAAAAAAGTACCTCTTTTTGGTACCCAATTCCAAAATAAACTTCAGATTCGTAATCAGCGTGTCGCGAACTACCAGAAAAGATACACATTTATCGATTTTGCGACAACAATTTTTTCCACCTCAAACTTGAAAAAGTTAGACCGAAAAACTTTTACGACGAACAAAGGATTAAAATCTTTTGTTGCCCCTAAAAGTTTTTCCGTTTTCTATTGTTCCTCTGAAAAGTTGCAAACTGAGCGAAATAAAAGGGCGCTCGACGCATCTTGCCAGTGATACGTGATTTCAAAGCAGTCAAATCAAACCTTTGTTTGTCATCTTGAGTTTTATCTTGACATTTATGAATAAATGGGTGAAATTTTGGCATAAATTTTGGCAAAAACACGTATTTCTATCTTGTACTTTGGGACCACGTATCTCCCGAACGGAAGCAGATATGGACCTGGGAGTTGCAGATTTGGGCTCCTGAGCATCGATTACTCCCTGTTACGTCTTTTGGGCTAAATCTATTTGGGGTCAATTTTTGGCAATTTTTATTTGCGCCAAAAATAGGTTTTTTGTCTAAAAAGTTAAAAAAGTACCTCTTTTTGGTACCCAATTCCAAAATAAACTTCAGATTCGTAATCAGCGTGTCGCGAACTACCAGAAAAGATACACATTTATCGATTTTGCGACAACAATTTTTTCCACCTCAAACTTGAAAAAGTAAGACCGAAAAACTTTTACGACGAACAAAGGATTAAAATCTTTTGTTGCCCCTAAAAGTTTTTCCGTTTTCTATTGTTCCTCTGAAAAGTTGCAAACTGAGCGAAATAAAAGGGCGCTCGACGCATCTTGCCAGTGATACGTGATTTCAAAGCAGTCAAATCAAACCTTTGTTTGTCATCTTGAGTTTTATCTTGACATTTATGAATAAATGGGTGAAGTTTTGGCAAAAACTGCAAGAGTTACGTACCCCTTACGGTTTTCTTCGGTGAACAAACTTTTCGTTGAAAGACGATAAATGTGTACCTTTTCTGGTAGTTCGCGACACGCTGATTACGAATCTGAAGCTCTTTTTGGAATTGGGTGTTGTGTTGGGGCGTGCAAGGGGGGGGGGGGCAAAAAAACCTGATTGATGATTTGTGAAAATTTTTTTTAAATGTTTTAGGCAGTGCTAACCCTAATGTTAGCATATTTATAAGGCTTTTTTCAGGCCTACAATTTGATGGAACTCCACTTTCAATTGGTGCTAAAACCTCCCCTGGGACACAGTAGACTTTTGTACACGATGGGTCTGGATTCCTCTCATAGAAATAGACTGACTGCCGCAAATGCGATTTCCGTCCTATATTTAACAACTGTGTATAAATATAATAAAATGAGAACTAGTGATGATTTAATTTACATCGACATATATGAATACTGCTCCTGCATGCTCGTATATTAATCTTAAAATGCTCATACTTCTCACACGGTACGAAGAAAAAGTGTATTATAATGTTGCAGGTTGTAAGGCCCAGTTTATTCTTACACAGGGGCGTATCCAGGATTTTCCAATAGGGGGGGCGCCAGGCATGAATGATCGCCGTCCTGGGGGATGGGTCTAAGGGGAGGGGTGTACAATTTTTGCTTTCAAAGAAGGGCTGAAATGCAAAATGGTGTCATATGCATTGGCGGCGATCCGTACTTCCGAGTGGGGGGGGGGGGGATATGACCTTGTTGACTATCTAAGCGTAGCGCCACCATGAGTTGGCGCGAAGCGTACAAGAAAATTTTGGGATTAACAAACCCTCTAGATGGCCGGAAACGGCACTTCCCGAGGTTTCCAAGCGGCATGTACCCAACTTTAAAATAGGGATGTCATGTCCGAAATATCTCATAATCAGGATCCAAAATACTTTTTTTTTAAATTTCGGGTGTTAGTTTGGGAAAATTGCCCCTGTCAATCTTGTTTCAGGCGCAACGTTAGAATGTTCGAGAGCTCTGTTATATTATTCGATGAAGAAAATGGCCTCATGCAGGCTATTATAGGCCTATACACATGCAATACACAATTACACATAGTTACATTCCTAGGTACCGATTGCTAGGGCATCCAGGTGAAACGTGTATTAAGCATTACCCTGGTTACATGAGATTCTCAGCTGTTCGAGGGAACATGTACGTGTGTAGGCCTACTATAGGGCCTATATGAATACTATGAGGGTGCATATATGTACTATATCAATACCGTGGGCGCAATAATACATTTTGTTGTTATAGGGCCAATGAAGCCTACAGTCAACTATTTTTGCTTTATAAAGACGCTTTATTTGAAAAGATCGCACTGCGTTTATGGTAGGCGAGAAATGAAGCTAAAAAAGAGCCGTACATTAACGAAGATGCATAAATGTAGGCATGAAAATATTCTTATCCCTGGCATTTGGTGGGGGGGGGGGGATATGGTGCATTACATCCCCTCCACCCATTTTCATGGGGGGATATATCCCCCCTCCACCCAGGATCGCCGCCCATGGCCATATGTGATCCATTTTTCGACCTTAATAATAAGCAACATTTCCAGTAAATATGGACACAAAATGCACAATTTAGTATGGCTGGCATGTCATTTAGTGTTTATAGTGATAATACAAACACAATTACCATCTATGTTTCTAAAACTATTATGCCGCCGAACTTCGCCAGAACCTTTTTTTGGCAAACAAAAAATAAAGCATACGGGAGGGGGGGGGGGTTGAGCGATCACCGACATCTCACATAAAGGTCGTCATCAATTTTTTTTTTTTTTTTTTTTGCTTAACTTTTTTTTTTTGGTGACGGCCAATAGGGGGGGCGCGCGCCTGTTGCGCCCCCCCCCTGGATACGCCCCTGTTACATCTTACATCAGAGACACATAATTAGAAACATTCAAATTCTTTCCTTCCAAAATTTTATCTTCTCAAAATATTTCCAAAAATTGACCACAACTTCAGGTAATTCAACTGAAAGTGGAAACACCGCAGGACGTGAAGATAGCTCAAGGGTAGCAACATACAGTGTGAGTTGTTAACGTCTGTTTTGTTCGCACTCAGTCCGTTTTGCTGACCACAATTTACCAGTCTCGTGTATAGATTATGTTTCACATGATTGAATGAGTTAATAGTTCAGTGGAGAAGTCACGCCTAACAGTGTCAATAGTCATGATTCTCGTCTTTTATAGCTTATCATTTGCACAATGCTAGATTAAACTGGGCCAAGGTTCAATACAGGGCGGGAATTTGAAATGCTGCGTTTGGTCAAAGACAAATTGGTGGGGACACGGTATATCATGTCCCCACCACTGAAAAAGTTGGTGGGGACGCGTCCCGCTGTTCCCACCAGGATCTGCGCCCATGGGTTAGTGGTTCTGTACCTGAAGTGCGATACAAACTCAAAGTCTAGGGTTCAAACCCCTGTGAAGGCAGTTTCCTTTTTCCATTATGAACCTCTAAATATTAGAAACAAGCATTATTTCTCAACAGTTAAATTGGTGCAGTGGTAAGTTCTCAAGACAAACTCCATGGCTAGGGTTCAAACCCCAGTGTAGGCAGTTGCTTTTACTGTTCTTATATCCCTTTCCTCCCGCTATGAACCTTAAATATAAGAAACAAAAACCTACCGACACATTAATACCAAGTATGAATAAATTCTGACTTTCGGTTGGGGAGTTATAAGTATTTGGAGATTTTCTCGTTTGACCCTGTGACCTCATTATTATTCATGAGATGAGCACCAAAACCAATAGTGTTCATCTACTCACCATGGCGCATCTATGTACCAAGTATGACTTCAATCCAACTTGCCATTGTTGAGGTATTGTGTTTGCGAGCCAAGGGCGTCACATACACACACGCAATCACCATCGCATAGATTCCTTGAGCCTTCGGGCAAGGAATAAAACATTGGGCAAAATTTGGTTGTGCCTCTTCACACCACATGCCTGGTTAACACCCAAATCTAAGTCCATCACTTTTGTGTATTCCTCTGTCATCACAAAGAACCAACTTGCACGATGACCATCAAAACCAGAATGAAAAAAATGCATTGTGGTTTTGATGATGTAACATGAGCAGTTTTCTTCATGAATCTGATGTAATGTATAGTGATGGTGTACATGTTTACAAGGGTTTCACGATTTGACCTCTGACCTCCACCAAAAACAAAAGGCTTCTTAAACTCAATGTGGTACTTCTACACACTAAATAAGAGGTCGGCCCAAGCTTCCTTTCTTAAAATTATCGTTTTTACAAGATTTTCACAATCTGACCTCTGGTGACCCCAAATGGCCTTTGTCCTCCACCAAAAACAATAGGCTTCTTGTAATCAATGTGGTACTTCTACACATAAATATGAAATTGGTCTGACCTTTCCTTCTTAAGATATCGTGTTACAAGGTTTTCACAATTTGACCCCTGGTGCCTAAATGACCTTTGATCACCACCAAAAATAATAGGCTCCTTGTACTCAATGTGGTACTTCTACACACTAAATATGAAATTGGTTTGACGCTTCCCTTCTTGAGATATCGTATTTACAAGCTGGGCGTCACAAACGCACTCACACACATAGCCATATATGCATAGGTTACAATTATCATCGAAACCAAAAATGGAATTCACAATGCTATTTCTGATAGGCTGTTAATATCCCTTGACTCTCGTCATGCAGTTATAATGTTACTTCTAGACCTTAGTGCAGCAGTTGATACCATAGATCATAACATTTTTCTTGATAGATTTCAAAAATTGTTCAGATTTTCTGGCACAGCTTTTGACATTTTGAAATCTTACTTGGCTGACAGAATATTTAAGAATCAAATTTTAACCCATCAATCGTCAAACTATAAACTTAATTTTGGTGTCCCACAGGGAAGTGTCTTAGGTCCCTTATTATTTACTTTATATACTAAGCCTCTCAACTATTTATTAGCAAGTATGTCTAACATCTCTTTTCACATGTATGCAGATGATACGCAGATATGGACTAAAGTTAACGTAGATGACCCAACTGATATCCAAACTAAAGTCAATTTAATTCAGAGCACCTTTTCTGAAATCAACAATTGGTTGAAACTTAACAAACTGAAACTTAATCCTTCTAAACTGAGTTTTTATTGATGCCCCCAAAATCTAGACAGAAACCCTTACCAAACATAACTTTAAATCTCTGCGGAGGATTGTAAATCCATGTCACCAGGCTCGCAACTTAGGAGTAACACTGGATTCAAAATTCTCTCTTGAACAACACATTTCTCATGTCATTAAATCTTGTTGTATACACTTAAGGAATATTAAATCAGTCAGACCATATCTCTCCTAAGAAATGAGTGAGCAATTAATCTATGCTTTTGTTACATCCCGCTTGATTTCTGTAATTCAATTTTCATTGGCCTTCCAAAAAATCTGGAAATTGTTTGCAAAAAATTCAAAAATGGGCTGCCAAACTTATCTTCAGGCAAACTAAGTTTACACATGTTTACCCCTCTTCTTAAAGCATTACACTGGCTTCCAATTGAAACGCGTATACATTTCAAAGTCCTTATTTTAATCCACAATTGTATTTATAATCATTTATCTCCAAACTACCTTTCAGAACTCCTAATAGTAAAGCAATACAAGCGTGCCACCCGTCAGTCAAAATTTATTACCCTCCTTGAACCTAGGACCAATGGGGTTACTTATGCCAACCATGCTTTTTCAGTTTCTGGTCCCAAATTGTGGAATTCCCTCCCAAACCATTTGAAATGTATACCTAATAAATCACTTTTCAAATCCAAACTAAAAACCTACCTCTATGCTAAACATTTTTCAATTTGATTTGTAACTATATTTCATTGTTGCATTATTATTTTTGCTTTTCTTTCTATTCATATTTATATGTATGGCGCTTTTGACAACTATTTTGTTTATAATTAGCTTATTATAAATCTTAGTTATTATTATTATTATTAATATCGCTTTAGTGAAACTGATTGGGCGTCATAAACTGGAATGTTCTATCTCATAAATTCACCATCACAATGTTTCTTGTTTGTTGTTTTGTGTGAGTATTACTTTAGCAGACATGTAATACCTGAAAACAATCTATTCTTAAAACGAGCATACCAACCATCGAGCAAATCCCTGCAACTTGCACATTAGTTTAATTAGGCAGTTACCATAATGGAAGAGAGTTCTCCAAACTTTTCAAAATCCATATCTTTCGGATTGAATCATGTTTTCAGAATGTGGTTCTCACTACTAACGTGATGGAGAAAGGTTGTTTCACTCGCTATTTCAAGCAGTAAGATAAAAAAGTAACTAAGAGACAAGAAAGCAGATAAATGAAGAACAAAAGTATGAATAAAAGTTAAAAGTATGAATTGTATGAACATAAGTAGAATGAGGAACAAAATGTATGAAAACAATTTCTTTTTAATATACCTCACTATAGTATGATAGTACATTATGTAGTAATGCTACTAATACCACATCAAGACAATTACACTTGAGGGAACCAAGTAGTGGTAGAAACATAGGTTTACTTTGAAATATTGATGTAAACAATTTCACTCTTTCATCAACCAAACTATATATACTTGAGAGTGAAAGAAAAAAATGTTGAATATCTGGAAATATCTTGAGCAACCTTAAAAAAATTATTCAATTTATTTACAAGTCATTAATAACTGCATAGAAATGCCTCGTGAAATGAAATGGCTTATTCTCCCTCCCCAACTCCCCTCCCACCCCACACACCCTTTCCCCCCACATGCTCTGTTACAATGTAAATTATTCTTAGTGTCAAGAGAGTAGTAATAGTAGAGTGGTCCAACGTTGGTTCCGAAAATCAAGGCCAGCAAGTTTTCCCGTGAATACAGGAAATTGTTATTATATTTGTCTTTGCATATTGTTCAGTTTGGAGGAATTAATGTTCCATTTATAGGTAAGCATTTGACCTGACCACATAGCTGGACTACATATGCGTTTTAAAGCTTGTATAAAATTTGACTACATTGCTGGAGTAACATAGCTGATAGCTAAACCGTAGCTCGACGATATATGTGATAGCTTGACTACATGTCATTATAGACAGTAACATCTTGGAATAATTTGCCAAGAAGAACAATCCAAATAACTTTCAAGCTGCCCTAAAATACCATAAATTCCAGGTTTTGAGATACTAAACCCCCAAAATTCCACAAAAAGAACCCCCCCCCCCCTCCCGGTCTGAGTGAGAAGCACAACATACAAACTTTTTGGACGCACAAGTTGAAGTTTAAAACATGTGAAAACATTTCCACGATTTCTCGCAATTAATAATACCAGTCCTGTCCACTTACCGATAACCGATTAATATTACAAGAAGCCTTACAAACTGCCTTATCAGGCCTTTAGGATCTCTTTTAGAAAAGCTTAAATTATTGCTAAATAGATTCAGAACGATTCACCAGAGGTAATCAGCAGTATAAATATCAGCACAAATTTCGCATTTTCTACCAAACATTGAAAGGTCACTAGTTCTATGCTAGAAAGGTCAAAGAATGGTCACTTAAGAACTTCAAAACTAATTACTCATTGCAATTAACTATAATATTTCTTCATATCACTTCCTTTCAGTAGACCACAGCAATTATTTCATTAAAAGCATTCTTCCATGTCTGTAAATCACCTATAGTGGCCCCAAACCTCCAGACAAGTTTTGAAGAACTTTGAAGAACTAGCAAGTTAACATTTGGGGCAAATATTGATGACTTCTTAATGGAGGTCTTGTTTTATGAAATTTTGAGTTAAACATTTGTGAATAATACTGTCTTTTAATAAAAAATTTTCTTCAATATTGGTTAAATTTGACTCCAATCGTCTGTGATACCCAAGACTACGTACAAGCGTATAATTTAAGTTATGCTCGTTCACTATACTGAGAGTATATATAAGTATGTGTTTGCAAATATTTGCACACGTCACACACACACATTTCTGAATCAAACGGAAGCTGGGACCGACAAGACGGCATTTGAGAGATGTTAAGTATGAACGAAAATTTCATTTTAAAACAGGAAAAACATTTTGGGCCAAATCTTCTACACAGATCTTGACTGATATGCTAGGCCTATCCTTGATCTAATACAATACCATAATAAAAATTTCTCCTTCCTCCTAAAGTGATGAAAAATTGATAAAAAAATTGCAGCCAAAGATGCAACATTTTGTTTATCTTTACAGTCCAAATTAATCTCTTCAATAACACGTTACTGGAATTTAAGATGAATGAGGACGTTCTTTGTGCTCGTTTTTTGCAATCTGTTTGCAGTCAAGAGAAAAAAATAAAGTTAGGGTATGTCACTTTTCTTTACATCCCATACGAAATATAAAACTTGACTTTTGAATGTCTTTTTAATATAATTTGATAAAACTATAAGAAGTAATCCAGTAATGCCGCATTGACTTTCATACCCACACCCAATCTGTAAACCACGTACCTAAAACTCATAGCCATTTATATTATCTTTGCCTTGATCTCTTAACAATGAATCATCAAGCTCTTCACTAAATATCTCTTCTTCTACCAATAGTCGCAATAAACAATTTTGAAGGTTGTTTCGGGAAAGAGAAGGAGGGGAAAAAAATATTGAAAAATGAATATATCGAATTTAGGCTACGCCACGTTATAATATGACTAACAAAGGAAATGACAAACTTTCTATGGATATTTAACATTTTACATCCGATAGCCAGCACCAGTCTAGTAACACAAACATGTTTAGTAGCACAAACACCAAATGTAACCAAATGTTACTAGTAACCAAACTAGTAACCAAATGTCTAGTAACACAAACACATTGGGTGACATAGTGCAGTTAGCAACGACACTCCCGATATTTAGACTTTTGCCATCTTTTTCTTCAAACTACCTGAATGAATACAAAAATACAAAATCAAATGTAGAGGAGTGAAACAGCAGTGTAAATCAATAAAGATTTCTTTATTCTGTATTCCTGTAATCCAAAGATTATTCAACGCAGAAGTAATGTTGAGTCGATTCGTGATTTATTAGCTTTGATATCTGGTAACTATCTGGTAATCTGTTAATCTGCTAATCTGTCAATCTGGTAACTAAACAAATAAAAACGAAACATACGTTTGTAATTAAACAATCAGGAAATCGATTAATGAATAAGTCAATTATTGAAGAATAAATGCATAAATCCAAATCATACAGAATAAATAATCATGTATGCAACAAATATATAACGTTATATCAATAAAAACTAAACTTACATAAAATCTTTGGTTTAACACTGGAAAATACTTCTTGCTTCAATACGTTCTTGATATCGACTGAACTCAAATTACGGTAAATGATCGTAAAGACAGAACCAACGAAAACAACAAATTTCAAACATATACTCACGCACGCACGCACACTCGCACAAACACGCACACGCGCAGTAGCACTGCAACTTTACATGACGCACACTTCGTAACAATCACAAACAACATATCATGTGAGCGCGTTTACAAGCAGCAGCGAAAATAAGCCAACTACTCAGTACAATTGTGGGTTCCAATTCAGGGTTAAGTCAACTCCTGCGGGAGCTGCTTTACACATTATCAATGCCATCATCATCATCATTAATTTCATATCTTCTAAAACAGCTAATGACTGAAAAATCAATAGATCTATTGACAGACTATTGATAGATCGATTGATGGATTGCTGATAGATCTATCGTTTTTGGATTTACTGACAGATCTTCTGAAAGATCTACAGATAGAAATAATTGATCTACCGAAATCTACAAATATATCTCTCGATCAAACTGGTCGATCAATTAATAGATCTATTGACAGATAATTTGTTCTGTTGATAGGATTTATGAATTAATTTACTGACACAACTCTTGATTTATCCACTAACAGAGTTATTGATCTACTGACTGACCGATGATAAAATCCTGATAAATATCGATTGATAGATCCATTGAAAGATCTATTGATCGATCTACTGACACAGTTTCTGATTGAGCTATATATAGACACTACTGACTGATCTATTTATAGATCTAATGACAGATAAAATCCACTGGTCTACTGATAGATCCATTGGCAGATATATTGAACAACTATTGATTGATCTACTGAGAGCACTTCTGATTGAGCTATAAACAGATGATTTGATAAACACTACTGACTGATGGATCGATAGATTTATTGATATCCCTTCCGACTAATCTAGTCAAAGATCTATCAATAGATCAATTAATGACTCTTTCAATTTGTCTGTGTCACTGACAATGATGGTTCACTGGGTCTGGCTTAACATTCATGTCTGATTGATACTTCATTGTCCAACAAACAATCAATCCTGTAGATAAGCAATGATGCTTCTTTCAACAACTGAAATCATGTTCTGCACAAAACTGGAGAAAGTTTGATTTCAAGTTTGGAAAGTCACAACAAAACCACACAGACCTCTGTTTGGGCTACAACCAATATCCAGAATTCACAACAACAACAAAATGATGAGAGACACCACCTTAGTATTAAACCTAATACTAAACATACAGAAGTTTCTTCATCTCAAGCATCTTCTCACTTCCTCATCTGAACATCTCAGAGATTGATGGATGCGGCTCCTGTCACCATGACAACTGCTAGTCTTTATCATCTCAGCCAACTCTCCAGTTCCTCATCTGAACATCTCAGGCATCCTTTTGTCCTGACACTGCTAACCTTGCTGCTGTCGCTAATGAAGAAATCAAGAAACAAGAAAGTTTAAATAACAAAACTAAAACATATAATTACATTAAAGGATGACTTAAAACCATCTCATGGTAAAATTGATTTGGCCATTTTAATCATGGAAATCCCAACTAATATTTTGTGATGCCCTGCAAATTAAAGAGTTTGTGATGCCCTTCAAACTTAAGATTGTGATGCCCTCCAACTAAAGACCATAACTTCAGCATTGTGTAAGGATATCAATGAAGTACATGAAATACAAGCAAAAGGATAAGATATCACAGATCTACATCACAAAGATAAACTCAGTTTCTTTAAGTAATGGCAGGGTATTTTTTAACCATTTTTAAACTTACATATTTTCCCAGGTCAAGAGATTCCATAGTTATATGATTGTACGACATCTCATGGTGAAACACATTTGACCATTTTAATCATGGAACCCCAATTAAGATTTGTGATGCCCTTCAAATTAAAGAGTTTGTGATGCCCTCAAATTGAATATTGTGATGCCCTTCAACTAAATATTGTGATGCCCTTCAGGATAGATGATCTCAGGTACTCGTAAATCATCTACCTCATTCACTGGATTCAAAGAAGAGATTTGCATTTCTCAAGTGTTAATAATTACATAAAGCAAACAATCATCTCTACCCTACATAATAGAGCTAATTTGAAATGAAAACTCATTTAAAAAGCTAGGCAAGAATTCATTATATATATATATATGTATGATATGATATATATATATATGTATGATATGTTTGTACACCATCTCATGGTAAAACTGATTTGACCATTACAGACCAGTTACACGAACAAGCTGAATATTTTTTGCGGGAAACCACGTCCATGTGGCTTCAATATGTTATATTAATATTTCCAGATATTATTTAAAGTAGTTTCATAGGTAAACAACATATAGACACTTTTAGTTGCAAGATACTTCTTTAAATGGTGTTGGTGTGGTGTTACCATGACATTACAATGCTAGAAAAGTTTTGCAATTAAACATTAAAATGAAGACTTTTTCTTAAGAGAATTTTCATTGTAAAATCAATTTTGTTTCATCAATTGTGTTTTCAATTGTGTTTTCATCAGGAACAGCCCAATATTCAATCAGGAATACTAGAAAATGTTTAAAGGATTTGATTTGGTTTTACAGCACAAATACCAGTAACACCATGATATTAACACACGAATACCATATCAATGAAGAAATCAAGCCAACAATCATCTTTACCCTATATAATAGAGATAATTTGAGATGAAACACTCCTTTAAACAGCTAAACAAGAATATCATGTGATTGGGAGATCACAGCATTAATTACTTACTACATAAGACTGAAGACTTCAGCTAGTTTTAAGCCACATTTAATTTAGATTGTAATGTTTTTCTTTCTAAGTCTTAGTTGACCTTCTGGTGACATCGTTTCCAGCAACGACATGTAACTTTCACATTCAGAAAGGAGGGAAAATTGTAGTTTTAACCTCCTCTGTGGCACTATCAAATCAAACATTAACAAAATGTCAGCACTTTTCTTAGCTTTGAAGCTATTTTTAAGCTTTTAAGAGAGCTTGTTCATGTGAAGCATCTCAATCATATAATTCAAAGAAGACTGCTGGGTTTACTTCTTCTTTCAAAGAATAGTTCAGAGTTCTTTCAAGTTTATTCTAGATATTTTATCTCCACATGCAAATCAAATTTGCTGTTATTATTTGTTTTAGGGGTTACAGAAATTGAAGGCACTCTAAACTAATCTTTTAAAACGAAATCTTGAGTTGTGGTGTCTCTCAAAACAATTATCGATAAGGTCACAAGCCATTAACAGATTCATCTGTAAAGACTCACAATTGACTTGGAATAGTCGGCCTTAGGTTATTTGTTCCACAATTGTTTCTATCTGTCAGAAATGTATCCGTATATTTAGTTTTAGACAGATTCTAGACCTTATCCAAATCATGATGAGAGACAACACCTTAGTATTAAACCTAAGAATAAACATACAAAAATTTCTTCATCTCAAGCATCTTCTCACTTTCTCATCTGAACATCTCAGAGATTGGTCGATGCAGGTCCTGTCACCATGACAACTGCTAGTCTTCTTCATCTCAGCCAACTCTCCAGTTCCTCATCTCAACATCTCAGGCATCCTTTGTCCTGACACTGCTAACCTTGCTGCTGTCGCTTATGAAGAGAAAAAGAAACAAGAGTGTTAAAGAAAACGAAACTAACACATATAATTACATTAAAGGATGACTTAACACAGATTTAGAACATTGAATACATTGCTACTATTAGTGTACATTGTATTTTGTTTTTGGATTTTAGCCTTTAACCATCTGTGGCTCGGAAATCTTACAGTTCTCTCCTTGTTAAGTACAAGGACTATTGAATCAGATTCAGATAACAAGTTTCAATGAGTTATGGACACTAGTATTTAACATAGAACAGTGAAAACAACAATAATTCTGTTAAATAAAATTTGTGATATATTTTGGCATTTTGTGTAGCAATTTGGTTACTTTGGATGACATTGCAATACCAGATAAATGAGTCCCCGGTCGTAATGGTGGAGAGGTTTGTTACTTCAGCATAGTGCGAGGATATCAATGAAGTACATGAAATACAAGCAAAAGGATAAAATATCACAGATCTACATCACAAAGAAAAACTCAGTTTCTTTGGTCCTAGCAGGGTTGTTTTTAACCCTCTCACATTAACAAATTTAAATATTTTCACAGGTCAAGAGATTCCATAGTGAAAAGATTGTACACCATCTCATGGTAAAACTGATTTGTTTTCCTTTACAATATTTCAATAAATATATTTGACCATTTTAATCATGGAAATCCCAATTAAAGCCTCAATACGTGTTTTCTGATGAAGAAATCACGCCAACAATCATCTTTAGGCTATATGATAGAGATTATTTGAGATGCAAAACCCCTTTAACAAGCTAAACAAGACTTTTTTTGGGGGGGGGGGGGTGGTGGGATCACAGTGCTTTAATTTAATTTAAACTGCAATGTTTTTCATTCTCATTCTTTCATTACCTGCTATTGACATCGTTTTCAGCAACAATATATATCTTTTACATTCAGAAAATGAAAACAGAGGGGAGTTTGTTGTTTTTACCCCATTGTGGTTATCTGAAATCAAACTTTGCAAAAATCTCATGAGTATTAAACAAGACATTTTGTTACTTTTGATAGAGCTTTTCATCTTAAGCATCTCAATGGAATAAGGTCAAGAGAGGGTTTTTCAGCTTGCTTCTATTCAAAAGAATAGTTCAGAGTTCCTTCATATTTATTCCAGACATTGTCTCTCCCCATTCAAATCAAACTATTGGACATGGTGTTTTGGGGGTTACAATAAAACAACATGAAAGAACTCTCTTCAAAAACCTTTTCAGGTGGTGCCTCTCATAACAATTATCTATAAGGTCACAAGTCATGAACAGAATCATCTGTAAAGAATCACAATTGATGTGGAATAGTAGGCTTTAGGTTGCTTTTAGGTTATTTGTGTTTAGGTTGCTTTCAGGTTATTTATTTTTAGGTTGCTTTTAGGTTATTTGTGTTTAGGTTGCTTTTAGGTTATTTGCTTTTAGGTTATTTGTGTTTAGGTTGATTTTAGGTTATTTGCTTTTAGGTTGCTTTTAGGTTATTTGTTTCCACAATCCCTTCCATCTGTTATATTCGTGTCCATATATTCAGTTTTCAAAACACTCTAGACCTTATCCAAATCATAATAAGAGGCAGAATCTTAAATTTAACCTAATAATGTTCAAACCTACAGAGGTCTTTTTTAAGTATCTCCCTCAGTTCCTCACCTGTACAATTCAGATACTGTTGGATGAAGCCCAGTCACCATAACAACTAGAGTTGTGCGGTAGTCGGATTTCACACAACCGGTAGTGTTGCAACATGAATACCGGTATCGTAACTACAACCGGTATTTTCCTCAACTTTCATCTATGGTTCAAAGCACTTAGTTACGAGACTCAATGTCATACATTCAATATGCATAGCCTAGAGTACTGCCCACGTATAACTGGACATGTGTACACGCATATGATCGTATAAAGACGTATCAACAAGTACAATCGCGTATAAACTCGTTGACAAACAAATTGCCGCCATGTTCCACGGAGGATAAGTTTACTTTGAATAGTTAGCAATATTTTGAAGAAATAATAAAGTGTTACTAAGCGTTTCTTGTGTCAATTTTTTATATTATTTTTAACATTGGTTCCAACAAAATGAAAAGAAAAAAAAACTTCCACCCAACATATTTGAGGCAGGGCCTGTTAAAAACAAAACATGTTTCTCTTCCGCGCAATGGGCCTCCTTTTTCCTGATTCCCGAGTTTCTATTCGGATTACAAGAAATCTAAACTATCCTTAAAAATTATTTTGTAAAGGTTGGAACATATTCCAAACTAGTATCAGCGCACGAAAAGAAGAAAAATTGCCGCCCGTTTTTTTTTCAGATCTCAGTAGGAGAAACATGTATTTTATTTGGATCATATACTGTAGAAAAACTTTCGTTCCCTAGCTGTAAGTCGATTTTCATAAAACCTTCACAAAAATTAACAGACTTGTTTGAAAATGGATTTTGAAGCTCAATCAACAATTTAAGAAATGCTTACCGTTAAATACTGGCGTCAAACAATACATTTCGTATTTATTCCAATAAAGATCCACAAAGGATAAAAATGCTAAGTAGAGCTTACTATAGAAGATAGAAACTGCATGGTCATTTTAAGTATCCAAGTACTATACAAAGAGATCGAGTTCACTGAAACATCCCTTTTCCCTATCACCTGAGGAAAACCGTCTTTTATAAATTATAGTAGGCCTACCATACAGTACTTTACATTTGATACAAAAGTTACTTCTACAACAGCTTCCCAAAATTTGTATGTGTCGCAATAGTTTAAGTTTTTACCAAGGGCAGTACCATTCATAATTTGCAAATTACACCAAAATTTACAATTGGCGTCCAGATGGCGGGAAAATGTAACATAATGTTCAATCTGTTGGGTCGTTCCCAAGGTGCGATGAACTTGGGCAAGTTGCCAAGTTCGAATGTCGATGACCTACTTATGTTCCGTGACCAATGTCAATGGGAATTATGTGTGTAAAAACTCAGGTTTTTCCACGTGTAATATATATAGAAGTTTTACGTAAGGGGAGCGAATTTCGGGGCGGCTCGTTGATTGTGAGGAAGCATTTATCTGATCATCAATTTTTGTGAAAAATATCGGTACGTTTTTTTTTTCCAGAAAATATTTTTGACTAGTAATTGGAAACTCAATGTATCAACCTTATCATTGCATTTTGGGGGAAGACAGATCTTCAAGTGCAAAATATTGTTTTTTCATTCAAGGTTATCGTGGTTTTCTTGCGAGGTGTATAGGGCGTAACTTTCGATGTAGGCTTAGAATTAGGATCGGCCGATGCCTACCTAGTTTGCATGAATTTTTACCTAAATTCAATTTAATTTAACGGGAATCACTAAGCATGTCGGAAAGACAGGACTCGACTTACTACTAATACTTTAAGTTTAAAAGTTCACAATGTAAAGTTTTAACTATCAACAAGTCCCCACGTGTTTGAACTTCAGACAATAATAATGTAAGATAGGGGCTACACAAATACGGGATTATAAACTACATATATATATATATATACATATATAAGAATAGTTCAGATTTATTTATATCGTTAATCGGCTGTTGTTTACTCCAGAAAATATACTTTCAATACGTACAATATCAATCTTCGTACAAAAGTTCTTAAAAATAAAAAAGTAGCGAAAGATAACTAGAAATGACATCGTGGAACCCCCCGCATTAATAAACGAATCCATTTCATTACAGCATAAACTCTCAAGTACCGCACAGCAGTGTCTACCAGTACCATACCCTAGGCTATAATAATATATATACAGTCTCGTGCGAAGATGGATTTAAACTAGATATACTCCCTGCGGTTTTGGCTCAAAAAATATTAAATCGTCATAATTATTATAACAAAATGTGGTGAAATGCATAAGGGTAAGATTTTGTACATGGGAACCTTCACAATCATCGTTTGAAGGAAGAATAAATAACGAAAATTTCTGAATAACTTTGAGGTCTCGTAACATGCTGAGCCTAACTAACGTTTGATATTTGGTGTAGCCTAGGTCCAAATTACTACGTGAAAAGTTGATTCGTTAATATGTCTAGGCCAGTGCGTAAATTGATCAGATATTATTCAAACTAAGAACACAGGAGCCAGAAATAAACGTGTTTTCTTTTCTCTAATTCAAATAGTAACACGTAGATAGTTTTATTATGTCCGGGATTCCCGGGAATGATACCGAAACGAATGTAATAACCGGTTGTTTTCCCAATACCGGTAGTATTTACACATTGCTTTGTGATCGGGATTAGTCAAAACCGGGATCGGGATACCGGTATTCACTTGACTACCGGGATCCCGCACAACCCTAATAACAACTGCCAGTTTTCTCACCTCAACCGGTTCCTCATCTGAACATCTCAGAAATCGAAGGCTGCATGTCCATTTGTCCCGTTCCTGCCAACCTTGCAGCTGTTGCTTCTGAAGGAAAACCAGAAAACCAAATTTAGGATTAGTGAAGTCTTGGCAAAATTTGACAAATTTGGTCCTGGCTCCAAGACCCTTAACTACATAGTATATATGCCACAGTTGGATATGTTTCACTAAAATCATTCAAAGAATAGCCCAGAACTTGTGGCTCCCAAATAGCCTGGATATCGCAGATAACTTGAGAAATACAAAACATCACCAAAGTATACCTTTATCTCATGACTACAGACTGAGGGGAGAAAAAGACATTTAAAAATGAACACAACCCCCACAAAGAAAGAACATCACAAACAGGATTGTGACGTCACTAATGTACTTTGCTTCTAAACCATTGAGCGACATCAGTGAGATGGGCATCACATTGTCCTCTGACAATGAACTTTGACAGTGGGAGATGCCAAGTTACACCTCGACTCACAATTGCAAATTAACAGGCTGTCATTTTCTGTAGTGTTCATATAGGGTAACAATTTAGATTCAAAAGGTATTTATAATTTTGCTTGACTTAATTGTTGTGTACTTAGTTGTTTTAACAAAACGAAATTAGCCTATTTTTCTACTTTGACACCAGATTCTGAATCTTTGGCCAGTATTTATCCGACAAACACAATTAGCATCCTAAACTGCAAAAAAAAAGAACAATACAGCTGAGTGGCAACATTTACAATAAAACAATATTACCTTTCAGAGGGCTGTAACTTCCCCATCCTTTGGGTTACAGATCTTAAGTTTTCTGTTGTTTCATTTTGTGTAAATAATAGAAGAATCTGGCAAACTCGGAGTTGGTCACCAGGGGACTACTTTGTGATTTGGCATAGAATGAGTTTCCATTGTATGATTGTATCATCTACAGCATTGACTATGTAAATTGATTTCATACAAAAATGTTGAGGGGAAATTTGAACAGTTGTACCATTTTAATCGAAACAATTCATGCTCAGTATTGTGTTTACATGATTGTACATAGAACCTACAAGCCTTAGTAATCATTCTTTTCTTTGGTCATTTTCTGGGTTCTTTGGTCTTAAAGGTGCTGTTACAACACTTTTGTATGAATAAACAATAAAACAATGAAAAAATATTCAGTTGTTAAAAATTTCCCAGTATTTCCCACCTATGAATCATTATCTCCCAGTCGGAAGTATTTCCTGCACTGGTTTTTTCACGCCAACCCTGACACTAGCAAACACGTGTTACAAGCACTGCATGCAATACAACTTACAAGTGTGGTGTGATGCTAGGTCATCATTACCTTATCTACTTTTATATGAAGGAACATTGTCCGACATTATTGGCTAATTTAGCCCTACCTTACCGGCAAGTTGCAAGTGCTTGCTTGTAACATGAACAAATTCTCACCTTTTAGTCTTACCCTGAGAAATATTAAGAGGTATAATGAACAACAGTATGTCAACATGTAGGCCTAAATATCACTATTTTAGTATTATAACTCTGTAAACTTGCTGGAGAAAAAAATGAAATGAAAACCCCAAAATTCTGCAGCCAATCATGTTAGACCTAACCTAACAAGTAACATTGACACTGAATTCCTACTGTTGACTGTAGCTAACTAACAAGTAACAGTAGGCTAGGGATACTTCTATGTTGTTGCTTGCCTTTGCTGTTAATGTAAGGCTAGTACTAGCCTAGACCTAACGTCAGGTCAAGGCCTATAGTAGAGAAGGTGAATTATATTTGGTACTAATACTAATAGCCTAACATTATTACATTATAGGCCCTAGTACTACTACCACTACTAGGAAATAAACACGCCTTTATGCACAGTTAAATCACCTTCCGTTAAAGTTGACCAGAAACATGTGTAATTCGTCATATTTCACCTTACGTAAACTTTCACTCCACTTAGTTTAGCTAGGCGAATAGGCTGGAGCTAGGCCCAGGTTGTTTTGCTGTTTGTAACTTCCTATTTCCCGCCTGGCATATATTAACAGAGCGCCACCGTATTTCAAAGCCATCTTACTTTTTATTCAAGTTTTAATTATAAAATCATTTGATTCAATGATATCTTCAATTAATTTGAATATATGTTTAATTCATTATTATATCTTTAAATGGTGTCGGAAAGTTGATATTATCATATATTTTTTCTTATCGAATTGTTGATATCATGGATTCAACTCTTGATGACCTACTCAAGATATCATCAATTTATATCAAGGTGTCAAAAGTTCAGTTTACAAATTAATAACGTATCACTAGTTGTTTCACTTTATGTTTACTATTGAATGATATCATTAAATAATTTATGATAACAGTAATTGATTATTGGTATCATGAAAATATATAAGTAGATACCATTACTAAGTAATTGCTCTTTATGCTAACTTAGCACCCATCACTTTTGGGTCAGAACTTTTATGAAACTGTCCTTGAAATTTCCTTACAATTACGCTCAATTCGAATTGTGTACGAATTCGATTAATACTCACGATTTTATATCACCAGGCGGTTAGAATCACAGGACTAGCTACGTACCATCCTTACGACAAAGACAAGTTCAGTGTGTTACTAATTTATGTGTGTCTAAT
Organism: Apostichopus japonicus; assembly: GCF_037975245.1. Classification (NCBI taxonomy): domain Eukaryota; kingdom Metazoa; phylum Echinodermata; class Holothuroidea; order Aspidochirotida; family Stichopodidae; genus Apostichopus; species Apostichopus japonicus. Next base: position 5,144,979 of record NC_092580.1, read on the forward strand.
ATGTCTAACATAAAGTCGGGTCCGTTGACTTCAGTGATTATTGTTCCATATGATGTTGCGCTACCCACCTACGTCACAGTAAAAATATCGCCACCGGCGAACCATTAGAAATAATATGATCTTTCTGTTTGCCTGTCGTTCGGAAATATCATTGTTGGTAGGCCGTAGGCCTACTGAAGTTTTATGCTTGCAAGGGGTAAAAGTAAAAGTATTTCCCCATTGGTAACACTTGATAATGACGAAGTTCACTTTGTCAGTGATTGCAACTGAAAGTGTCATTCAACAGTATCGTCACAACATGAGTGGCAGCCATACGTGACGCCTACCATGCTTTTTCCCACTAGAGAGAAAATTACGATCGAGTTGCGCAATTTCTGCAAATTTGCAGCAATCAACACAGAGACACATATCAACACACAGACATACATATCCACACTTGCATTCACATGTATGCACAAACGAACCGAGTAAGTGTGCCAAATCATGACTATGTTACATTTGAAGAGCCTCAGAGCGCAACCATTATTGATTGTAGCGGGAGGTTAAAATGATTAAGTTGTCCAGGGAGAGACCCATGGAAGGGTCAATAATAGATGGAGGTGTCCTCCTCCCGGCCCTCCGAGAGATTTGTTAAAAATGGTGAGTGCAAGTTATATGCAAAGTGGTGCGACATGTTTTGCAATTTTTTAAACAATGTTGTAGAATTTTCTACTCTTATCATATTATAGGCTGTACCGCATACATTTTGTTCTTATATTTATGAACTTACACTATGATTTTTGGAGTACTATTCAGCTGTCTCCATGGAGGGGAGAGGATCGGTCGATGAGTCCCCGATTATTTCCGGGGAGGGAGTAGGAGCTCCTATAATTAAGTATATGTGGTTTCGCCCCTGCCTCGGAGTAGGGAGTTTGAAACAGATTCGCACCCATTAATCTATTATAATATTAGACTCTACCTAATATTGGTGAGACTCAGGAGCATCGGTTTGGTAAAACTTGTTTGTTGTAAATGAGGTATACAAATGTGTCACTTTCAGATGTCCGCCGAATTGCCTCAGAAGAAAATGTGGTACAGCACTACCACCGAGGAAGACAACAATTACCTTCTTGTTCCTGGACAAACGAAAAAACCTATAGTAGGCGGAGCCAAAGGGATTATGTTCCGCACGGGGCGTGGTCTAAAGCATCACTCATAATCAGGTTCAGCTGGTACTTATTTATTTAGGTCGGATCCTCCCCCATGTCACATGCAGACATAAGCTTCATCTGTGGAACTTGAAGCAATTCCAAACGCAATACAATAGTCTCTGTCTTCGAAAGTCATCTCCGTCATAATTCATTCGCTGATCAAAGGACAATTCAGTCTGCGGTGAGTAAAAAAAGAGCTAAAACCGTTCCTGATCGCTAGGAACAAAAGTCTTCGTCTGTATCACTGGTTAAACATTTCTAAATTAGCATAAGAATAACTGATACTTCGATTGATACTACTAGCGTGACCGAGTAGCCTAGCTTACAAAGTTACAGTACAGTAGTGGTACCAATTTCACGAACAATTAAATGGGCATGGCTAAATATGAATTTCCACGATTAAATTCCAGTCGGAAATATTTCTGTGCTTGGCAGTAAATTCAGTCAAGTTTCATGCTTTTGATCAAAATAGCAATTTCACTTTTTGCATAATTTCGCTTGGTAGAAACAGTACGATCACTGTAGTACATAGGCCTACTGCATGTTGGCTATATAGTATGATTAGTACTAATATAACTTGGCTAGTAGTAATATATTATTATAAGGCAATACGCTGAGATACAGTAATAACACACAATCTTGAAAAAGGGTATACATTATTGATTAGGCTGACCATATTTAAGTTTTGAAAATCCGGGACACCTGTTATAATTGCCGTCCTGGGGGAGGAGTCTAAGTGGAGGTGGTTCCCCTGTCCTTTAAGACATTTTTATGGGCTTAAAGGGAGTGAAGACTCTCACACAAAGAAACGTCATATGCGGGTAATCTGAACTAGTTTCGAATGAAGTGTAACAGAAGTGTTAGACACCACCACTGATCCCAGAAAATACACACACAGCTTGCTACCGTTGGTAACTAGACAGTAGTGTACAGTCAATACATGCAGCTACGGTCAATACCCACAACACAGTGTACATAGCAGCGATGGACATCTCAGGTCCAGATAAAAGATAACAAGGTATCATGTTTCATAACTGTCTGCATTTTGTAGCGACAAGAAAAAAACTTCACTTTTTTTAGAGCGCGGAACACGGTTTGGGGCGAGCTCGAGTCTTCAATGCCTTTAAATAAAGGTATGCTGTATTGAACCTAATTATGCGAAATAGATATATGGTCACGTTTGGTCAAAATTCTTTAACTGTTTTCATACCACTCTGGAGGAAAATAGCTCCAGATGAGTACTTTTTGAAACCTAACAATTATAAGCACTCTATAATTTGGGGCCTATACAGACTACCTTTAAGGGTGCTCAGATGCAAAATGTTGATACTATAAGGGCAGGTTTTAAGTCAAGTTAATTTGGAACAATTTCCTTTTTCCTTTTTCGCTATATATTTGTAGCGCTTTTATATAATTTTCTAATAAAATTGAAGATCTAGGCCCACTGTCATAACTTACATTTTGGTATTTTTGGAGCAATTGTGTGTTGCTTTCTTCATTTCGTAGACTTTACATCATGTAATATGAGTCCATGTACCAGATGCACCGTAAAAGCACCGTGACACTGTAGTGTTAGTACTTCTGCAAAGGCTACAGAAGGCTACGTACATAGCAGTACTAAACAAATCAGTGATACTCTTGCACTTTGGATCACTGTGATTGCAGATGCTTGTTATTTGTTAGCCTATCACATGCTAGGAATGCAGTACAAAACATAATTTAAAAATGTTGATGTACTAGCCAACTTCACAACTTTTGCATAAGGTAGCATGGTGGGCTCATAATTGACACACTTTTCATCAACAATGTCTATCAAAGAAAAATCCAAATTAATCAACTGTATGCATTTTTTGTATGTGTAGTTCCTCAGAAATTCAATGATTTCAAAACTTTTATTGTTCAGTGCCTATGCAATGTACAATTGAGCAGAATTTGACCACAAAATGTCTGCTGTGTCAAGTTCTTTCATACCCCGAAATTGACACATTCGTCGAAAGCTAACTGTAACTTTTGTGTAAGTATACATCCATTGACTCTGGATGCTGTTTGCTATACTCTGAGCCTTTAAGCTCAGACAGGTCAGGTCCCAGAGAGTAGTGGTATCATATTGAGGTAATTTTGGTTATTTTTAGGTAGTAAGAACTTGGGGGTAGGGTGTTAAGCAACATAATTTGATCAGCACATACCTGAAAGGTATTCAAACTCATGAAATATGTAACACTGCTTCGCTGCAAAAAGTTTAGGTTGCCTGCTGTATCGTTGATAGTAATATTTGAATGACGTCAATTACTAAGGTGTGCAATTATGAAGCCTTAACTATACACACTACACAGTAGGCTATACGTACCCTTTACAAAATATTACATTTTTACAACATTATTATTAATTTATATGTTGGACATTTTTGCCAAATCAAGGACATTTTCAGGGACACTTGTTCTTCAGGGACGACACATTGGAATCTGGGACTGTCCCCAAAAAGATTGGGGACATACGGTGAATCTTAATATCGCCTTAATATTATTATTTTACATACAGTACCATGGAGTCTTGGACTGCTGCCTAGTTTAACATTAATTATCATCTTATCATAGCCTAAGTTAAAAATCTTCAAATATCGTACACTACTGTACTTGTGTTTTAAATTGGTTAAGACTCAGCTAGCCCTATTATCCAATCGTCTAAATACGGATGGTGCTCTTAAATATTTTAAGCGACCACTTCAGCACTCATTAGGCCTACATTAGAGATCTTCATGAAGTCTGAAGTTCATTTGTTAAGTGAGCTATAGTGCCACTATTCAATCCACACAGAAGCCTGCCATCGATAATAAAAAACCTATCCCATGGGACAATTCTGTGAAACAGAGGTGAAAGAATGTCAAACCCTCCATGCTTACTGGTATTAATGTACAGGTAGTCTTTGTGCTCTACAAGAGAACAATCAGAGACCCTAAATACAGAACTTGTTCAATTTCTTTAAATCTGCAGGTGGACTATTGACACAGTCAAGATATAGTGATCTGTCATTGCTTCTGTGACATGGATTTCCAACTTGCTAAGTGCTCCATCATAGTGTGCGTGTAACAGTATACATACCGAGAACACCATGACAGGAAGAACTTAAATTTACACAGTTTGGATATATTCTTTGAAGATTGAGCAGATTTTTTTTATAGAAATCTAGATAAAATAAATCAGCAATCCTGAAGTTTCTCTCTGCAAGTACCGCTGGAATTTTTTTCAAAGATGGCAAGCTTATCACAGGCAAGAGAATTGATAAAGAGGAACATTGGGGATCCCAAGATGGTCGCAGCTGGAATTGTAGCAACGTTACTGGCCGGTTACGGGGCCAAGGGCCTGGTCACGGCAGTTTACAACAGCAGTGAACCGAACGACTCCCCGGCAACCGCCCTCGTACGGGTCGTATCGAAGCCGTCCCTGCTGATCTACGGCAGTTCCAGCCGCAAGGCTAGCCAAGCCAAGGAGAAAGCCAAACAGAAGAACATAGCTGTGGACAGGGAATTCTTTCAGCGCATCTGGAGGATTCTGAAGATCATTTTGCCGGGGGTGAGATGCCGAGAGTTTGGAATCCTGTTCCTCCACTCGGCCGCTTTAATATCGAGGACGTTTCTTTCGTTGTACATTGCGCAGTTGGAAGGTATGATGGTGAAAGCCATCGTCCAGACCGACGCTTACCAGTTCGCCGTGGTCCTGAGCCAGTGGATAGGTATCTCGATACCGGCCACCTTCATCAACAGTGCAATCCGTTTCCTGGAGTGCAGTCTCGCCCTGGCGTTCCGCACCAGACTAGTGAAACACTCTTACCAACTCTACTTCAGGAACCAGACGTACTACAGGGTCGGCAACTTGGACAGCCGGATCGCCAACGCCGACCAGAACCTGACGGAGGACATAACCAACTTCTGCGATTCCATCGCCCATCTCTACTCGCATCTGACCAAACCCATCTTGGACGTCGTCATCATGACGTACTCCCTGGTGAATATGGCAAATGAGGGCAACGCACAGTCCGGTTTCCCAGCACTTCTGGCCGCCTGTGTTCTATATACCACCTTCAAGCTCTTGCGATTGGCGTCACCAAAGTTTGGCAAGCTGGTAGCAGAAGAGGCATCGAGGAAAGGTCAATTGAGATACTGCCACTCTAGGGTCATCACAAATTCAGAAGAAATTGCCTTCTATTCTGGCCATGAGGTGAGTCTCTTCTTATATACCCTCAGAGATGGATGTAGCTAATGGACGAAGAATGTCCATTTTTTCAAACATTCAGACTCTTTCAAATTGCTCACTCTGAGACTATGTATCTTCTGCAAAACATTTGAAAAGAGAGAACCGGCCTTGCAAGGTTCTATTGTAGCAGTTAACCTTTCCTTCCTGCAGTTGCTTAAATCCTTTTTTTCATAACTAAAAGAGAAAAAAAAAATTGTCCAAGTATAATGTTTGCAATTAAATTAAATTTCTTTAAAAGAGTGAATCTCAATTAAATTACCGTATTATTTACTGCACGTCGTTCGATACTACTTCATTGTTTGTTAGATCGAACAAGACCAGCTGTGGCAGAAATACAGACAGGTTGCTAAGCAGATGACGATGATATTTCGTAAGAGACTCTGGTATATTATGCTGGAACAGTTTCTGATGAAATACGTCTGGAGTGCCTCAGGAATGACCATGGTCGCAATTCCAATTTTGACTGCAACGCCGACGAATCCTGGTAAATATGATTCTGATATTTCCTCCCCTTTGTTGTTTGCAGAGTTTTTGGAGTCAAAATGTCTGTTGAAATGAACAACTACACTTTCAGTTGTTATGACTATTGGCATTACCAGAGACTTTATCATAGGAGAGAGGAAGGGGGAGGGTAAGGGGCAGGGAAACAGCATAACTGTTGTGTCCCAGCCATCCCTCCCCCTCCCCTACCCTCAGGATCTCCACCTCCCTGCCTTACATATTTCAAATCTGATCTTGTATGGTGAGCTTAACATCTTCTGCACGACCCTACAGTACAGGGGTAATCATATATACCTTGTGAACAAACATCGTTGTATATACAGTCTGTTACAGTATTAATATTTTCCCATCTCCGTAGTTTTTAACTATAAAGGAGACTGTGTCACGCTTTTGATTTGGGAAGGATTTGGCATTTTGTTAAAAATTTGCAAACATGTTGATTTACTCATTTCCATTGGTACACTTTTTCACTTGTGTTAAGCTCTCTTTCCTCCAGTATCATGAACAAACAACAACCAAGGCTACAAACTAGATCAATGGCAGTCTTAACCTTGGCCTTAAAATAGAATTGTAGTCTTTCTAATTGTACCGTGGTTTAAAGGAGCACAAATGACTTTACAAACCGAAAAAGCAGAAACACCTTCTGTGTTGAATACTTTACTAATATATGTTCACATAAATTGATATAATACGTAATAAATAATGCCCTGGGAAGAAAAGGGCATTTTGATGGAGTTGATGGTAATCAAGTGCACTTAATTTGTATATTATTAGCATATTCATTACTAACACTTGCAGGTGTTTGTGGATACTCACAAGAGGTTTGGGGCTATTTACCAAACTCTCTGAGTATTTCTCAAAACTAAATCGATACATAATCTGACCAGTGTTTCTTCACCCGAAGACTCATGCAGTACTTAACTAACGAGCAGTAATTAAGGCATCAATAAATAAGCAGGCAGTAATTCTGTTTAGTTATAAGGCCACCAACTATGCACACCTATTCATGTGTACAACTGTGAATATCCAGTGTTCAAAGAATCCACTGTAGCTTGCTGTAAAGCTATGCATTCATCTATTCATTTTGAACTGATTAACCTGTGTCCCCATTCGTTAGCTCTCGAGTGATTTGATCCGATTAATGATTCGTGTTTAATTGGCTTCTCTCGACCCTAACCTCCGTTTTTGCCCACAGAACCAAAAGTTCATCAAACTATCTCTTTGATCTTGTAGATATTAATAACTGTAATCAGTGTCTCATATCAGATTGAGATATTCCAAGTGTTATTTACATAACAAAAGAACACTTTGACAAGATGTTATATATTAATTTATTATGAAAAGAGTTCTGCAACTGCCGTGTAGTGCACAACTAACAGATTAACTGTGCTACTGAGTGATCAACATAGACACTTTGTAATACCTATCAGTGGTCAGTCTAGATAACTGTCTTCATCATGGCTGCTCAAATTTTTTTTTTGGGGGGATGAGGGAAGTGGGGGGGATGAGGGAAGCGGGGGGGGGGGTGAGGGAGGGAATGCTCATGTCAATGCTCATGACACTTCACTCAGTTCAGAGTAAGCTACTGCTATGTTCGTTATGGTGCATTTTAAAGATAGAAAGTTTAGCTAGGGTGCTCCCTTCATTAATGGTCATACACTATCTGCTATGGTCATATTGGACTTTTTCTGGTTTCTCCATTAATAAACACTGTTTGTGTAGTCCAAATGCATACATGGGCTTGTATCACCTTAGATCTTTGTGTTGCCAACTTCTTGCCATCATCTCTTTTCTCCTGCCTTGTAAACCCCCTCCCCCTCCCCCCGCACTTACCTCTCTCCCCTACCATTCTCATACTACAGTATATAGCATTTTAACTGTGTACATCACTTGACTTGTTGTATTAGTCTATTACATTACTTTATCCACTTGGCCACAGCACCTGTGTTCAAGGCAGCCTGACTACTATACAGTGGATGCTAAACTGTTTTGTCATGATTTCAAACCCTCTATGTCAGGTGCAGCAGTTGTGTCTTTCTTAAAAAAGTTTTTGCGAGAAATATCGATGAATAAATCAAGTTATTGTAATATTTTCTTTTAATATACTGTGAATATTATCTCTCTTCCATAATCTTTAGATGGCTCTCAAATGGAGGACATTGAAGCGATGAGTTTGCGGTCGCAGGCCTACACGACAGCCAAGAACCTGTTGATCAACGGTGGTGATGCTATCGAACGAATTCTGTCTTCTTATAAAGAGGTGAACTGCTTAAATATATTTGTTATATAGTTGTTTGTATTTCTAGTACATAACCTTCTCCAGTAAATATAACCCAGGGTGATAGAACACTTGGAAGTACGTCTGGTGAAATTGGGAGGAATGTTTGCACATTTTCCTGTAAAATTAGAAGGATAGTCCAGGTGTTGACCTTATTTTAACTGATAAAATATAATTTATAATTTTAGGTTTACAGTCTTGTTCAGGGCCAAGGCCCTCTCACACGACTTTACAACTTAACCCTGGTCATTGGTAACTTATCACACCTACACACCAAAGTGTGCACAATTCAATCAATCTCTCCTGGGGCACCACAACCACGTGTCCCTCGTTACCTCCCAAGTCCCCATTTATACACCTGGGTGAAGAGAGCCAATGGAGGTAAAGCGCCTTGCCAGAGGACACAACGTAATGATCTGGCCAGGGCTCAAACCTGTAATCCTTAGACCACAAGTCCACTGCCTTAACCACTTGACCACAATGCCCTCACAATCAAGATTCCCAAAAATCACAGTGAAATTATCATTCAATTCTTATCTGTGTTTTTTTTTGAGCTGTTGGTATTTGGAGTTGTCATATTTTGTACCAAAACTAATGTAAGTTTGATAACGGGCAATATCAACCCAACTCATCTCTCTCCACACTCGAGCCTATAACACAGGTGGATGTATTCTTTCTCTTGTGTCCATTATTAGATTACAGAGTTAGCCGGTTACACATCGAGAGTATACGAGATGTTGACAGTGTTTGAAGAGGTCGGGAAGGGCACGTACATCCGGACGACCGTCAGCAACAGGAATGGCACCGACGACAAAGTTGCCGACAGGGTCCGTAAACCGCTAGCAATTCAAGGTCAGAACACATACCTGTACTCAGCCAGTATTGAGGCCATTTTGGTTGATACCAGACAAAACCTTTTCTGTCCATTATTCAGATGGTCAAACTGATCTTGTAATCAGTTCACCAATATACCACCATATAATTTGCTCAGAAGCAAAAGATTAAGTAGAAAAACCATAAATTCATAATACAGTGTAAGTTGAATAAAAACTCCTCTTATTCACTATCGGCAGTTTCAATGTAAGCATTTTATTGTTTTATTAGCGTCATTCATGGAAAGGTAATGTAATTTGCCTTGTAGCCAGCCCGTGTGTCAGATACAGTGGTCTGTGTAAACCTCCTCTCTTTCTGGCCAAGCCACGACGCATTATCCTTGCATTTGGAAATGGTTATGGTAACAATTTTACGGTCCGCCTATTGAGTTAAGACGCAAGATATATACAAGATATACGAACATGCTATATAGAAAGAAACTTTCATTGAGCGGATTTTCCTAGAAAGAGGGAGGATTTTAGGTGGTTTTTCATAGGACTGAATTTACAAAACTGTGTGTTGAATAAATATATACAGAAATGATGCATACATATTTAAATTTGTTAATCTGTGTATTTCATAGAATGCTTGGGGCTTTATCTGTGTATTTCATAGATTGCTGTGGCTTTATCTGTGCATTTCATAGACTGCTTGTGGCTTTATCTCTGTATTTCATAGACTGTTTTGGGCTTTATCTGTGTATTTCATGGAATGATTTGGGCATTTTCTGTGTATATGTCATAGACTGCTTTAAGCATGATCTGTGTATTTCATAGACTGCTTTGGTTTTTTACTATCATGCATATTGATAAAGAGTGCTATGATTAGTCTGTAGTTTAGTCAATGGCATTTATGCCATGTGTTAATGCACATGGTGTAGATGTTGTATGAAACCCCCAAAGGCCTCAAGATGCACTTGTTGCACTTAAGTGTATATATCTTGTGTAGTTTTGAAGATAAGGGGCAAGCAAAGTTTAGTTTTACATTTGTTGCCAGTGTCTCAATGATAAGAGCAATGCAAAGGTCAGGTTAAAAAAAGGTGTATTTTTCATTAGCTCAGGCTACACGGTTACAAGGTTCCAGGGATAGGTTTTAACCCTGGATGTCATTGACTATCATTTGAATAAGCCCAACAACCAGACCACAGTGGGTAGGACTGTTTTTTCTGCAGTGCTTGGAATGTCGATTTTAATGCCGATTCAATGCCTTGCCGATTTCAATACGTACCTGAGCAAGCCTTGCCAGTTTTAATACATCGCTGAAAACATATTATTTTAGAATTGCCTTTGATGTTTGAACTGTACAGTATTTTTTGTATCACCATAGCTTTATTGTATTTTTCTATCCTATTATAAGTTTTATGGTGTACACCTTTTAGGCGATATATTTCTACTATTTGCTTTTGAATGTTTCCTGTATTTTAAATGTTTCCTGTATATTAATTGTTTCAGTTCCTGTAAAGCGTTTCGAGCAGCGTTGCTGATGAACGCGCTATATAAGTACTTTTTTATTTTATTATTATTTAATAATTACAGCTATATTACCCAATCATATGCTCATGTTGAGTACATTGAGTTTACATGTTATGCAGCCTGGTAGAACTTACACGGGTGGGGGGGGGGGGGGGAACCCTAAGATGTCATGACTTTTAGAGGAAGTTGGTAAAATAGAAGTGCTTAGATGCAAAATGGTTCAGTAATTTTCAACTTCTGAATCAATGTAACAGAAATGTTGACTTTAGGTTGTACTGCATTTACATGTTATATTTTTATGCACTGCACACTAGGACATTTCTTAATATTCTGTCTGCCAGTGTGAGGTGGTGACCCTCCTCCCAATTTCTTTTAGGGGGGCCTCCAAGAAGTATACATGGTTGAGCCCTTACTGCCATGGACTAACAGAACTGCAGGTGGGGGGGGGGGGATTCCTTTCAGTCAGTATTAATTGAAAATTATATCCACATGCAAGGATTAAAAAAAAACCAAAACATAAACTGAGATTGAGATTTCTGCTGTTTTGACATATTTCAGGAGATGTCACAACTACTGACGACTCGCTGATTATTGCCCAAGATTTACCAATCATCACTCCCACAGGAGATGTGGTCGTGTCCAGCTTATCCATAAAGGTTTGTCTGAGAAATCATTATCTTTTCATAACACCAATTACCTCGCTATTTGAGCTTCGCAAAGCTCGACCAGCATTTTGCGATAAAAGCAGCTGAACTGATTTACAGTAAATTATGATTAGAGATCTGTGAACACTTTCACAATGAGGTCTCCAAATAGGGGACAGTTGACTTCATAGGAATTATAAACTTGAGCTTCAGGAGTCCAGCCATAAAACGGAGCAGGACACGAACGTCCAACCTGAACCTCATCTTCTACGCTTCCAACCTGAAACTGTTTATTTTTGATCACATTCTACTAAATAACCTTTTTCTTATGAAGTCAGTGACTGAGGCTCAACCATGCCCCCCAAACCCCCTCCTCCCCCAACTGGCATACAGAATAGTACAAAAAATCCTAGTGTACAGTTCATTAATATGTATAACATGTATGTGCTGTACGATGAAAACGGTAGATAATTCTCTAACAACATTCTAAATCCCACCCACCCACCCCTCCCTCCCATCCGTACTTAAAATGTGATTGCGCTCTTGGTCAGCGCTGAGTCTGTAGGATCGTTAAGCATAAAATGGTCTGTGCTTTAAATGAATATTTGCAAATAAGATTGTCTTTCCAATGATTTCAACTCAGATTCAGGAAGGAATGCACTTGCTTATCACCGGGCCCAATGGTTGCGGCAAGAGCTCACTGTTCCGTATCTTTTGTGGACTCTGGCCGGCTTATGGAGGGGTTTTGGTCAAGCCCGATGCTAAGCACATGCTGTTCATACCTCAACGGTGAGCATCTTTTCCAAACATGCTTGCAGCACAGCAGCTGATGTTATTGCAATGAAACCATTAAATTTGAGAATGTCAAACTGTGAAAGATTTCAGTGCCATTTTGATTGGTGAAGCAGATGTTAACAAGGTTAAATACAGTGACTGGATCAATGAGATTGTGTCGTAAAACTAGGGTCATAAACCGGGTTTATCTCTCAAGAAAGGAGGACAGGTCGGGGTGGCCTGGAGTAGCTGGGGTTTAAATTAAGGGATACCAGATTTGAGGTTGAAATGAAGTTTTGGCCTTCATGAAGTGATACGTTTCTATTCTTCCAGGCCGTACATGTCTATGGGCACACTGAGGGACCAAATCATTTATCCCGATACTCCCGAGAAGATGCAGGCCAAAGGATTCTCGGACAATGACTTGGAGGAAATCCTGGAGACTGTCAACCTTCAGTACATTGTGGTGCGAGAGGGCGGTATGTAGATTTAAAGGTTGACTGCCGGCAGAAAATAAAGAAATGAAGTTTTAGACTGTCAAACATCAATGCAGATTACCCTGCAAAGCTTTTGAGAAATTCTGCTTTAAACATTAATAGGATGTCTCATAAATCAAAGCGGCTGGTCTACAAAGTCTATCTAGCCACAGAAACAATTATATGTCAACTCATCAGAAGCAACACAAACTTCAGATAGAATTTTTTGACCTTAAATTAAATGTTTGAAATATATCAGACATTTTGTCAAGGACTAATGTGGTGTAATTTCATGCTGGGTATGTTGTATTGTTTGTTTGAGTAATTACAATTACAAAACAATGGATCAACATTAAAGGTTTAGACTGGCAAGTGTTTGTCACCACATTTGCTTTACAGGAGCATTCCAGACATTTAGCATATTTTGATATAGATATCTTGAAAACTGGAATTTACATACAAACATAACCTGCACACAAGTGCTGCCTTCCCTTTTCACTGCTAGAAATCTGCGATACATGGCTGGCTAAATTGGTTATAAAGAATTACGTAATACCATCTTGATCATTGTTTGAAACTTTAACCTCTTCACTTTACAGAAAGAAAAAAAGTGCTTTGTTTACTCTTTAAATATATTATTAAATAAATTTTTTTTTTTAAATATCTTTGCATGATTGGAAAGCCCTTAACTCAAGAGATCAGTGTGGTTACAATCATTTTGCTGCATTTTATCATATCTTAAAAAAAATAGTGTCCAAACAAGTTCTATACTGAAAATAATATTTCAGAATATTTGAAATGAAGAAAAACATTTTATGATTTTGAACATTTTGTTTTATTGTAAATGATGGAACATTCCTTACTCTTTCAAGAACCTACAAATGATTTACTTTATTGTCTGTTGATTAATTTCTTTCCTTTTATTTTTACCTTTGTAGGCTTTGATACCATAAACGATTGGACGGACGTCTTCTCTGGAGGAGAGAAGCAGAGAATGGGAATGGCCAGATTATTCTATCAAAGGTAAATATCTCTATGTTATGATCTGTTAATGATGTAGCAACCCCTATGTGATCAGAGAATGACCAGATACTTTAAGATGGAGCTTGGGCATGAAGTAGGTGCTACCATTTCAAATCTCTTTAATTTCCTCTTCGATTACAGACCAAAGTTTGCGCTTCTTGACGAGTGTACCAGTGCAGTGAGCATCGACGTCGAAGGTAAAATTTTTGTACGAGCAAAGGACGCCGGGATCATTCTCCTGACCATAACTCACAGACCTTCCCTCTGGTGAGTAACTCATCGATCGTTGACGTCCATGTCTCTCTGTCAGTTTATGTTTCTCTCAAGTTTTTTTGAATATCGGTAGAGGGTCACAAATTTAAATTTATCTCAAAGAGCTGCAGAAAAAGTTACTTTCTATAATTGATAAAATATTGTCTTTTTGCCATTCTAGGAAATACCACACCCATTTACTTCAGTTCGATGGAGAGGGGAATTGGAGACTCGAAGAGTTGAACACAGCTACCAGACTCAGCCTCAACGAAGAGAAGCAGCGGCTAGAGGGCCAGCTGGCCGGAATACCCAGAATGCAACAGCGATTACACGAGCTCTGCGAGATACTGGGGGAGGACTCGGTCCTCAAGACCACAGTCCCTTCTCAAGGAGAGGATGGTAACGGTTCATCCATACCAGAGGCGGATAAATTCATCACCCCTGGTGTCGGAGAGGAGGAAGACTAAATTATTTTGTTCCACAGAAAGAGATTATCTATAATGAAGCCAAATGTGTCAAGATTTGAAGAACTTGATTGAATATGCAGCTTTTGTTACTTATAGGACTTTTACCATATCTGTAATACTTGTTATATTTTATGGCATTAATTTTTCTCAACTAAGAAATTTCACCATCTTAAGCTGTTTTTTGTTGCAAATAATATTTTATGAAGACTAGCTCACATGTTCTTGTTTCATATATTTCTTTTATACTTTTTACTTTAAAAAAAATTTCCCTTTAGTTAATCCGATGTGTAAGAATATGCTTATTTTGCCACTTTCTCATAATCATAACCAGGTTCTTCTTATGGAGACATCCTTTTTTTTTTAATGGAAAACTACTTTTTTTCAAAATATTGAATACGTAGCTGGAGGGTAGCATTATTCAGAACAACGCAATTTTAATGCTGATCATTTAACAAATGGATATTTTAGTAAAAAAACGTGGGTTACTGTTATAAGAATTCATGTGTTCTCAGAATGGACAGGGTTAACACAGGCTCAAAGCACAAAACAGCTTATTGTTCTAGCAAGTGATTTCACTTGCCAAATAACAGGGAACACATGATTTGTAACATGCTGCTAGTATTTCTATAGATTTAGGATTTATTTAGACCAACTCTATTGGCAATGTTTATTCATTGTTTATTCAGTATTTATTCAGGGTGCTTGGACATTGTTTCACCAGTTTTTTCGTTCAGCAGGGTACTTATTCAGTCAATGCAAAGAGACGTTCGTTTCAGGTATTTATCGTGACCCGTCTTTGCAATTCTTGGGATAAAACCTGTATAATCGAATCTTCAATCAGCTGTTTCATGATTTGAGATACACTTAAAGGCACAAGATTACATATGTATATATATGCTTTATATATACTTTAGGTATTTTGTTACATTGTTACATAGCTAATATCATTGATGATGGGAAGAAGTTTTGGGTTTAATATCAAGAAATTGTTAATACCATAGATGATTATATTAAGTCACCACTGTTTAATGGTAAAAGTCTTCTCACACAGCAGTTTTATTCGCTTGGCCAATCAAGTCATGAAGAAATATGAAAAGAAATGTCTAAATTGATTCCCGCATCATGTGGTCAGTCACGGTATTAAACAAATCAAGGTGATTAAGACCTCACTTGTTGACAATCTTGCCAAAGACATATTTCAAAGCAAAATAGGATATTGAATTGACAATACTTTGTGATAATTCTTAAGCTTTTTGCGTGAAGTTTTCATTATTAAAATTCAGATGGTAACAAAATAGGTTCTTCGATGGGTCGGTCGCAGCTTTGACTCGACTCATGACCAGGAGGCATGAAGTATGTCATGCGTGAAGCATGCATCTGTCTGTACCGTACCGGTTGTCAAACACGTAAAACTCTGGAGTAACAACGACTAGTGTTCCACTAGTCTCAACTACTTCTCACCTTTATATATATATGTATATATAACTGAAAACGTAATGAGCTGGAAACCCAAAACAGTGATAAAACGTCCAGCCTCCACTGGGATTCGAAACCTGGGCCTCCTGCTTTACATGCGGACACCCTAACCACTAGGCTATGGACGCTGACTGTATGTCCAGAGGTTCGAAACCGGTAAGGAAGGTCATAATTCCACTGTAGGCGCTTGTCACCTGTATCGAACAATACTAGTTCTGTTTTTGGTGACATATTTTATATATATATATATATATATATATATATATAGAGAGAGAGAGAGAGAGAGAGAGGGAGATAGATACCAATACGCAGGTGTCTAGCCGTTTAGAGTCCAAACGGAGGAGCACTAATTGACAAGGGACATTCTTGTTAAAGTTTATATTATCATATTGCTATCTGTAATTTATGTTTATAACCA
Source organism: Apostichopus japonicus (assembly GCF_037975245.1). NCBI lineage: Eukaryota > Metazoa > Echinodermata > Holothuroidea > Aspidochirotida > Stichopodidae > Apostichopus > Apostichopus japonicus. The sequence goes on from NC_092580.1 coordinate 5,161,073, forward strand.
TTGGACAAATCATCAAATGAATGTCCGTCCCTTATGCTGTATTTTTACCTCAATGCTATGTTTAGTTAGAAGATTTGAGTAGATGATTTCCTATATGCTTGTTGTGTAGATTTCACTGTAAACCAACATTGCAGTTTCACATTCTATATTTTCACATTCCTGTCTCTATGCAACCGTATAGAATTTTTTTTACCAAAACTTGCAATTGCAGGGTGAAATTAGTTGGGTCGGATTAATATCTTTAGTTTTTAACTTCCTTGTTTTTTGTTGTTTTAGAATTGAGATTCATCACAAGCACATTTGAAGTCTTTGACCTAACAGTGGACACATGAGTCATACTCTGACATGAGACATAGTACATGAATACATTATAAATATAATAAGGACAAAATAAGCAATGTTAATTATGAATATTTCTGGGACACTTTGAAATGAAAATTAATATATATTATATCCTGTCACATGTATATTGAAGTTCGCTGATGATTTACGGTTAGTTTACTTGCCAGTATTGCTACATGTGTGTTGAATCTAAAAATTGGTTTTCCGCTGCGATACCTTCACTAGCAATATAATTCTCTAGCTTGAAAGTGTGTTAAATGTGGTTTTGAAACACCTAATAAAGATTAAAAAAAGGTAAAACAATAAGTGAACTTGGTGAGCTTGTGTCTTGGTGATCTTGTATCTAATAAACATATATGTAAAATTTATCAGAATCAAATGAAACAAATTGTAAATATCGATCTTAAGGTGCGGGGGAAAAAATGCAGTGGTTGATCATTTCTTGCATATTCCACAATCCATATCATATTTTCCCTCTTGCTACCTCCCATATCATGGAACCATGATCATGGAACCAGGAAAAAATCTGTGTTTTAAGCTATCTATGCCAAATAATCATAAAGATGTAAAAGGATACAGTGTTTCTCATACAAATGAAATTTACCTTTAGTGTGATGTGAATGAATAGGAGTTAACCATGGTAAGACATAGTGTTTTCTGTACTATGTGAAAGCTGAATAATATCAAAGTATGATTTATGTAATAAATGATAAAAATTATGAACATGACAGTGGTTGTCTTGCCTTTCAATTTTTTTTCAAAGGCCAGGGAGTGTATCTAACACATTGGGAGTGTTGAACTGCGTTGAGTAACTTCAACATGAGTTCATGAGAACTTAAAGGGTCAGCCTTAAATGGTCAGCAGTATTTGGGTCATCAATGTTAACCACATATATGCTAGAAAGTCAAGTGATGGCCACCAATGCTATAAATTTAACAGTATTTCACTGCCACTGTTAAAAACAAACAAAAAGTTACCCATCCTGGGATACTTAATTATCTAATTTATTTTAATAATTCTCAATAGCTGGGAATAATTTGCAGGATTAGAGCATCTCATAATTTAAAGTATTCTTGAAAACTTCTAGGAATTTTTAGCTAGCCGTAATTTGGTAGCCAAATTCCGATGACCTTGGAAGGTGCCACAGCGCTTTGACACTAGCTGAATTGCTGTTGAATGCCGCTGGTCTCATGTCCTCAGAGAGTCACTGTTGGTCAAGCTTACAGTAGAGTTGGCACCTATCTTCACAGTTCCCTGAATGTGTGTACAGAATCAGTGCCAAAGACAGAACCGGACAAGCAAGGAAAAATAAAATCTTTACCTGTACTTCATCACTCTCTCAAACCAGTCCTGTTATGTCAAAAGTGACCAGGTATATTGTGAACATGATGGTCCCTCTTGTGGACATGATGGTCGCTCTTGTGGGTATATGATTATGGTCCCTCTTGTGGACATGACAATGGTCCCTCTTGTGGACATGATGATGGTCCCTCTTTTGGACATGATGGTCCCTCTTGTGGACATGATTATGCTTCCTCTTGTGGACATGATGATGGTTCCTCTTGTGGACATGATGGTCCCTCTTGTGGATTTGATGGTGGTCCCTCTCGTGGAACCATCATGAGAAAATGTAGATGAGCTTGATAGCCAAAGGTGGTTTATTGGGAAGAAGAAATTTTAGTATTTTGGAAGGTTGCTTTGCATATTCCAAGTCACATTTAAAAATCTACCAACTTGAAAACATTCCAGAAATGATCTTCCTCCCGATCAAACTGATCGGTCCTTGCCTGGAAAATTTGTTTTGATATTGTCCATACAATACCTGTTCTATCATCCAAGTGTGCATCAAGTTTTCCATAAGAGACAAAAATGTTAAAAAAAGACATTTAACAAGTGCCACTGTATTAGTTACATTTTAATAGTAATATTTGTCCCTGTTCATAAACAACACATTACAACATTACTTTATATGATCATTACAAAATCAAAGTCACTTTCATATACATATGTTGCTATAGAAAAGAAAAACAATGAAAAAAACAAACAGAAAAATCAGTGGAAATGTGAATAACACTGACATTGATAGGAGTGGATTTTAAAGACACAAAAAGCAATCTTCATATTTTACAATTTAGTCCCATGTAAAAACATCACTTTTACAACTCTTGTAATTATTGGAGTGCTCATTGAAAATGAGTCACATTTCAATACTAAAGCGCATGAATATTTATAGACAAATATTTTATATTTGTCATTACAAAAGAGTCATGAAGGCTCCTCCTTACATCCCTGAAGCCCAGATACCCTCTCAATATCTTACAATTGTTTGACACACTGCTATAAAGTATTTTTCAATATCGACGTGTATTTAACTCATTTATCTAAGACTATTTGTGAAACCCACGTAATGATATCCTAATGCAGTAATGTGATGATTTGAAAGCACAGGTTTTAGTTAGATGATGTTACTATGTCAGGCACTTGTGTGTTGACCAAACAGTCAATTTGAAGACCCACACAACCCCCTTCAGTGGTGGTTAGGTATGCAAACTAGGGATACAAAATCCACCTAAATGCTGTGAAACTGCCCTTTTGCTTATTGTTTTTCCCCTATGGTTTCCACTTAACAATTAAATTAACACTTAAACCATCCCATTATAAGAAAAGTTTTGCCCAACATTACAAATAGGAAAATCCTAACAATTGTGTGAGCACACTTGAATTATTTTGCACAATCGTAAGGTTTTGTCAAAAAAAGTTATCAAAAGATGATTTATACAGCCTTATAAAATGTTGTACCAAAAGATGCGAATCATTTTGTTGAGGGCAAGCATGCAGCACAATTCATATCACTGACTGACGCCGACATTGGGCAAGCAGGGACACATCTATTATAAGTGTTGAAGATCTCAAAAAAGCCGATGTTAATCAGCAAGTTTTTACCAACTGGGAGAGCACTCGTCTTCATTAAGATCTTGCCATAGGTTCGTTTACAATCGCGCAAATACCAAAAACTATTTCCCAAACAATTATGTCGCTGTTTTCAATAAGAAAAAAAAAAACGTTTTTTTCCTTAGCCCAAGGATTTTTGATTTGATAACTTTTTGGAAAAATAAGAGGTGGGCTATAAGAACGAAAACAAAAATTTAAAATAAGAAAAGAAAAAATTTAAACATATCATTTTTTAGTAGAGACCAGACTACGGTCCACTCCTATCAATGCAGATGATATATAAGTTAAGCAAAAAGAGAGATTAGTTCCGACAACATCCCGCCTGTGAGAGCAAGTTTTAGGAGTAATGTCTTCATAGAGTCTTTTCATAGACGTCTTTCTTCTGCTTAACACTCAATGTTCGCTACCCTACTGCCGAGAAGCCTTCAGATATGTCTGTTGTTGTTGTTGTTTTTATTCTTCAAAATCCATCCTTACAAGCCTAGAATACTCTCAAGTCCAAAGTGGTAAAAATGTAATTGGAACTTATCATAATTTGACACAAAAAACCTTGGTGGAAGAACTAAGGATAGTTTAGATATTGCTATGTTAATTAAAAAGTTACTTTGACTGGATGGTAACTGTGGCAAGTTAATAGAAGAAAGCTGTTATTTTAATTAGTATTTCATCGATAAAAATCAAGAGCATTTTGACGCTGATACAGGACGGTAAATGAAAAGAAACAAAATGCCACTAACACGTCCTTCTTGAAAGTGCAGAAAATGATATCAGAACACAAAAAAAGGAGGAAAAAAACTCTGACCTAAGTGCTGGCTTATTGAAAAAGGTGCAAGTAGGTGCACACAATTGGTTTTCATATAATCTGGACTTGAGAACTTCTAACCTTTTAAAGAGATGAAGAGTTTGGTTTTAACAGACATAACTAAGGCTTCCTTTAAAGCAGCAGGGCTTAACCTCAGCAACCCGTTGTGGTCACGTCTAGTCCCGACGCTTTGGTAACATCCATGGTCGTGAACACCTGGCAAGCAAAAGAGAGGATTGTGTAGGGTTAATACCATGGAAGCTGACAGGACTCTTACATATGGGAAGTAGAATACTACATTCAAATATTTTACATGTGCCTTTGATGACCCTATGATGACCCTTAAGGGACAAGTCTTACAGCGTGGTGAATAAAATCAGAAAACACTGTTACTTTTAAACTCTGTGGATCAAAGTACCTCCTCGAAGAGTTACGACACTGAGCATGACGTCTGAGAGATATACATGTTCGAATTCGTTTTCATAAATATTTTGTTCATGCTTTATGCAATGTTTATAAACTACATGATTACCTCAGAGCACGTCGGGTGAATACCTATGGTGGTATCAAAGTGTTCCTTGGTGGCGCCACACTTCATAGCAACGGCATAGCCTTGTGTGATCTCGCCCGCATTTGGTCCCAAGATGTGGAATCCAACAACTCTGTCCTGAAATAAGAATTGAACACTAGGCTTCAAATATGCTAATGCATACACAGAGCGGGGTGGGAATTGTGGGAAATGAATGGAATGGGGGAGGGGGGGGGCAGAATCCAAAACTACAAATAAGCCACAGGGTTTCAGAAATGGGATGAGTACATTACGAGTGGACAAGGCACCTTAGAGAATGCAGTGTAGGAACCTTGACTTCACTGGGGGGGGACATCCACTTATGGTACTGAGGTACTGAGGGTACTGAGGGAAAAAATAATTCCAGTGACTTTTTTGCAGGAGACCATTTGGGTCAAACATCTCAATTTAGGCCAATGGTTTTAGACTGATTGCTGACTGTCACATTTGACAAAATTTGCTTGATTTATCACAATAACAATCCACTGTCTTTCGTACAGACTTTGTCATGAGAGAGCATTTGTTAGAAAACTCTCTCCCAGTGTCGATAAGTAATGGCTTCTCAAAACATCAAACAAGCACGACATTTAGCCCTTAACCAAATTCTTACCCCATCAGCTTTATTGCAAATTATTTTCCCATAGCAACCAGCTTCATCTCTATGGGCAACAGTGTACTCCAATGGTTGAAAGTAGGCATGATAAACCTGAAAATAGCAAAAGTGGGAGTGTTATCATATAAATTATCAAGAGTGTGTACAAAAGTTGGAAATGTTGCAAGGTATGCTGCATATGTCCCTAGCAACCGAGATGGAAATGTTGTCAACCAGTCCGACATACAGAATATGGACTTAGAAACATTAATTATTAAAGTTTGACTTATTCTACAATGTTTACTTGTAGCAAACATTAATGCTAATAACAACTAGTATGATAAAATATCTACTTTGTTTTCAAAGCATAAAAACTTCTACATGAGGTAAGGTGAAGTGCAGTCAAAATGTCAAAACAAAATACTTATAGTTATTGAGCTGTTATACTGTGTACAAAGGTTATACAACCAACTGAATTACTGATAATAATGATAACCCACCCGTTTCACAGTATCATACAGTTATACGGTATCATAATATCATATAAAACATCCACAATAATATTGTTGCATATAGTATTACCCATTTCATATAGTATCATACAATAACATTGTACCATAATAATATCATATAAAACATCCACAATAATATTGTTGCATATAGTATTACCCATTTCATATAGTATCATACAATAACATTGCACCATAATAATATCATATAAAACATCCACAATAATATTGTTGCATATAGTATTACCCATTTCATATAGTATCATACAATAACATTGTACCATAATAATATCATATAAAAACATCCGCAATAATATTGATGCATATAGTATTACCCATTTCATATAGTATCATACAATAACATTGTACCATAATAATATAATATAAAACATCCACAATAATATTGTTGCATATAGTATTACCCATTTCATATAGTATCATACAATAACATTGTACCATTATAATATAATATAAAACATCCACAATAATATTGTTGCATATAGTATTCCCCATTTCATATAGTATCATACAATAACATTGTACCATAATAATATAATATAAAACATCCACAATAATATTGTTGCATATAGTATTACCCATTTAATATAGTATCATACATTAACATTGTACTATAATAAATATAATATAAAACATCCACAATAATATTGTTGCATATAATATTACCCATGTCATATAGTATCATACCATAATATTTCATCATAATAATATAATATTAAAAAGCCACAATTATATTTGTTGCATATAGTATTACATAGTACAATGACATATTATGATAACGATTATATTGTTCATTTTTCTTTAATATTACAGTACAATAGTATTGAATACTAGCATGTAATCGGCCGGATAGCCACAAGACGTTGTAGGCCGAGATCAGTCATGTGATTGAAACCTAAAAATCACATGGTACTAGTGTACATGACAAAGCCTTAAGTATATATCCTAACTTAAAAGTAGAACATGGTTCTCTTAACACTACAAGGTTAGGTATCCTATCGTTTAAAACTAATTATGAAAGCTGTTTTGGGGGGAATTTGGGTTAATTGGTGAATTTTTATTCAATAATTAGATCCCATAGTGATGCTGTGCATTATCTTGAACATGTCAAGCTTCACGTCGCAAGAATTAAGAATATGGAGTCAAGAAATTGTAGTATCCAATTCCAATTTTGTATGTTAGCAACAGAAATCAGAATAAGGGAAAGTGTCTAGACGGGGAGATCTTTAGAGTAAAATGAAATCGTTTTAAATCCTTGAGGTCAATCAGGCGAATAGGTCTAGGGAGTTGGGTTTTAGTTGAATATACCAACATCTTATTTTGAGGGTTTTGTTTGTTACAATCGGCAACCAAGAGTGAGAAGTTCCTCATGATATCTTGCGTGTGTTTGATATTATTTTATGCCTGCTAGGAACAAGCAAACCAAACCATTATCTTAAACATCTACCAATTAGATTTCCCCATTTTGGTAAACATTACAAATATGACATTGCTTCATATAAACAACTAAATTCTCAAAATGAAAACCAAAGTTTGAAAAGGCCATCACAGTGCCAATTGTCTTTAAATTGTATTCCCTTATTCATGGTCATCTTATACAGAGCCGTATCTTATAATTCCCTAAACTGAACTCCATGCAAATTCTTCAAGAGTGGTAAACTAACTTAACTATCTCGAGTCGTATTTGTAAAATGTTGTTAAAATATTGCTGTTCTTTTGGCTCCACAGCATAACATAATGACAGTTAATGGCAGCCCCCCTGAAATAACTTTTAATCATGAAATATCCCTAAGAGATGAAAACTTTGTCCCAGCCGATCCACAGATGTCGACCTCTTCACCCTCGTATCTCCTTGATCAAATCATGACGATGGTTGGGATTTTTTTCTGACGTTTACTTACCTCAATATTGTCTTCCCCAAACGTATCAGTAGCATCCTCTTCTGAATAGCCGATGGCGCCATACTCCAGCGGAGTAAACACCGTGGTAGGAACGTTTATGTAATCACACTGTGAAACGATAAAACGCACACAAAAAATCCACTTGTGAAATTGCTGAGTTTGTTTCACATTCAAATCTATCAGACATATCACTCTAGTTCAACATTTTACAGAATATTAAGCAGAACACAATTGAAAGATCCTGATATTCGATATCTTCAAATTAAAACAGAAGTTCAAGCCAAGAAACGCAATTTGAAGATACAGAAAATTCTACATTTCTACATTTAACAAAATTGTAAAGCCTAGAAAATACAACTAGAGGGATACTGAAAACTGGAGTTGAAAACTCACCTGTCTCGATGAGTCACCGTACAATCTCCTTGAGAGGAGTTTGCCTGCCTCTATGGCAACTGGAGTGAGTTCATGGCCGCCCTCCATGATGTCACCGATCGCATAAATGTTAGGAACATTGGTCTGCTCGTTCACAACCGGGATTTTCCCGTTCCTGTGAAGGATGAATGATACATATAGTGGAAGTAGAACATAAAATAACTGGTGAAAGAAGAACAATAACTTACCAGTAAAAGAACAATACCTTACCAGTAAAAGAACAATACATAATCTGTGAAAAAACAAAACTTAGCCAGTGTAAGAACAGTACATAAGTAGTGAAAAAAACAATACATAACCCGCAAGAGATAAATACACAACCAGTGTAAGAACACAATACATGAACAATGAAAGAACATTATACAAATGGTTGAAAGAAAGTTTCATTTATGGTGAAAGAACAATACACCACTGTTAAAAGAAAAAAAATTATCAACAGTACCATTCATTCTTCATTCAACAACCAAACGGACAAGATAACAAAACATTTATGACAACCTTTTGTGGGAATGCCAAGCTAAAGAAATGAGAGTTACTTACAAGCTTCAATACAAGAAATGCAAAACTACACATATTTTATAACAAACAACTTACAGCAAAATGTGTACTAGGGAAACAACAAAAAGGGATACATTTTACAGTGATTTCAAGAGAAGATTTTTGTAACATTTCCATTAATAGCCGTAAACAATCTCTACTGTTTCAAATATGCGGAAAGACTTGAAAGTGGTCACAATAGCAGCAGACAGACAGTAAAGAATGAGCAGAGAGACAGGCAGTAGCAGTAGATAAAAAGGAATGGGCAGACAGACAGACAGGAATGGGCAGACAGACAGACAGGAATGGGCAGATAGACAGGGACAGGCAGACAGACAGACAGGGACGGGCAGACATAAAGGAATGGGCAGACAGACATAAAGGAACGGGCAGACAGACAGAAAGGAACGAGCAGCAGACAGACAGTAAAGAATGAGCAGAGAGACAGACAGGGACGGGCAGAGAGACAGACAGGGACGGGCAGAGAGACAGACAGGGACGGGCAGACAGGGACGGGCAGACAGGGACGGACAGACAGACAGGGACGGGCAGACAGACATAAAGGAATGGGCAGACAGACATAAAGGAACGGGCAGACAGACAGAAAGGAACGAGCAGACAGACAGAAACGGGCAGACAGACAGGAACGGGCAGACAGACAGGAACGGGCAGACAGACAGGAACGGGCAGACAGACAGGAACGGGCAGACAGACAGGCGGTAGCAGCAGAAAGAAATTCTAAAAGGAACACATAGGATTCTAAGTTTCCTTCCAATCCACGGTTTTACAGTGACCAGTGATAGTGTTGATTAAACTTGCACTTACTTTGGGTTCGTTAAGACTCCAGTTTTCTCAAGGCCGATCTCACTGGTGCAGGCATCACGACCAATTGCCATTAAAACCTTTTTGAAAAATTGAAATAAAATGAAGCAGTGAAATATTCATGTAATAGAAAAACATGCTTAAGGCAAACCTACCACCAAGATATACACACAGAGTTATTAAAATCTAATACTGAATTAATGTTTTACTACATAAAACCAGCATCATTTTGCATAACTATTTGAAACTAATATTGAATAACTATTTGAACTTAAACAGTCTCTATCAACTGAGCTACCGAGCCTAAGACACTCATAATTGAGAAAATTATCTTTCGTTGAAAGTCATAACAGCTCTTCCTTCAGATCACACATTATTACCACGATGTTTACCAGTTATCAGAGAAGGCCCTCTTGCTCTCCGTTTATGACTTTGAAGGGAATGGCAAAAGTGAGAAGTTTTTCGAACCAGAATTCCAAATGGCTATATATTGCAGTACGAAAATTTGTACGTGGTAATTATGTTATTATTAACATTAAAGTTTGTATCAATACGTAGTTCCTTATCACTTGTTTCCTTTCTGTGTTTGCATCTATGCTGTGTTCACATCTATCCTGATTTCCTAAGAATCATTTGTTTTCTTAGTATGTTCACATCTACACCAGTCTCCTAATGATGACTTGTTTTCTTACTGTGTTCACATCTACACCGATCTCCTAATGATCACTTGTCTTCTTACTGTGTTCACATCTACACCGATCTCCTAATGATCATTTGTTTTCTTACTGTGTTCACATCTACACCGATCTCCTAATAATCATTTGTTTTCTTACTGTGTTCACATCTACACCGATCTCCTAATGATCACTTGTCTTCTTACTGTGTTCACATCTACACCGATCTCCTAATGATCACTTGTCTTCTTACCGTGTTCACATCTATACTAAATTCCTGAGGATCATCTGTTTTCTTGTAGTAGACTCTCAACAACGGTGGGGTTCCTTCTTCAATCTGCTCAATCTATGGAAAAGAAGCGAGAGCTCATTTGGTTGTTTAAACATCGAGGATCGCTGAAAAACATTTGCCCCAGAGGCTCACAGAAGAGAATGTGGAGCCCTGCAAAGGGGCTTGCACAATCCATGGCACAACTTTGATCTAGTAGAAAGTGTGATATGCTGTATCAATTACAACTACAATTAACTAAGTGATCAAGCCTGGCTATGCAGGGCTCCTGATTCTCACTGCCTACACTGTACTCACCCTTGTTGGTACGCACTTACGGAGGAAGTGCGTGCCGTGTTTCTCCATGTACGTGCCGATCATGTCTGCCATCTGCTGGTCGAACCCCCTGAGGAGAATGGAACGAACCATCACTGTGACATCCAGACCCATTCCGGTCAGGAAACCGGCGCATTCCAGAGATACGTACGAGGCACCGATTGTAAGCGTCTTTCCCGGGCAGTAGCTCAGGGAAAACAGGTCATCGCTGAAATGGAAAAAAAGAGATCAAAGAATGGTTCCGAATGACATTAGAAATCTGTTTAGTCGGTGGCGAAGATTTCCAATGAAGAAGGCAACCTTTCCAAATCAAAATGAAGGCAGTAGATTGGTCCAGAGGGATACAGACAGTGATGGGTCAAAGGTCTTATGACATCCCAGGATAAATCACAGAGTATGATGCAGAGGGTTAGTGTTTCTTTCATGGCCTTAATTCAGATTTACTTGAAGTTTATGCTAAAGTCTGCTCTGCCAGAACGCTTCCAAATATGCTTTTGTCTTCCTCAAGTCTTTTCTTGAGCTCGAGGACATTATTCAGTAACTTCTTCAACTTGGGGCTTTGCAATATTTATCGTCATTTTTTGTTTTGTTTATACAAATGCTTTCTGTATATTGCTTTACTCCAGTTAATCGTTCTTGCAAATGTTTTTGAATGATAATAACAGGATCATTTGCACTCAATCTTGTGTATATGTGTATAAGTAAGACTAACCAGAGACATGGAACCAACCACCACATCCCTTTAAGTGTTAACATCTACACACAAGATAAACAAATTGTTTTTGAGAACTGTGAAATCTGGATAAAATGCAGAAAGGTTTTAATATGTACACGATAGACATTCTCTCAGTAAAAGGCTTCAACATTGTTTCCTCTGAAAGAGACTTATTAAACTCTCACAAGCCCAGTTGCTAATCTTGTTCCTCAGGGATGTGCCTAAGAGATTTTATGTCAAAAACTCCAACCTACCATCCATTCACATACTATGTTTATTTCCTAATGAACTTTCTATTGGATTTGCCTGTAATTGCAAAAGCATACTTGCTATAAAGGAAACAGCTTTGCAAGAAACCTTTAATATGAAGATTGGAATAAGTCTTTGTCTGAAACACAGATCAACTAAGGATTTAATGTTATCAACATTTTACCAAACCTGCAAAATATTAAACAAGCTATGGTTAATCTCCCACAATTGTGTTAAATCTAAACTATCCAATTAAAGCATATAAATATTTGTCTTCAGACAGCACCTCACTCTAGATACCTTGCTATGTAGGTAACATACACATGTCGGATACACCACACTGAATATCCTTTATTTATCAGGTGTTAATTAACAACTTAAACCCTTCATTTGTCACAAAGCCCTCTCACACTCTGAGACGAAACTATCCATTGCTCTCAGACGACAAGGTGAACTTCTCTATGACTGTGGCAGACAGTGTATTTATAATTCCATGTGACTTAAACAGTGAGCTACACATTCAGATGAAAGTATTTTCCTTATCTCTCCACTCTTTCCTCAGTCAGGATGTATCAAGTTAAAACATACTACAGCATTCATTACCTTGTTATTGCAAACTCCTTCACCCCTGGTATGTCTGGATACCGTGGTCTCATCCCGGTGGCCAGTAGAATCTTCTCTGCTTTGAAAGTCTGCACTTTGTTCCTTTTGTTAACGGTCTGAAAAGAACAATGGAAGCCCCCAAAACAAAGTTTAACGATGTTATAGTATCATACAGGCCTTTTAGGCTCTTTCATTTAACAAGAATGGTCATTTGACAGAGGGAAAAAATAGTTAAAAACATCACAACAACAGACAAACACATCTGATCTATTAATCTACAACACATACAATATATCTACAGTTGGTGTTGACCAAGGATTATAACATAAACCCAACAAAGTTACAACAGAAAAGTGCTCAAAATAGCCTCTCTTACAGCCTGCTGATTTAGATGATATCCAAATCAAAATTTAACATATTCTAGCTGTATATTCTAACTACATATTCTATCTATATATCTGCATCTAACTATATATTATGTAATTCCATGCATCTAACTACATACATCCCTTGGCTGGGCTTCGTTATCTACCGTACAGCATCTTTTATGCTGAATGGTTTTGTGAGATCAAATTACAACGCAAAGAACAAATATCTGGCTTGCTTTCAATCGTTTTTACCTTTTCGATATCGATTTGAACTATTTTAGTTTTAACTTGTGACATCATATAAAGAAAAAAACTTGGTAACACATTAATTAATCTGATTATTAGCCTTAAAGTCGCTGTTACACTATAATGCTTACACTACAAAATTCCAATCACAGTTGATGTTTGTGACCTTAGTACCGGATGTGTACAAAAAAGGGGAGACCCTGAAAATGCCATCCGTTACTGAATTATGCCAACTAACCTTGACTGTCGCCTTGGACGATCGTGTAACATAATTTGCACTGATAAATGAATCTCCATCTCGCTCTCAATTCTCATCAAACATCGATCTATCCCTGACTTACCGGCAGTTAGGACAATCGTTAACTTAATAATCAACAGACTACTTCGGAAAGAGAAGGTCATTTCACCCAGGCCTCCCAAAATAACATTCCTGCAATCATGGACTCATATAAAAGTAATTATACCAGACAAAATGCCATTTGTTTCCATGGAAACTGATGCTTCAAAACATCAAATGGACTTTGATGAGGCAGAGTCAGGAAATTGCCTCTCTCCCTTTTTTTGGGCTTGAAGGATTGCTGAAAGGCATGTGTCAAATAGAGAGCCAAATTCAAAGCCAGAGCTATGGGGTGGATATCTCCTCATCATTGAAATATCAAAAAACTAGGATAGCTGGTGGTGTCCTTAGATACCAGAAACATGATAACACAGACCCAGTAAGAATAGGGTAAGGCTTATCATTAAATTCACTCTCCCGTTCACCAAGCACAGGCTTTGGTCTTTCTTTCTCTCTCTCTTGCTGAGAGTAAAGCAGCTTTTTTTTACTAACTAGCAATACTTTCCAGTGTACTTCATAAAATTATTTGAAGTTAGACATTACAGCAGGACTACACAAACAGAGGGAATGGAGCAGGTGGTGTGGGGGGGGGGGGAGAATACCAAGTGCCTCCCATTTGGTCTCAGTACATGTATGTATGCATATATATATATATATATCCTTTGCATTTCCAAATGAGTGGGTCTTACCATTGGGGCATCTCCTTAAATCAGTGCAGTTGTTCCAAGGGCTTATTAAAAACGGTTTATCATTTGCTGATGATACAAGCTATGGTAACCAGATGATATGTATTAATCATATGTATATGATTCAAGGATGCTGCTGTTTGACAGGGCATAGAGAAAAAAACCCATAATTTACAGAAGTGAGTCGCACATAGAATGATTGCCTTCTACATATTTTTACCTTGATGGTGTGCCTGTCTGTGAATTCAGCATAACCGTTGATGTAAGTCACACTTTTATCCCTGAGCTGAACCCTGTAATTCCAGTTTAAGGAACCTATATGATCCTGAACAGCATTCTTCAGTGTGTCCCAGTTGTGTTGCACTTTTGACAAAGGAAGAAGAAAAAGACGTTAGAAAGCGAAATTAAATGCTGCACCGTTTACATAACTAACCGGCACATCCGACTATAGCAAATAAAATGATGTGGAATCAACGTTTCCTACGAAGTAGATCTTACCTAGCTAAAGGTTCATATTAACTCTAACCATATTAAGACGACTGCTGATCTAATAACAAAACATTTTGAGTGCATCTATGAAAAATCACCAACAATCGTCAAGGTATATTTAAACTAATTCTGACCAACTTATGAAAGACAACTTTTTAAGTCACCCCCAATGGCAACTTTGAGTGAAAATGTTTTATATTTCATTTTAATTATATGTATTTCTGAGTTAAATGTGATTTCTGGGTTAAATAAACGTTAATATTACTACCTATTGTTAAACCAATTTTCACAGTAATATTTTGAAATTAATATAGCAATGACGTTGATTAAAACTGTTTCCATGGTTACATACTCAGCCGGAAGATGGCGGAAGGACTACTAAATGAAATCGACATTGCCCTACAGTACAGGAAACTAACATTGGAATTTTTTGCATTTTTTTATTAAAGTCTGTTTGCACAATTCTCAGCTAGGTCTCTTAAAAGCTGCTCTGCAAGAAACTTAATATGATATGGGAAACATTTTAATAACATGAAAATCGTCTTGGGACTGACTGCATCAGCCTTTCCATTATATGCCGCACAAAATTTTTCCTCTTTCGCATTGAAAGATGGTTTCAGATACGTGAAATCTTGCATGAACACATGTGTAGGATTTTTTAAATCAGTTTAAATGATAATCACAGAATTTAAACAGTGTACATATTTGATTAGCTTGGCCATAGCAATTACCCATCAGGTCTATTTTGGCCTTTTTTTTGGAAGAATTAAAAACCCTTTCAATATTTCATCAGCTCTCAATAAACACTCATGGCAGTAGAGATGTATTGCCCAAGTTATTCATAACATGTAGCTTTAGTGATCTAAGCATCGTTGACGAATGTAGACACTATATTTACGGGGGAGGGGGAAATGAGTTGTATCATTTCAGCTCACATGTTTGTTTGGACAGCAACTTCTTAACGAGTAATCCACATCATTTATTATTGTTCAACTGGTTCCACTTGTTGAGTATCGGCCATCTTGCCTAACACAATTGACCTGCTGCCAGGTATTTGAATGCAATGATTGATCCAAACAGAGCGCTAAGAGTGACAGAGCTGGCATAGGAAACGACCAAATACTTCCAGGGCCAACCATTCTCAAGAAAAATAGCAATAATATTATTTCTCTCATTTCCAAAATTAGGAAATGTTTGCAGGCTGATTTGAGGTTTGTGTCTTACATTGCCCAAAGGGTAATAACTGCTCAGAGAGGTTAAAATAATTGCTTAGAGGGTAATATATATATCACTTAGTAACGTACACAGGGCTCTAACTGATGACAAAATTATTGTGATGCTGCTTGGCTTCAAAATTTAGCCACTCAAAGACCAGAGGCCAGATGTGCTCTGTTCACCTGTGGGTTTGAGGTGGGGGGGGGGGTGTTCTGGCTTGTAGGTTACATAACAACCTGTTTATAGTTTTACCTTTCTCTGGTGTTTCCCAGCCATAGTTCTTGGAATCTTTCAATGCCTCCCCTGAAATGATAAAAAGAAAGCAATAATGTTTATCTATCAATATCACCGTTATGAGTGATGGGTAATTGGGTATTTCCGTCCAACCTCCCGTCCCACCTCCCTCCCTTCCCCGTCCACCAACCAATTTTAAACATATTTGACAATGAGGTTGTGTCCCCCTACTCTACATATTGTCACAAATTGCAGTGAAGAGTTATCTCACTGAAGGAAATGCTTGGTGTAACGCCTTCCACTCAGAACAGATATTAAGTACTTTACATAGTATTTAATGTGCCCATTAAGTACAACAACTCAATAAATCAACATGTAATCATTCCCTCAACTTTTGCAGTATTGAAGGTTGAATGCATCGAGGGTGGCACATCGGACTGTATACAAAACAATCCACATAGATGTCAACTTTTCAGAGAGATGAATCAGTATTTACGTA
The DNA here is from genome assembly GCF_037975245.1 of Apostichopus japonicus. Classification (NCBI taxonomy): domain Eukaryota; kingdom Metazoa; phylum Echinodermata; class Holothuroidea; order Aspidochirotida; family Stichopodidae; genus Apostichopus; species Apostichopus japonicus. The sequence goes on from NC_092580.1 coordinate 5,177,467, forward strand.
TATTTTGTGATTCAAGCTGGCACATTTGCCTGTAGTAGTCTCAGGTCAGGTCACATGATAACCATACAGACACAAGAAACCTTACTCAGAACATCCACTCTTTCAGCTTTCTCATTTTCAACAATTGACTTGTTTGATTGATTATCGTAAGTAGCAAATATGGAATTCATGAATAATAAATGTACATATGACTCATATTTAAGTCACACATTGAATATACAGTGTCTCCAAGATTCAAGGGTAACTCCCCCTGAATAAAAACATTTTAAAAGACCCCATACCTATATAACTGCCAACTTACCCAGGAGTGCTGCTTGGTGCATCAGTTTCTTTGGGATACATCCAACATTCACACACGTACCTCCCAAACCTACAGAAAAGATTCAACATTCAAATGTTAGTTTGGTAAGAAACACATGGTGATTAAAATTGAGTATTTTTAGGTAAAGTTAGTATCTCCATTGTTGAATATAAACCTTGCATTGTAGAACGCCCCCCCCCCCTTCACAGACAAAGCAAAGCATTGTAGAACAACCCCCTCACAGACAAAGCATTGTAGAACATCCCCCCTCACAGACAAAGCATTGTAGAACATCCCCCTCACAGACAAATATTATAGTAAAATTCACGACCAGGACAAACAGCGATTTTGTATCAAGATGTATCGAGATACAGTACATCTCTGTTTCATACATCAGAATGCCAAGTTTGTGTATAAAACATTAATATTATAAGGTCAAAAGGACAATTTGATTTACAGAGCACTGTTGTTTTGGGGAGGGGGGGATGTTAATATTTCAAAACTGATGAAAGTAATACAGTAAGGGATTATGTTTTATCTTGAAAATTTCTACAAAATGAAGTCCACATTTTTTGTACCATTTCTCCATGACATGTGTTTTTCTTGACTTTCGTGTGAATTCTTCAATAAGTTCACATTCGGTATGCTCAGTATCTACGTTGCATAGAAACACTGTACTTGTTATGAATTCCACAGAGTTAACTACCAAAAGAATACTTCACTATGTTCCCATGTTTAAGCAAATTATTAATTTCAACTAAATAAAATTATTTTTGAAGGCTCATACACATGAAGTATTTCAGAACGTCATAACCCAATTGAAATGTTAAAAAGATGGTGGTTTTTCAAACAATGTTTTCCAGGGATTGTAAAATTAACAAGAGCCCAACGGGCACTACGGTGCCATGCGCTATTGTAGAATTATTAAAGTAACGTGTGTCATCACCCAATTTCATAGTTGATCAAATAAATGCATATTTAGGCACCACATTGTACCAGCTATTAACCAACAAAGTCTGAAAAACGATTGAAAATTTGTGCCTAAATGGTCCCAAAAATATTTTGACCCCCAAAAACTGGCTCCTAAATACACATATCCAACCTGACTACATAGGTTCCTTTGCTTCCAGCAAGGAGCGAAAAGGAAAGCCAACTTATGTTCTGAGGAAATGAGCCAAAAGATCTGCGTGGTAATATTAACAATAAGAATCACAGTGACTAACATCAGAAGAGAAGTAAACAAGATTTTGAAAACATTAAGATCAACCTCAGAAGGTGTCATTTCACTGCCCAGAACTTCCTTATTTTCGTAATCCTTTCATTACCCAAGACACTGGCGTTCTAATAAAAACACAATAGTATAATAGCAGAATTTCCCCCCAAAAAAGAAAAAACTTTCAATGCTATACTTGGTTTTAGCAGGGCTCATAGTTAGTGTACTTCAAATTCCAGGTTTCAAGTTAAATACTGGAACGATAGCGGCCACCGATCCCTACAAATTGTTTCTGTTTTCTGTTTGACTTGAATGTTTGAAGTAGATTGAATAAGAAGCTTACAACAGAAGTCAACACTCATGAAGGAACCATGCAGCTATATATAATAATAAACTTTTGCCCCACTGTATAGGGAATCGCAACAATACAACACTAAGGAGTGGGTACATTGTGACTTATTCAACCATGTGTCCTGCAGTGGTTCAGACAGTGCTGGAAATCCAGTTAAATGTCGGATTTGTATAAATATTGTACAAACATTTGGAAGGGTTACTTTCCAAGAAAATTTGAGTTCAAATTTTCTGAGGTTACAGCAGGATACCGTTTGACAATATTGCTTGTGATTTTGTTTATATGGGATTTTCATCAAACCACTGTAGCTTGAAAAGGCTAGGTTGTACTTTGTGATGTTGCAACACAAGAATACACAACAGTATAAAAGTTTCCTTGTTCGTTTGTTCAGCCTTTTAAGTCGCAAACGATTTCTAAAAAACCAAGTGTCTCAGAACTGCGCATCCTTAAAGGTCTTCAGAATTTGGCAGCCTTTTACACCATACAAGATATGCTAAAATGTACTACAAGTTTACAAGAGGACTCTCTGACCCTTGGAGGTTCTGATTTTCCATATTATACTCTCATCCATTGAGGAATATATGTAAGAGTCTAATTATACAAATTATCTATCAGTGTGGATAAACTACTTTAAGAGTGGCAGTAATATATGTGGCAGTAATAGTGGCAGTAATTTATGTTTGTTGAAATTTGAGCAAAGGTGACCACTATCGGACTTTCTAGCATATTCTGGGGATAATAACTAATAAACTTTCAACTAAGTAAGAAGCTGGGGCAAGAGTTGTTAAATTGTCATTTCTAATAGTAATTGCCAGCTACAGTACCAAAAGGGGGCTACGAGACGGCACCAGTTATTCTACTTCCTGTTTGGGATTTCAAGCCTCAAAAACATCATCATAGTGGCGGCTCTCATGTATTAATATGCATATTATTCGTTAAATAAGTACTCTCTCCATGAGCTTTCAAACTTTTCACAAAAAATAGCCCAAAAAAACAAATTTTTGTATGGCAAATTTTTGTTTGTCACAGTAAGATGTTATAGTCATGTGACGGTCAGTGTTGACACAGAGAACATGTGACCAAAATGAATGTGATTATTTCAATATTTTGTAAGAATATTTCTGTACACAAATAGACATCTGTTGACACATTAAAGCAACCGACTAGCATCACTTTCCATCTAGTGAAGTTTATGTGGTATAGCCAGACCCATTAACATGCAAACCACCAGTTTAAAAAGCCCGGTCACCCAAATCTAATGTGTTCCTGCAACTCTTTAAATGCCCAAATCCATCAAAGGATCTAAGATTAAATTTGACTTAGAAATGACTTAGAAAAAAAAAAAACAGTACCATTGTAGTATCTGAGACCTATTCAGCTGGCAGATGTTAATACACTGGAAGATTCTGTTGAGTCATTCTACGCGTAAAGGTCACAACTATTTTTAATTCGGAGCAAGTTCTGCAAATTTACGCAACATTAGGCCTGACCATCGACGGTGGATTAAGTAAGGAAACATGTGAATGGGGAATAAGGCATTGATATCTAAAACGAACGACTTGGAATATCCATCAAAGTTTAACAAATGAAAGAAACTAAATGGAACTGTCTTGTGGTAGTAGACAATGTGGGCTTTTTAAAAATGACAAAAAATCCTGATAGATCAGATATGGATTGCAATTCACTTTGGATTTATCATTCCATATCAAACTAAGAAAAATTACCAAATTTATTGTGTGGTTGGAACATCATGTAAAATATACATACCCTGATTATTTCATTTTCATTGCACTTCAAAATGAAAGGAATAAATTATTAAAATAAATTATGAATGACAAATAAATTATCAAATAAATTATCATTAAGAGAACAGGTGCTAACATGGAATGTCTGTTATGTGATTTATAGAAAGGTTCTAAAGTGGGTTGTCCGTGATGTCACAGAGAGAAGAAAAAGGTTGCTAAGTACTTACCCCATGTTGTTCCTTTGGGGGTTGCTTTCACAAAATCACACACTGCCACTCTCTTCCCTAGTTTGGCTGCCTCCTGAAATGTTATGAGTAGAACAGGAATGATGTGTAATTCAACACACATCATTTTGAAAACCAAAACTGGAGGGGAGCAATTTAATATCAGTAAGATGGTTGTAAACATTACTTCCTTATTCCTAATCTTTCCTGTTTACTATGCGAATGAATATTAGTCCAAGCAATGCTGAATTTACTGTGTAGAGAACTAAGGTCAAAGAAGTCCCTTGAGATGCAGCGAGTCACCACAATAGTTAAAGCCGATGTTCCACAATTGAGGGTCTGTGAAAAATGCGTATGTAGGTCCCCCATTGAATGGTAGATTCAGAGGAGTGTGGGCGGAGCCAGAAATTTGGGATAGGGGTCACAGTGCTAAATCGTTACCTCTTAAGTAGGTTAGGAAGAGGAAAGTGCATCAGTAGACTGGAGACAGGTAACGGGAAGGCGTACCCGCTGCTCTAATACAAGAAGTAGGAAAGATTTAAGTTGCTGCAGACAACCAGAAATCTAACAGGCTTAGTGATTCATTGCCATGTTTCACATGAGAACATTTAATGTAGCACACTGCACACTACATTCTTAGTTTGGCCTGCAAATGACCTGTGACCTCCCCTAATTATAGGTGCCTTGTACTCAGATACTGTAGGTTGGTCTATACAATGGGTGTGAATTTTTAACCAATTTTCACTGACATTGTGCTATATAAGATTTGCAGACTTTGATCTGGTCAACTCAAATGACCTTTGACCCCACCAAAACTAGAGGTACCTTGTGCTCAGTGTGTTGGTTCTACATACTGGGTATAATTTGCTCCTAAGTTTAATATACTTTATGTTAACAATTTTGGCCAATTTTTTACCTCCTGTGACCTCAGGTGACCTTTAGCTCTATGACAAAAAAGGCTACAAGAGGGAGCTTCATCACTCCCTGAGATAAAATCAACATTTACATGTACAGTATACCAAGTACGAAGTTAGTCAGCCATGCAGTTTTAGAGTTACAGTGTTTAATGACCATCCAATGGTGTCACAGACATGCACCCCAGCACCATTGCATAGATTCCTATAAAAAGCCTCTGGCAAGGAAGCATAAAACCTGTCTTTATAAGGACATCTGATCATGCAGCGTAAATATCCCCACAAGATGAAGAACTTGCACTGTTCAAAACTTAGTCTTCTCACGATGAATAATTAATACTTTAGTGCAACGACTCGAGTACAAAACAGCTAAGAACATCAGACTAATACTAAGAGCCATCAACAAGTCCTTATTTTACTGTACTACTGTAGAAGTAGTCAACTACGTTTTCTGTGTGTCGACCTGTTTATAATAACACACATGGTACAGTCTACAAGTTACGCATCCCTAGATACTGTACATAGCAAGCTGTTTTAATAATGAGGCCCTTGATGTAAGCTAGGTGTATTATACTGTACCATACATCACTCTCAGTATTAAATACATTACTATGATGAAGCGAGCAGTATCCTCCATATACAGCTCAGCTTATTCTAGGATACGACGACTGCGCATGCCCAGACAGAACTTGATGAAGAATAATGGCTTTTAAGGCTGCTTCATGCCTTCTGAACAAAACAAATTTACCTTCCATTATGAGGCCAAAAAAAAAAAAAAAAAAACACTGCAAAGTCGAAGATAAAATACGTATTTCTACGGCAGGAACGTCAATTTCGAAGGGAATTCAAGGACTTTATTCGTCTCCAGTCTAATCTTTTAAAACCAGATGGTTTTGGAGATACTGTAGAAGGATGAAGCACATGCTATCTTTGCAATAATTTGAAGGTCGCCAGTAGACTTAGGCAGTTCTCAGATATTATAATGCTATGTATATTTTTATAATTTTATTTGATGGAGTGGCATTAATCGCACAAGGATACTTACATAGATTTCAATCAAATGAGCAGTTGTTTATTGCATATTTTATTGTTCAATGATTTCTTATCTTATGAATTCCAATTCTGATACCGTATCAGTAGAATTTCAATGTGCAAGGTTAACCGAGCTAAACCTCTATACTATCTTTAAGGGCAAAGAGAAATGACCAAAAATAAGTGTTGGAAAATGAGGAAATGTATCATCATGAAGGACGCTCAATGGGTATACAGAGAACGTTTTCAGACTGTGAATCTTTAACAATACTACTGTACATGTGTGAAAGAATAGGGAGGGCATATCCTAGGTTAGCCACTAGGAACGAAGACGGTTTCCCCCTTCCCAACAAAAAAGTGTCCTACAAGTAAACGGGAAGAAAGCAAACACTGCCCCCAGTGACACCTCCTCGAGATGTTGCGCAGACAGCAACAGGTCCAAACCAAAAAAGTGTTGGTGAGATAATGTCCGGTTAGTGCGGGTATTTGGGGGAGACAGGTGAGCAGGGCATAAAGATCTAGTTTATCTTGTGGATAGTGGTTGGCACTTTCATCAATGTGAAAGGAACAAGGTTCAGTTAGAATTTTGAAGCAAATGTGTTGAAATCAAGGAGGAGGAGGGTCCACAACACCTGTCCAACTATCCAGAGTTCGTGTAGCTGAGTTGGCAAGAAAAATCAAACTGACATTTTCATGTTTTTTTTTTTCCAGCCTTTTTCTCAAAACAGGAGCATTCAGGTCAAAAATAGAAGGTACTAAATGTTGCTTAATTTATGCTATCCATCAAAAACAAAGGCACCCCAAAACTTTATGAATGTCACCAGTTTGTTAGCTAGGTAGATCAGAGTGCATATATGTCTGGGAGGAAACAGGTGAGAGAGGAATCAAGTAAATGTACAGATTAACCATTTATCACTTGGCAGAGGAACCCTGTCCACTGTTTAGAGTTAAATCAATGCAGGAAGGACAAATCTTTGAAGCTCACTTGGCAGAGGAACCCCTGTCCAATGTTTCAAGTTGAATCAATGCAGGAAGGACAAACCTTTGAAGCTGCTAGTCCACCAGATCCACCACCTATCACAACCAGATCATAATCGTAGCCTTCAGCAGGCGGTGGACTGAGAAGTTGCCTTAGCCTTCCATCTGTATGAGCCTGGATCGTAGAGTCACATCCACCCACATGAGAACCGCGGATGAACACATTTGGAACAGTTTTCTGTCCACTCATCTCAAACAGCATATCTTGTATTTGCAGGCCATTGTCTAGAAAAATAAAGAAAAAAAAATTTAAAGCAAAGACAGGAACTCAAATATGAATAAATATAATTCAGGTCTGTCTCAAATGAAATTTCCAGAGTTTCTAACTACACAATCCCTATTAAGATCATCTGAAAAACAATCAATCCCCTCCCCAATTATTATTTTTTTTTTTCGCTTGATGTAATGTCACATCACTGCAAAAGGTGCAGAAATATATGGAACGCGAAAAGGACCACAACATATGATGATGTTAATGATGATCTAATGTTATACGATCATGTACTGAAAACTTACGATCATGTACTAGAAATACACGATCATGTACTAAAAATTTACGATCATGTACCAAACATATACAATCATGTACTAAAAGTATACGATCATGTTCTAAACATATACGATCATGTACTGCAAACGTACGATGTACATAATAATGTTATGTTCAAAAAAAGTGGCGTCTGCATACGCGTATGTATATTCATATGTGGCGTATGCATACGAGTATGAATATTCAGTGTAAACTCATTAAGAACCATTAGGGGTGGGGCTTCGGTATCATTCCTAGGGGTACGCGTATTCAAACGACAATAATGGATATTCATACGCCACTTTTTTGTAACTTGCGCTTTTTCATCATCATCACAAGTTTTCAGTACATGATCGTATATGTTTTGATGTACATCTTAGTTTTTTAGTACATCATCGTATATGTTTAGTACATGATCGCAAGTTTTTTAGTACATGAACGTATAAAATTAGATCATCATTAACATCATCATATGTTGTGGTCCTTTTCGCGTTCCATAGTAATACACTATAGTAGCAATTAAAACAAAAGCTGCCCAGTGTAAGCTGTAACACTGCTGAGAAAAGGCCCAACAGTTTTTTTTCATTTTCCTCCTGAGAATTAAATAACATCAATAAAGAGAAAACCAATCTCATCTGGATGTGTAACTTGAGAAACCACCGCTAAATTTGCCAGATTGTGACATAATCAATTCATTTGGAAATGCCTGCTACATTACTTCATGGGTCTTCAAGTTTTTTGTCATTAGTTTATATCCTGTTGACCAATCAGCAAAGACGACCTTCATTGTTTTTTCTCCCTCCTGCTTAATGTATTTTTATTTTTAGAATTATTTTAATTTCATCTATGACTCTACCATAAGTTACTTGTGTACGTGAATATTCATAAAGGAGAAGATCATGCTAGTTTCATTGTTTCTTTCATTAGCTTGTTCAGCTTGGTTTTTGCTTGATGTAACATCTGCTAAGATGTAACCACAACAGAAAAGATTTCACAGAGCAGGTCAAGTCCATGAAAGATGCTGCTGACTACAAATTCTGCATGTCTTCCCAAGCACTGTACAGTATGATGGTCTGGGAAGGCAGGAGTTGGGGGTGGAGGAGGGTAGGGGTGGGCAGGGGAGGGGAGGGGCAAAACAGACATTTTCCCCAGAAGCATGTAAAGTATACTATTATATGAAAGATTTTGTTTGTTTACAGTCAGAGATGTCACACGAGGCTGACATACCTGTAAGCTCCACTTATTGTCTCAATTTGATCTAAGCATGTACTGCACCAACATCGGCTTAAATCTCTCTCTTTCCTTGCTTGTGAGTGATGAGGCAATATCTTTTCAGTGTGCAGCAAACTACTGTTGATAGGAACAGTAGCCTAACCATAGCAACCACTGTAGAAATTACAACTTTAAGCCTTTTATGTCCCTCACTTAGAAAGCTGTGGGATTGTAATTTAGAGGGATATAAAAATCCAAGAGAGTACTTAAATTGCAACAAATCAACATTTGCTCAGATTGCTAAACTATGACGAGCAGACTGATGGCATTTAATATCGCAATCAAACCACCACATACATTAATAATATTTATAATACGATGATCATAGTACCTTCTACTATATCATCTGGAACAAACATGACTTAAGGAAAAGGTCATTAGTATTATTCTAGAAAGTATGCTAGAATATGCTAGAAAGTCAACCCCAGTTCAACAAACATTTAACTGCTATCCTTAAAGTATCTGTCCTCTGTGAAATATTTGGAAATAATTTGGAGGAAATAAGAACCACCAGGAGAGTACTTTTAAATAATATTTAGCATTCTAAACTTTGAGAGCAATACTGATGCCCTTTCAAGGGGATGCAGACCCAACCATCATGTTTAGCTTATACTGTAGGGCTATGACAGAGATGTTTGTGAGGAACAACTCCAACAAACAGAGATCTAAGAAAAGTCTTGTTTCTGCTTGGGGGATATCCTACAGTAGTTTAGGAGTCCAGTCTGGGTCGCTGCCATTTTGTAAATCTGTGATGTCATAATGCCACTAGGGATCCTAAACCTCTTACTTAATTATCTTTGTTTTTCTCTCCATATTTTCAAGGTAGAATGTTGACAGTGTTGAAACTGAAACCCAATGCCATCATTAGGTCATATGAAGAGCATGAATATTTCTTATTCAGCTTTTGCAATTACAGGATTACAGCTAAGAGAAACATTGTACGATAGTTAAAATAAAGAAAAGCATAATCAAAAATGAAGTACATGTGACTCATATTTTAGTCTTGATCAAGTCTACAGGTTTAGCCTTGTGTGTGAAGCAACATTAAATCTACAGTATGATTATCTCCCAAGATGGAATATGATATTTTCTTGGCTGTTTGGGGACATTGTTTATTACAGGTATCTCCATCATTTAGACCTACCATTTGTGTAGTTGGGTTTGGGTAGTTATGAACTTCCTAAGTCAGTGTAAAGGTGCCAACAGTAAGTCTGTCTTAAGGCAATACCCTAACATAGGCATTGGCAGTTCATAATTATAACATACTGTAGGCTAGCTCTTTGACAGGCTGCAGCATACTACAATAGCTCCAAAAGGGCTTCAAATGAAGTACCTTGCATAATATCGGATATCATGTCATCACCAGGAAATTTCTGGCAAGCAATTTGTATTGTTGCATGACTTTGTTGTGTGTACATACAAGACATAGAACCCTTCATAGTAGTCAGCATATACCTGCATGTCGGTTACATTAGTTCCTTGTTTTTGAAAATTGTCACATTTGATATGACCCATTGGCCATACAGGAAAGCAATGCTTGATAAGAATACCTATGAGCTTAACTGCTTTAACTTTTAGCTTTAGTAATCAATACCACAACCACATCCTGAGAGTTCAATTAACATTCAGTTGTAAACCAAAGTCTATCCCATCTTTTCACTAGTTACTGAAACCTTTGAGAATTTCACAAGATTTTTACTTTAATATTCAGACAAGGCTACATTATCATTAAGGCAATAATGTTACTATATAGTAACCATACAATCTCCTTTGAAATGGTGCTGTTGTTGCGAGGAGACTGGTAAGTGATTAGACATGTACTGTAATATTGAAACCTATAACACACCAAATCTTTCTCTATAAACTGAGAAATTTGTTCAAACTTTCAACAAAAACCTTTTCTGATTAATGTGGCAAATCTGTGAGAATTAGAGCCCAAACAATGAAAGCAATTTTTCGTATGAATACAACCTCTGAAAGTTTTCAACTCCTACAGCATAATTTCTGCAATATTACAATGTCATGATTGTCTTTTAAAGAAGCTTCTGTGTTAACCTTAATAGGTTGCTAAGTAATATCTGTTGTAATATCTGTTACAACTGAAGAGAAGATCAGAGCTCTGCGTTATTCATACTTTTAAGGAAGTACTGGAACTGAGGAAGAAAACATGTATTTCTCAGTGAATATACTGTATGAATTATTAGGTGTGAAAGGCAGTACTTTAAAAAAAAATATAAAGTTATGAAAGCTCACTCAGCTTAAAAAAAGTTATTGTCTTCAAATGTCTCACATGGCAGAATTAAATGGTGATTTCAGTCTTGAAGCTATTTCTCCTCTCCCATTCCCCATCTCCTCCCTATATGCTAGAAGTCTAGATATGTCATATTCATTATTATGGTCACTGATGTTTGACTTGAACAAGCATTGTCGCACCAGTGAGACATTTTACCAGTTACAGTATGTATAATATGTATTGTACAGTATTTATTGTACAGTATGTACTGTACAGTATGTACATAATTTAATATGTACATTTTGTATTTAATATTAATCATAATAATGTAGATTTATATTGTGCCACTCCAGGAAACGAGTAACTGCCCATGGCGCTTCACAAAGTGGAAAGTATCAAAATTGAAATGCAGAACAGAAAAATTGAGTCTTCAGTAAACTCTTAAAAGTTGATAGATTTGAACAAGTTTGAAGAGGGTCTGGTAACTGATTCCAAAGACTTGTGGCTGAGTAGGTTTAGGTACACATAGGTATGATTTGCTTGTCGAACGTAATGTGTGTACAGAAAAGTAAGATGATAGGAGGTTAGTGAGATACACAGGCTGTTGTAAATCATGAGCACAAAATGCAAGTAAAAGTATTTTGAACTTTACTCGAAAGTCAATATGAAGCCAGCGAAGATCCTTTAGAAGTGGGGTGGTACAGTATGACATCTTCTCTTCGCTCCTTGTTACAGAATGTATTGTACAGTATACATGTACAGTATGTTTTGTACAGTATGTATTGTACAGTACATAATAATAATAATAAATGAGACTGATATCGCGCCAAATCAGTAGACAAAAGTCACTGCTCAAGGCGCTTTACAAAGAAAGCAGATTAATTTACAAAAGAACAAGTGAAAAGATGGGTCTTACAGTAGACTTTTGTATGTAGAAAGTTTAGAGCATGTTCGAATGTGATCTGGTAACTTGTTCCAGAGATAAGAGCCAGAGTATTCGAAGCTTCTGTAACCATAGGTCTTCAAACGTGGTTTAGGAACAGTTAAATACAGTTTGTTGGAGGAACGAAGTGTGCTAGTTGGAAAATATGGCAAGAGTAGTTGCGACATATTGTAGAGTATGTATTGTAAAATGTACAGTATGCACAATATGTATTGTACAGTGTGTGCAGTATGTATTGTACAGTACGTATTGTACAGTATGTATTGTACAGTATGTATGTAACAACTCTCCTAAATATCAGGATGTAATTTAGAGGGACAAAACCTAACAAAGGTTGATCTGCAAATTTGATCTGCAAATATTTAAAAGCATTAGGTCAATTTGATGACCTTTTGGATACACCTCCCACTTAATCTTACAGTAATATCCTTCTAATATCAGATCCTTTTCAAACTACCTCCTTGTCCAGAATGTACATTGACCTTTGTTTTAAATATCATATTACATTTATGTCACAAGGTTTCCACCAAAGACACGCACATTGAAGAAACTCAGTATATGATTACACACATGGCGGTTGAAGTATTTGTTACTGCACTTGTTAGGTCCCTCCCTCTACTTGTGACTGGAAAAGAATCTCTCAACGGATATGAAAGTCTTCGCCTCTTTGACAAACAACTGCCTTCCATATTAATAGTGGAAAGCTGAGATGCACCAAATATTTCTAGACTTTGTATGATGAACAACAGAAATAGTCCAGGTCATGATAAAAGTCCAGGTCATGACAAAATTACCAATAATGTTATAAAACATATTAATGATTTTATTGCGGCTCCGCTTGCTCACATTATTAATTGTTCATTTTCTAGTGGAATATTTCCATCAGAGTTAAAAGTTGCAAAAATTATTCCTATTTTCAAATCTGGAGATCATAAGTTGTTTTCTAATTACAGACCTGTCTCACTTTTAACCACTATTTCCAAAATTGTTGAACGACTAGTGTACAGTATGACAGATTGATTAAGTTCATTGATAAGCACAACATTTTAAATGAACATCAGTATGGTTTTCGGAAAAACTATTCAACTTATCTTTCAGCTATCGACTTAATTGATAGTATATCATGTGGCTTAGATAAAAAAATGTCTACTGTTGGTATTTTTATTGATTTATCAAAGGCTTTCGATAACATTGATCATTCTATTTTATTAAAGAAGCTTCTTGCTTATGGAGTACGTGGAATTTCCTATAACTGGTTTCAAAGTTATCTAAGTAATCGTATAAACTATGTATATTATAACGAAGTTACATCTGCAAGGTCCATTTGTAATGTTGGTGTTCCACAGGGTTCTATTTTAGGCCCACTTCTTTTTCTTATATACATTAATAATATTTCTCATTCTTCTACTAAGGGAAACTTTGTTTTATTTGCTGATGTCACTACAATCTTATATCAGAAGGATAATATAACTGATGCAATTCTAGAAGCCGAAAAAGAGTTTACTCATATTATTAACTGGCTTAATGCAAATAAGTTGTCTCTGAATTTATTAAAAACTAATATTCTTATATTCGACAATAAATTACATGATACTACTAATATTCCCATCAATATTGATGGCACTATTGTAGTAACCACAGCAACTACTAAGTTTCTCGGTACTACAGTATTATCGATTGTAACCTTCACTGGAAAAATCATATTTCATATATCTGTAGTAAAATTGCCGGTGCAAATGGAATTATTTATAGATTAAAACATGTTCTTCCGAAAGATACATTATTGACTTCATATAATACTCTAATACTTCCACACCTGAATTATAATTGACTTGCTTGGAGAGGTGCAAATAAATCACTGTTGCATAATTTATATAAACTGCAAAAACGTGCGGTTCGTAACATTTGTATTGCGCCGTATATTGCTCACTCGGGTCCTCTTTTTAAGAGTCTGAACGTCTTAACTACTTTTGATTTATTTGATTATCAGCTAGGTATTTTTATGTTTAAGTTTAATAATGGAAATCTTCCTCCTATTTACAACTCATATTTTCATTATAGATATAATATGCATCATTACAACACTAGATCTATGTATTCTCTAAACATTCCATATTCACAAACTAGACTTAGACAGTCCCAGATTCGCTCAAGTGGTGTTACTCTCTGGAATTCATTCTCATCTAATCTCACTGAATTGAATATTACTTTATATACTTTTAAAAATAGGTTGAGGAAAAAATTGATGTCGACTTCATATTACATATAATTACATGCATATTTAAACCATTCTTTAACGTTGCTGTTATTCTTTTGTAATTAGCACATTGCTAATTATTTTCTTTATTGCTTTTCCTTTCTTTTTGTAAGGGGTCAGACTCGAAAAGCTTTGCTTATTCTGACTCCTCTACACATCATATGTATATATATATATATACTGATTTTTGCATATCATTTATTATATGTAAGTATATTAATTTACTATTAATCATGTTATAAAATATAAATTAATGTTGATGATGATGATGGTACAAATAAACTTGAACTTGAAATAATCTCCTCAAAATCCTCAAAATCTGTTGCAAATGGGAGAGACTCTTTCAGAACACTAATTTGGGTACCTTCCTCTAAGTACAGTACAGTAGTATTTGTGTGATTATATACTGTCATTCTATTTCTGTAGCTATAAAAACAATCCACTCAGTATTGCTTGCCGTTAGTAGTGGCTCACTGGAGCTGCAATACGCCTCTCCCATTGAGCTGCATTGAAGGTTGGTTGTAGTTTCCAATTATAAGTGACATAATATTGATGTATCTACACTATTTATTTGTTTATTTGTTCGATTCGATGATTTGTTCTTTCCAAAATCCATGTTTAGGTATTGGTTGACATTACTGACGTTCTGGGAAGACATATACAGCTTAACATCTGTGCATTTGTTACAAATTGTTATGTAACATCACCATTTGCTCTGATACTGTGCCATTATACAGTACAATGATGCAATAACCAATCAATTTTTTCCAGGAATCTAAAACTTTTAAAGTTAGCACATGCAAGACATGTTGGAAAAAAAAAAAGGCAGAATTTCTGAGTAGTGAAACTGTAGTTGTAGTAGTGCAAAAGTGCAGTTGTAGTAGTGTAAAAGTTGTAGTAGTGCAATTGTAAATTATTTGCAAGTGGAGTGGAATCCTACTGTACTGTAGTTCAAACCAAACACAAAACAAGTAATTTTATGTAACATCAGTGAGGTCAAACAGATGCCTCCAATACAAGTAGAAAAACCAAAAGACAAGTGAGATTATGTTACAGTATGTCAGTGCTGACACACAAACCCACTAACTCTTCATTTATTAGCTGGTAGAAAAAGCATACGACAAATTACGATTATGCAACAATCCAGCCTGACCTACAACCATCTGATACACCAACAGCATAGAAAACAAGTGAGGTTTGCTAATGTCAGTACTGACACACATCTTGCCTGGACGTTAATATATATACGCCAGTCGAAGGCATTACGGTGCAAAAAATTCATAGATTTGGACTTCAGCACAATATAAAACAATTCAAAGGCTGAAACAACCGATATAATAATCAGCTCTGGGAGAGCCTAGCTATAAGCCAGCCGGAGGGTAATTTTCGAACTGAACCTTGTATTTAGAGTTAAATAAATGGTATGACACAGCATTTTCTGTAGGCACTCATCCAGTCTTATCCAATTACCAACAGCCTTTAACACGCACACCATACGAAATCAATAGTTTCTCTAATGTCACAAGATAATTACTCCGGCCTCCAGATGAATTCACAAAAGCGAGATCTGCCTCACTGTGCCACGGCTGACTAAATTAGTGGTAGGCGGCTATCGTATTAAAATGGGGAAAAGAACTTTCAGTTCTACTCTCAATGTTTTACGCTTGAACAGAACTTGTTAAACCTATACTAAAGGGATCTTCCAATGGCAGAGGATGATAGTGTCAAAACCTTGCTCCAAATTTTCAGAGTGACTACACCCACCATCACATCCATTGTGACACAGCATTTTCTTGTAATGAAATTATATACTGTAGGTTGAAGAAGGTCTTGTGGAAATTTGTGATGAAACTTGTGCCTACAAAATTGCAATAGCTATGGTGGCTTTACTGTTATGTTATCACTGTAGCTATGAGAAGAAGATTGCTGACAAACTGGTCATTATATAGAGAATTTCAGAAGAGAATGTGTTGTACTGTATACTGAAGATGTACTGGGCTGTTAGCTAAACCATATTGAATTACATTTAGATACATCCCTTCAGTAACATAGAAAGAAGATTTAAAACTAGCATCTCACTTTCACTGCACTTTCCTGTGAGAGAGAAATCTTGTTAGAGCCATTAGTGAGTCCATTGAGTCTGCTTACCTCAAATGACCTTTATCCTCCCCAAAAATTAACTGGGTTCTTTTATTTCTTTAACTTCTTAAAGGTCATTCTACATATCAAATATGCAGTTCATCCAAGCTGAACTTCAGGAGATATTACATTAGACTGACCTATGTTGACCTCAAATGACCTTTCAACTCATTTTAACCTTTTAGAAGAAAACAACAGAGTTATTGTATTCACCGTAAGGTGAACCTACACACAGTAACAAGCATGCAGCAACAATGCAGCAAGCAACTTAAATACTTTTGGCATGGGGTCAAAAGTTTGAAACAAAATAAATTAATTAATCATCTCAGACTCCAGAGACATCCCTACTGGAATATAAGTAGAAATATAAGTAGAATTATGATAGTATCCAGAATGGGCATTACAAGTATTAACTGGTATTCCAGTTTTTAAAAACTGAAATTTTACAATTATACTTTCTTCACAATGTTCCAGACATTATTCTAAGGGAAGGTAGCCTTTATGGACAAATTTATTATGTACTGTAAAACTTACCCAATTTGTCCAATTCTAATGACTTGTACACAATGCCTTCCTGCTTGAACAGTTCCTTTACCTGCAAAATAAAATTCAGTGATTAAACCAACTGGCAGAGTTTGCATTTCAGTCTCTTGAAACCATTAGATACCATAATACTCCTTTTTCCTCCTTCCCTTTTCCAATGCCACAGCAGATCATGCTTACAATCTTGAAATCAAACCTAAACCTTTTGAGCCATTCCTCAATCCTGGCAATGTTTGGAATAATGAATAGGGGTTTGGGTAAAGGTTCAAGCCAATCCATGGTTCAGGAACTGTACTCACCAATACAGGCACATGCTAGTCATCTTTTATAACTTTAGATCCAAACTTTAATTTACAAATCCTCACACAGAAAGCAATAAGAGGCAGTTATTTTCAGTTTATAGCATTTATTGTGACCCAATGAATGAATTCTCTGGTAAACTTGTAACAGTAGCTTATCTCAGCGTCATATTAAAACCGCCCAGGCAATACTTCTGTAGGGTCTGGCTTAGGGGTTAGGTCCACCAAATACTTAAGATAAAGTTACTACCTTGACTTACTGTATGCAAGCCTGAGACTCTAATGGCGACATACAGTACCGCAAGCTGAATTAGGTACAGTAAGACCACAGTTGCCAATGAGTGCAAATCGAGTACAAACTTTTCAAGTTGTCAAATTTGTCGCTGATTGAAGTAAACCAATGTGTGTGCTAAACTTAATTGCAGTTTATATATCACCATATATATATATATATATATATATATATATATATATATATATATATGAGTACAACAACCGTAGCTGTTTTCCCAACACTGGTCACTGCCCTCAGGACATTAAAGGGTGTGAAGACTCGCGCACAAAGAAATGTCTCATGCTGGTAATCTGACCTAGTTTCGACTGAGGTGTAACAGAAATTGTAGACACCACCATCGATCCCAGAAAATACACACACAGCTTGCTACCGTTGGTACTTAGACACAAGTGTACAGTCAATACATACAGCTACGGTCAATACCCACAACACAGTGTACATAGCAGCGATGGACATCTCAGGTCTAAATAAAAGATAACAAGGTATCACGTTTCATTACTGTCTGCATTTTGTAGCAACAAGAAGAAAACTTCACTTGCAAGCAATGGAAAGTTACCTTTTTTCAGAGCGTGGCACGCGGTTTGGGGCAAGTCTTCAATGCCTTTAAGCTGATAACATTAGTTGCCTCCACCTACAGTAGTTTATGACAGTACTGTACATATGGAGGAATAGCAGGACAGCATGCACTTGTGAAGGTATAGGTATATGCCAGTACAAATGGCTACAAATGTACAAATGAAAAGGCAACTGGAGACAGACCATATATGATACGCTAAAGCATGTTATGACAATTATTCTGTTGGGGCACAAATCATACCCAGTTCGTCCCAACTTGGTGTCGACAGGGAGCAACTTATACGGTACCACAGTTTCACTGGAAACCATGACTAAATATGTTGATATTGACACCAACCTGAAAGAATCCAGGCATAAGTCCACAAAATATCATCAGCAGTGACTTAACGATCCTTGAATTGGACAGGCTCTTCAAATACATAAAATGCTGTTGTTTTACCTGTTTGCTAATACTGTTTTATCTCTCCTACAGTACTAAAATCCTTTAATTAAACTGGTCTTTTACGTACAAGGCAAGAGGCATAGAAACTGTGATGATTCCTTCACTCTCATCATTAGCTGACACATCAGCACACTCCATCAATTATTCAGAGCCTGGCTGATAAAATCGCTGTACATCCATAGACGTCACCCCATCACGTAACACCCAGGGTTCCGTTAAATAAAGATATGGTGAAAATGGATCGCTCACCCTTCTCAGCTTTCCAGGCCTCCAAAAACTTCCATTAAGGTGCAATCATTTTGCATTTCAACTGCTTGACTGAACTACACTATCATGAGTTGACATTATCAGACAGTATTATCAGCATTGTTAGGAATGCAGGATTCTGGGTATGGGAAGCAATGTTTTTGCAAGGGTAGCAAAACCTTCAAATTGCTCAGGTTGGGGAGGGGGGTGCAATCTTATTCATTAGTGAAACAAACCCCAAGTGCACACACTCACAACTAGGCCTATGCAAAACATAACAAAATACATCTTTGAATGAACATCTTTCTTTCTCTCTTTAAAAAAAACCACAACTACTCCTGAAAAGAACCAAAAAACCTTCAAATCCTACAGTTGAATGAATTTGTTTGAAAACAAATAAATCATAACAATCTACGGCAAGGTACAGGACTAACAACATTTTCATTACAAAGAATTTCATGCTAAAAATAGTCAATGATGCTTTTCCAAATTTCCGATGATTGGCCTTACCAACTGTCTGCATACATTCTTGCATAATAGTGCTCAATGAACACAAAGTATGCAACTACTTGTTATCGTTACTTTCCCAGAGACAACAACGTTTGTGGTATAGGCTATCATATGTGTGCACTCAAACATCATAACGTTAGGCCTTGTTGTCACATACAGTACTGTATGTTTCCACAACAAGCGCTCATGGTAGGAAGATGCACTTAAATTTGTTTGTGAGACTATCACGTAATATTTGAATCATTGTTTTGATCAGAAAATGTTATGAGTTGAGACAATCTATGAATTTTGTGGGAAGCTAACATCTCTGATACTGAAAAGGATTTTGCGTGCATCCTACAGTATGTTTCTTCTCTCCGCATTGAGAGTTGCTGATGTAAAATGTACATTCATACCACAGTAGATTCTGTTGCAAACTTTTTCGCAGTCCCATTGACCACGTAAATTTTTTGAGTGCAATGTTCGTGTGTAAACTAATGTACTTTGTGTAGTCAAGAAGTAGCCATAGAAGTTCGTTTTTTTTTTAAATCGACATTGCATAAAAAGTTATTTACATAGGCCTACTGTAATTTTCATGGAGAAGGTTGTTTGCAAACACTGCAAAGAGCCCAGGGTAAATGTTGGAGCAGGTTTTGAGGATTTGCGCATGTGTAGTTGACCTACAGTACGTACATGTAGTAGAGAACTGTGTGGAATTTAGCGAGACATGTGCACATGGCAGGTACACAGATTCTTGAAGAGTAGGTTGTTGGAATCGCTGCAAGGTCAAAGCATGGAGCTACTATGGAGTTGGCGAGTAGGGAAGTACAAGGGAGGATGAAAGAGGGGCTGAGGGTAAAAATTGGTTGAAAGGGCAGTACTGTAAACTGATATCTATAATTTTATGATTTTTTATCCAATGATCAATCATGTCACAACAGACATCAAGGCCTACATTATGGAAACATTCAGATGTTGTCTCACTGTAAATATGTCACACTTTTTACAAAAAATGATGCCTGGATCAGCTAAACTATCAACAATTCACAACCTGAGTAAAAGCCCTCCCAGTTTTTCCTGTCAATACTAAATAATGATAAGGAAAGTAAAACCAGCTTTCAAATTTTTGAAGGGAATTTTGAAATGCACATTTTTGCCACATGACTGATGAGAACTACTGTTTTACTGCTCATTGTTTACTACTGTTTTACTGCACATTATAACGAGGTTTCTATTAAACTTTATATTATGACAAACTTTCAGACCCAGTGCTCTGTGTTCAGCCTTAAGTTGATTTGAACACCCGTGCATTTACATACTGTTAAAAACAAGCGCTCACGATCACCAAACAGGAAGTTGGGGTTCCAGAAATGGTGTGAAACCATAAGTAGTATGACATGAGGCCCAGATAATAATTGTACCAAGTTATGCGTGTAACAAACAACAATGGAACTTAAAGATCACCACTGATCCGGGGTCAACCTTAGCTGCGATTAAGTCATGTTTAACATCAAGCGTGGGATCTAATCTTCCCCTGATCCTAGTCTATTCCGGGATTAAGATCACAGGGTCTCATCTGAAAGTATGGGATGATGGCAAGGAATGGAATGCAAGATTCTTGAAGGAATAATCTTCACGGAAGGAAATAGTGTCAAGTATGTACACTGTACCCAGCTATCATGTGGTTTTTTTCTTTGTTTTTTCCTATTGCTTTAATTTACTAAATTGGCAAAGACACAAGGAAACCTTTAAATCCATGTTATGGTTTTTGCGATATATACATTTATTGCTTTTAAGATTTTCACATACAGTAAAGTACTTACAGCCATTTGCTGACCACAAATGACCTTTGACAAAAACAATAGGAAAGCTGTACTCATTTTAGGGAAGCCACATGCCAAGTATCACATCTGCCAACATTTTTTTTAATTTTTGAGATATATATTTGTTACAAGTTTTCCAAACTCTGTTGACTTCAAATGATTTTCAAGATCCACCAAGAATGGTACTGAGCCTGTATATTTTCTACTTTATTTTTACTTCAATTCATTTATTTGTTTCTTCACAGTTTAATTACAATACCAAAGGATGGCTACTACAGCATTCAAAATACAAACTAGATACTAAAAGTCTTAGTTAGTGCATGGAGGAAAAACAGACCTCCATGGTTAATGGTATATATAAGGGATCTTGTAAAGTTGTAACGAAAGGAGAGTATGTTAGGCTTAGAAGTTAAATTATCTGGAATGGAATTCCAGGTGCTGATTGCTCGAAAATGTGCAAGCTTGTCTTTCTTTGTTTTTCATTTGGTCGACTGCTTGATAAACTTTCCTTGTTTTTCTAGTTTTCTGTTTATACTATTCTGCATTTTTATTGTAAGCATGTTGTAACAATGTGTTACTGAAGTAATGTGCGCATCAACTGTGCGTGTGGGAGGGTGTTAAGATTGTTTATGCATGTGTCGGTTGTGCGTGTTGCTTGCGATGCGTGATTTGTTACTATGGTGCGTGTTGTGGGTGTTTTCTTTTAATAGGGTTTGGAACAGATTTGGAGGCAGTTATTACTTAAGCGTTTATACAGACAAGACGTGTTCTGTTATCTTGGTATCAAAGTTTGTAAAGACAAGATATGGTCTTTTATCTTCGTAAGACTCCGTTGAAGTTTGGCAACAAATACACTTCGACTTAGTGACAAATATAACCCCACCGCCCCCCCCCTTGGCTGGACTCTTTATTTATTTGTTACACATGTATAGACGAAATAAATGAACTGAATTGAACTGAAAGCAAATTTGAAATGCTGATTCAGTGATTCATATATTTTCCTCCTATCCTCTTTTAAAAAATAAAACTTGCCTCTAAATCATATGCAAAATTCTCATAGCTACTAGCTGCAAGTACTCACACCAATTCACTACCCTAGCATCTGACTAATTGATTACTGAACAAAATTAGCTGACATTGTGAAAAAGTTTATCAAATGAAGGTTTCCCTACACAGTTTTCATGACTGCAGCATTTTAAGCTCTAATATAACTGGTAGATTTCATAACCTCCATCAATTTCCTGTTAAGCATACAAAGTTTGGCCAGTGATTGCAGAAGTCACGGTAAGTAAATATTTGTGTGTACGTGGCCGCATTCTAACTAACTGTAGAGTTCAAAATCTTATGTCTTTTAAACACCAAGGCTCAATTAAATATGTCAACATTCTCATCTGTAGCCAAAAATGAAAGCTTCCAGTAGTCTGCAATCTCTGGAGCAAATCTTAACTGGTCTGGAGACAAGAGTCAGACCAATATTCAATGGTTTATCAGTATAAAAGTCATTGCTCCACCAGGGACTAAGTGAGCATTTAAATTTTGTGTAGCAGATTAAAAAATGTAAACATCTTTTGAATTGTACAACAATTTGACCATTATGCAATGCAATACTGGATAAATGAATCCCTTTCCACCACCTAGGACATGCTATTGGGGCTAGGGGATGGGTCTCAGTTGAAGGGTTACCCTTCCTTTGTGGGACTTTGAAGTGGTCAAAGAAATGGTAGCAGATATGATATTTAACAAGCTCCAAACACTTTAAATGTAATAATCAGGACAAAGGACTGATAAAACTGACAAATTGCTTTCATTGCTCAATGGTAGCTAGAACTGACTTGCATGGAAGGTTCAATATGTCTGACTGTGCGAGTTGTTGTTGAAGAACAAACTTTGGAGACCATGTCTTAAGTCTTGTGTCATCTGCTACTACATAATTGGTACAACTATTTGGTGTGCCCAATCCTAAGGTCAACCGTTGCAAAACAATACAACTTATTTTTTTAATATTTTGCAAAAATTTGTCATACAATTGAATCAATTATATCTGAAGAAGTATAATTGTAAGATCTCAATTAGAGATGAAACAGGTACAGTAACATGCATGTGAGATTCCAATAAATCAATGAATTTTTATGATCATGAACAAGATATTTAGCCAAATGGGGAAATGTAAAGATAGGTAGTAAGGTACATGATACAGGTGTGCTTTAAAGCCATTATGGAAAACAGAGAAACGTTCTTCATGGACCTAGGCTATTATGTAACTTGCACTAGTTGCACTTGCAGGCTAATGTAAGGTACTGATTATGATCATGATGATAATACAGAATTTAGTCACAGGCTAGGCTGACAAATCCAAGTAGGCTACGCCTAAATGAGTAACAAGTCACTAACAATGTTCATACTGTACTAGTACTAGGCTTTATTATTATGAAGGTTAGGCCCACTACCAAGTTATGATGCTGGTCTGGTACTACGCTGGTAACGTTACTGTATCCTTGTACGTTGCAGGTATATACTAGCCTAAATACTTAGTAATAGCCTAACAGAAACACTTCGATACTATTATTACTAAAATCATAAGGCTAGCCTAGGCGTAGACCTGAAGTAACTGTACGCGTATACCTTACAAGTAGAATGCTACGGCCTACAGCAAGCCTAGCCAGTACTATAGTAACATAACAGAAGTAACGTTAGTAATATAAACTTATGACATAAGTTATTTTCGTTCTTTTAATTCATGAGAAATACGCATGCAATTCTGTACCTGATTACAAAACGGACATGTCGTTTTGCTGAAAACCATAACATCATTCGACTGGATGTTATTCAATACGGTCTCTCTCACTGAAACGGGAGGCATGTTGTTCGCGCCACTGCAGCTGACCGAGCACCCCACAACTTAGAAATTGCTTCTTCTGATCAGATTCCACCTTCAATTGGATTGATCAAAGGTATACCCTATGGAACAAACCGAAGTTTACACTATTTCGAAATCTTCTCTACAGAAGTTTACAATAGGTAAATTAGGCAAGATCCAAGTTTGCAAGAGTTGGCTATGTTTATGTTTACCGCTTGCAAGCATAGTCTGAAACCTACTAGTACTACTACTATAGTACTAACTTCGCGTTGTTTATATACGGAGCAAGTAAAGCTGAAGTTATGATATAATGTGCTGAATAACGTTTGTTTGCACATGTGTATAAGATTTTGCGCACTTGGAGAGCGCATGTCCTATATAATGTAAAATCAGAATTTACTCCATCTGTCGAGTCACAGAAATTTCTGTGGTCCTTGTACTGAACAAGCCCGCGCGAAAATTCTAGTTAATGACGTCATGGCATGCGAGTGACTACGCAAAATAAAGTTGCGTAAGGTGCGCGTTTCCAAAAGAGGATGTGACCTGTGACAGATTGGTGTCTATAGGACATTTTTATGTTTGCATTTGCGCTTTTTCTTATTACCGAGTTCACCCCATATACAATGACTGACCAGGAATGATTGTTCTGTGCTCTGTGGATTGCTTAAGCATCAATTTCAAGAACGGTTAAGAATTTCAGAAGAAATTCATCCACTTGCAAAAAAAAAAATTATGTTCAAACAGATCGAAACATTGAGGACAAGGGCAACTTGAAAGATTTGACAAACGTGTTTGCTAGTTCGTGAGTGTACATTGCATATATGGGCACTTTGTGCAACGTGACGTCGACGTCTTTCATTATACAAACTTGATCACGAAATATAACTATTGTTATTTATTTTCCAAAAAAGATATAATATATGAAGGCCTCATTCTTCATAAGTAATCGCATCGACAGTTATCAATGACTGGTATATAGTAAGTCTGCATGTAATTGCACTAGAAGTAGTGTAAAATAGTGGACTAGTTAACTCTTCCGAACTGGTGGATGGAAAAAGTGGAATATAGATATGACGTCAGTATTTAGTCAGTCCCCAAGTTAGCATGCTAAACTTGCACAAAGTTACCAAACGTGTATGCTCTGCCTCCGGAAGATTATGACCCTCTAAACTTTGAGGAATAGTCAATTGGGCAACGATATTTTTTTCATTAAGCAAAAACGAAAAGGAAACCTTCTGGGTTGGTAGTAAAAAAAAATTAAATATTTGAAATTATTAACTCGTACTCGAATATGGACTTTCTGCCGGATATGTATAATAATAACATATGATCGACCTAACTAATTATCATTTAGAATTAAACTTGTACGTTTCGAATGAATAGAGAGCGCTCTACATGAACTTGGTACTAGAAATCTCTATAAAGGAACTCTACTGGTACTAGAGTTCCTAAGTTATAACCCTAGATTTCCTTTACTAAAGGAACTCTAACTGGTACATACATAGGCGTAGGAGCCTAATTTGATTGTAGGGGGGGGGGGGTGGCTGTAACGACTTGCCCGAATAATATAACCAAAATTTTTCGCGCGCTCCGCGCGCGTTCAAAGGGTTAGTGTGCATATTAAATAGGCATTCATCGGTTATTACATCACATGCCAATAAAAGTTTACATCACATGACAATCATTTTCCGTGTTATTACCCTGCCATATTGGTTGTAATTATTGGGGAAGTCGTTACAACAATAATGATGATAATAATATAAGTTTAACCATTGAAAAACACACTGCAAATTCTTATTCTTTCAGTACGGTAGGTGCCCGGAAACTTCTCAGCATATTGCCCGAATTGTCACCAAAAAATCGGAAAAACACACTGCAATTTATTATTCTTTCAGTACCGTAGGTGCCCGAAAAATTCTCAGCATATTGCCCGAATTTTCACTAAAAAAATTTTGGTTAGGGGCTCCAGCCCCACCAGCCCCGCCTCCTACGCCTATGGGTACATAGATTGGTTGGCGCTTGAGTCTCTTTACGAAAAAGAGAAGAATGTACTTTCCAAAACTGAAAATTATATAGAAGTATTAACTCATACGGTACTGCTGCATTATTTGCACGTTTTTCTCTGGAACATTTTTGATGAAGGTGAAATGTCTAATTGTAGTTTCGACATTCATTTCGAACGTTTATCTGAAATGTTTTAATATCTTATCTCAAAATTTCCACATTACATGTTAAATTACGACCTGTCTGTTTTTCAATCTTAAAGGGGTGCGGGTTTGTGGAGAGTGGGGAGGAATTGGGTCCGAACAAACGCATGGACCTTCCCCTATGTACCGCGTGTTGTTTAATATTGTCTCGTGGGTGAAAGTCCCCGTTTTTGTGGATAACTGATTTGCGTATAGATTTACTGTTTATGTCTTGTTTAATTAAACACTGTCATGGAGGTTCATCGTATGGTCTGTGAGTCAAGTAAACACGTAAGACCATTTTTATTGTTTGATTATTTTAAGTAATGACCTTTAGTAGGTCGTTATCCTCCCTTGACGACAAAAGGAACAAAATATCAAACTCCGAAATGTGGCAGGAACCATACATCTAAGCAGTTAATGAAAATTAACCCAAACAAGACGCGTCCTTACTCCAGTCCAGCACTCGGTGTCTGCGCAAAGAAACGGGGCAAAATGTGTATAGGTTGACGTTTAGTACGATGCACCCATTTTCCCCGGTAACTTTTGTTTATCATATCAGTGTAGTCTGCTGATTGTCAAACGGTAAATGTGATGTGACCAGTCTTAGATCCTCCGTTTATTGCTGCAATGTCATCGGAAGTTGATATAGATGCTTTTAGTACAGTTTCAAGGGCGATCGATGAGTATGTATTTTAGGCCTTAGACTTAAGAGCGCAAGGAAAAGTTAAAATAAAACTTCTAACTGACACAACATACAATTTCACAGAACTGGGCCTGGGTTTAGGCTTGGGACGAACTATATGTTAGGATGTTAGCCTAGGCCTTACTAAGGCCTATATTGGTTTGAACGTGTGATTGAAATTAACTTACTTTTTTGTCTATCATAATAAAATAGTAGGCTAGGCTTAAGTAACATTACAAGTAGACTAGACTGGATCTACAGTGCAAGCATTCAATTTTAGAAGTATTATTACCTCTCAAACTGTCCAAACCAAAGATGTTAAAACTAGTACAGGCAGTACAGGCTGCATACAAAACTCTTGTCAGGCCAGTACTCGATTATGCTTCAGTAGTCTGGGACCCATCGCCAGTGTGATGTGGATAAAGTGGTAGCTATTCAGAGAAGAGCAGCCCTGTTTTGTATGGCAGACTACTCTTATAAATCCAGTGTGACAAATATGCTTGAGGAATTAGATTGGCCCTTTCTAAAAACAAGAAGAAAGCACACACGTCTACAAATGCTTTATAAAATCAATAACAATCTTGTATCAATTGATAAAGACAATCTAATCCCAACAAAAAGTGTTAACACAAGTAATAAATATGATCTTAACTTCCAAGTTCCCTACGCTTGAAAGAATTTATATAAATATTCCTTCTTCCCCCACATTGGAATGCTTTGGCATCAGACATTGTGCATGCACCTAGTCTATACTGTTGCAAAGACAAGCTTACTAACTCTTGTTTTGTTATCTAATAACTTATAACTCATACTTTGTAGTGCTCAGTTGGCGTTTATGTCCATTAGTAAGATTTTTGCCGACTTAACCCATTCAGATGATTTGTCAAAGATGTTTACTTTTATATTAGCTTCCCTAGTGAGAATGATGTCCCCGAACCGATAGAGACATACCTAAAGAGGGTGACAGAACATCCAGTTCTGTCTAGTACAAGAATAGAGACATCAACAGCAGGAAATGTCAATGGCAATTCTTCTCCACCGAATAGGCAGACAGTAGGATCCTGTAAAGCAGAAATACTGAGGCTAGAAGATGAGATTGCTCAGTTGGAAGATGTACTATTTCAGGAGGAGTTTAAGGTATTAGAGATACCGACCACAACATTGGAGGAAATTGGGTTAGTAACATAAATCTTTTAAGTCTTCTCAGAAAGCAGCTAGTTGTGTTCCCTTTTCTTAGCCTTTGGAATTCTGTATTCCACCCACTGCCAGGTTTACTCAAGTGGTAAAGTGCAACATTCGACACAAAAGTTACAAACACTATGATGTCCTTTCTTCTCGACAAGAAGGTGTAATAAACCACTGTAAAGCAGTAAAGGCCAAATATTATCTTCAGATAAGCATGTTGGTAGGTATATCAATAAAGTGTTCGAGTAGGCCTAGGAGAATCACTGCTATATTTTTTTAATAAACAAAGAGTTTTCCACAAGCTTTTGAAAACTTGGTTAGGATTTAATGCAACATCCCAAAAATGAAAATCAATTGTAAGTGACTTGATTAAAGGCTGACATATTTCTGCTGTTACACATTTACATATAAAACCTTTTGGATTAGTCATTTTGCTTTCATAATATGAATATTACTTACCTCTTTCCTCTTGATGGCTGAGAACACTGTAAGGATTATTATGAATTCAGACCTGTTCTGTAGACTTCAATCAGGATAACTTGTGATTTGTAATCTTGTTGTGATTAAGTATGCAGTTGTACTATTTTCTTTGTTCTATTTTTGCAGAGAATTTTATGGCATCAATGAAAGTGACTCTGCTACAGCTGGAGAAGAGGAAACAATTCTTAAAAAGGTAAACTAGCATTATTGACCTTGTTAATTGTTTTTGTCATTTCAGTAAGAATAAATGAGTGAATTGCTATCCACTGTTGCTGTATGGGGGGTGTGGAATTATTTTCTGAAACTTTGGAATCAATTATGACTTTCTGGAGTGGTTAAGTATGTTCACTCAAATAGATTTATGTAAACATTTCTCCTCATGATGTAATCACTGATCTATATAGTAATTGCATTAGGTTATATATAAAACATGACCTCAAGTGCACATTGAATTTTTTTTTTGTACACAGATAATCACAGTTTCCTTATTTTATAGTTTCAACATTCAGATACCTCTAATTGGTATGAAAAATCTGACCACTGAGGCACTGTACCAGGCTATGTGATAATATTCTTATTTTTGTAGCCATTTTGTAAAATTTACCATAAGGATGGAAAGGTTGACTTGAGGTCATAAAGTTAATGTCATGGATTCTTATAGAGTGATTAAAACAACTTCTGTCGATACTGGTTACATCTTCATGTCAGTTTGGATTGAAAGGATTTACCCGGTTTAGAACCCTGTTTAAGGATCATTAATCACATTGGCTGGACTACCTAGTCCAGGACCAAAGGTCATCAGATGAACAATTATTTTACATCATTGTCTATTAAATTTGACCGTTTCACCTGTCATCATGTTGAATATTGCTTTTTCTCGTTATTAATTTGTCTTCAATGTTCAACGTAGAACTTTTGATATTACAAATGTTTAGCTCCAGCATAAATTTGATCCATTTAATAGTTTCTTTGAGGATTAAATTAATTGTATATTACAAAATCCCAAACCTCCTATACATGTGATATTTCTTAACATCGTATATTTAACGTTTCTTGAGCAGGTGCAACTTCAAGAAGCGTTTACGGGAATCCGGTTTGATGATGTCATCAGCAGAGTGCTTGAGCAAACACCAGAGAGAACTGTCAGAGTCCAGACGATAGACGGAGCCTGCTCTGACCTTGAATTTAAGGTCAAATTTGAGGTCATTGAAACTGAGGTCAGAGTTTATTTTCAATTAAGGAAAGTAACTGGTATTTGATAGTGTTGTAATGCCTTGCCCCACAGCTCACTGCCTCTGGTAGACTAAGTTTTATTCTTAGTGTAGCTATCTTTAGAACAAACTATTATGATGTGACAAAATTTAAAAAATATACTTGGCCTTTTAAATGCCCACGTCATTTTGTTTATGTGCAAAGAAATTGTTGATGTTTAATGATCAAATCACCCAAGTGTTGCTGTGTGAAATCCTGAACTTACCATGACAGTCTGAGAAGACATTCCAGTCGTAACCAGCTTGGTTGTTACTCATCTTTGGTATAAGGACATCCCCTCCCCTCCCCCAACCCACTTCAAAATTATCCCAGTGAATATGCAAATCCAACTTCAACTAGTTTTATTACACAGAAGTATTAGCATCCTCAAGGAACCACTCAGCCCTTGACCCTCTGTTGGTTCTTCTTTTACCACTGTGGTAGTTTTGTTTTATTGCTGTCTGAAGACATCCTCGCATATCTTAAGCTCCAAGGAATATGTTGCCTTGGCAACAGTGTGTTATGAATATTGCATAGAGTAATAGCTCCACTATCTACTACTGAGATGTATGAAAGAGTTCGCTTAAGAAAAACCAATAATAAATATCCAACAACAAAAATAAACGGTAATGTTTACTCATTGTTTAAAGTCAGCACAACAAGAAGGAAGAAGACACAGCAAGAAAAGAAAGCTGACTGTGGTCATAAGTAGAATAGTTTGGCAACAAGATTTTCCAAATGAGATCTAATATTTTGTTTCTTCGTGTAGGTAACTGAGAAGTCAACAATACCAGCTCTAGCAGAACAAGAACACAGAGCGCAGATCACAAAGTTAGAGATTTCAGTCGACCATGTGTGGGTCAGAAACGATATCAATGCATTTATTAGTCAGATGACCCAGTCATGTTCTCTGCAGCCATTTCTAAGAGGTTTCCAGCAGTACTCGGGGAAATTTAGTGAAAGGAAGAAAGCATACAACCATTTCGCGGTGAGTACCCATGGATCCACACAGCCCCCTAACATGGCAATTTAAAGCAGTTGTGGTGGCTGTATAACTTCACTCACTGTAAATATGCTTGAGCTAAAAGTTGTTAGTTTGTTGCATTAATGTTACAAAGTATCTTTCAGACACTTAATAAAAGTCTGCTGCTTTGATAAAAAAAAAGAATCTTATCAACCCTCAGTCAGTTTTTTTTGCACATTATTAATGATCTGATGCTGTAGTTTTCATTATCCGCTGAAAATAATTATGACCAAATTTTGACGTTTCGAGTCTTGAGTAAATACTTCACACAGTTTGTACACTGTTGTGCAGGTGATTAGAATCAGCTGGGAAGTGTAAAACTGTCATTAAATACAACTTGCTGCTTTAAGGACAGGTATTCACAAAGTTAAGTGAAGTATTGATCAGGTAGCAGATAGCAAACTGGTATGTAACCGTGACTGACTTGCTTCACATGTAAATACGTATTAGAGCAGTTTTTCGAACATGAAATAAATAGTTTATAACTAATAAACAAAAAATCTTGAAAAATTGCTATGCAAAGTGAAATTTTCTTTGCTTTGCAAAGTGAAAGTTATTTCCTGTATGTCTCTTGTAAATTTAAAACGTGAAATATACATATGTGTCATTGTGTATAAAAAGCTCCTGGTAATAGACAGGGAGTAAAGGACTATAATCACTATATTTAGGGAGAGTAATTGAACATAATATAGCAAAAAGTTTGAAGTAAGACATTACTTTCTGGTAGGTTGTAGTCAAGTAACATCAAACTTTTACATCATGGATATTGATATTAATGTATAGGATGCATATGGATGCAAGCCCTGGAACATATAAAAATTTCTTTAAATAGTTATTTTGCACATCTGTAAGTATCAGGAAATTTATCATTCACCAAATTGATAGTAAAAGGTGTCTAATAAGATGGTCACTTGGTGTTGCAAAGATGACATCCTCATGAGATTGTGCAAAAAAAAATACAGGCTGTGAGCTTAATAGATTAGCTTGGCAACCACAAAAGATAGAGAGAGAAAGCTATTTTTGTAGAAAAGTGAAACATTATCAGAGATATGTAACTTAGAATCTTAAAAAGATAACTAAAAAGTTACAGGATCTATGTGTTTGCTTTCTTCAAATCCCCAGAAAACTTACCCAGGTTGCGTTACCCTCTATCCGAATAATGACCTGTCCATCCTGCAGTTTTTTCATCCGGTACAGAGAGGGTAAGTCCATTAAGAAAGTAAAGTTACTCAGTGGTTTTTGTGCTTCAGATGGGGTTTATTGTGGAAACTAATGCTCAAATGACAATAAAAGGTACGACCAAACTTACAGTGAACGTTAACATTTCTGGGCAAACGGTTGCTTGTTTTCTTCTTGACTGTGTAGCAACAGAAAATGTCTGAGGAGGGTTTTCGAGTTCAAGAATAGTGAGGGACCAGAATAGAATGGGGAAGAGCAGGGGTGGGTGGAGGGGGGGGTGGG